>NC_064851.1:37911812-38234596 GCF_024139225.1 Suncus etruscus | reverse complement strand
TTGAAGAATGTCTTTCATTTTTCTTAAAACCCATAGAAGAGTGAGACCATTCTGCATCTTTCTCTCTCTCCCTCTCTCTCTCTCTCTCTGACTTATTTCACTCAGCATAATAGATTCCATGTACATCCATATATAGGAAAATTTCATGACTTCATCATTTCTCCTGACAGCTGCATAATATTCCAATGTGTATATGTACCACAGTTTCTTTAGCCATTCATCTGTTGAAGGGTATCTTGGCTGTTTCCAGAGTCTTGCTATGGTAAATAGTGCTGCAATGAATATAGGTATAAGGAAGGGATTTTTGTATTGTATTTTTGTGTTCCTAGGGTATATTCCTAGGAGTGGTATAGCTGGATCGTATGGGATCTCAATTTCCAGTTTTTGGAGGAATCTCCATAGCGCTTTCCATAAAGGTTGAACTAGACGGCATTCCCCCCAGCACTGGATAAGAGTTCCTTTCTCTCCACATCCCTGCCAACACTGCTTGTTCTCATTCTTTGTAATGTGTGCCAATCTCTGGGCTGTGAGGTGGTACCTCATAGTTGTTTTGATTTGCATCTCCCTGATGATTAGTGATGTGGAGCATTTTTTCATGTGTCTTTTGGCCATTTGTATTTCTTCTTTGTCAATGTGTCTGTCCATTTCTTCTCCCCATTTTGTGATGGGATTAGATGTTTTTTTCTTATAAATTTCTGTCAGTGCCTTGTATATTTTGGAGATTAGCCCCTTGTCTGATGGGCATTGGGTGAATAGTTTCTCCCACTCAGTGGGTGGCTCTTGTATCCTAAGCGCTATTTCTTTTGAGGTACAGAGCTTCTCAGTTTAATATATTCTCATCTGTTAATCTCTGCTTTCACTTGCTTGGAGACTGCAGTTTCCTCTTTGAAGATGCCTTTAGTCTCAATGTCCTGGAGTGTTTTACCTACGTGTTGTTCTATATATCTTATGATTTGGGGTCTGATATCGAGGTCTTTCATCCATTTGGATTTAACCTTCGTACATGATGTTAGCTGGGGATCTAAGTTCAATTTTTTGCAAGTGGCTAGCCAGTTGTGCCAACACCACTTGTTGAAGAGGCTTTCTTTGCTCCATTTAGGATTTATTGCTCCTTTATCAAAAATTAGGTGATTGTATGTCTGGGGAACATTCTGTTGAGTATTCAAGCCTATTCCACTGATCTGAGGGCCTGTCTTTATTCCAATACCATGCTGTTTTGATAACTATTGCTTTGTAGTAAAGTTTAAAGTTGGGGAAAGTAATTCCTCCCATATTCTTTTTCCCAATGATTGCTTTAACTATTCTAGGGTGCTTATTGTTCCAAATGAGTTTCAAAAGTGCCTGATCCACTTCTTTGAAGAATGTCATGGGTATCTTTAGAGGGATCGCATTAAATCTGTACAATGCTTTGGGGAGTATTGCCATTTTAATGATGTTAATCCTGCCAATTCATGAGCAGGGTATGTGCTTCCATTTCCATATGTCCTCTCTTATTTCTTGGAGCAGAGTTTTATAGTTTTCTTTGTATAGGTCCTTCACATTTTTAGTCAAGTTGAGTCCAAGATATTTGAGTTTGTGTGGCACTATTGTGAATGGAGATGTTTTCTTAATGTCTATTTCTTCCTTATTACTATAGGTGTATAGAAAGGCCATTGATTTTTGTGTGTTAATTTTGTAGCCTGCCACCTTGCTATATGAGTCTATTGTTTCTAGAAGCTTTTTTGTAGAGACTTTAGGGTTTTCTAGGTAGAATATCATGTCATCTGCAAACAGCGAGAGCTTGACCTCTTCCTTTCTTATTTGGATTCCCTTGATATCTTTTTCTTGCCTAATCACTATAGCAAGTACTTCCAGTGCTATATTGAATAGGAGTGGTGAGAGAGGACAGCCTTGTCTTGTGCCAGAATTTAGAGGAAAGTCTTTCATTTTTTCTCCATTGAGGACAATATTTGCCTCTGGCTTGTGGTAGATGGCCTTAACTATACTGAGAAAGGTTCCTTCCATTCCCATCTTGCTGAGAGTTTTGATCAAGAATGGGTGTTGGACCTTATCAAATGCTTTCTCTGCGTCTATTGATATGATCATGTGATTTTTATTTTTCTTGTTGTTGATGTTGTGTATGATGTTGATAGATTTATGTATATTAAACCATCCTTGCATTCCTGGGATGAAACCTACTTGATTGTAGTGGATGATCTTCTTAAGGAGGCATTGAATACTATTTGCCAGGATTTTGTTGAGGATCTTTGCATCTGTATTCATCAGCGATATTGGTCTGTAATTTTCTTTTTTGGTAGCATCTCTGTCTGGTTTAGGTATCAAGGTGATGTTGGCTTCATAAAAGCTATTTGGAAGTGTTCCTGTTTTTTCGATTTCATGAAAGAGTCTTGCCAGGATTGGTAGAAGTTCCTCTTGAAAGGTTTGAAAGAATTCATTAGTAAATCCATCTGGGCCTGAACTTTTGTTTTTGGGCAGATGTTTGATTACTGTTTTAATTTCCTCAATAGTGGTGGGTGTGTTTAGATATGCTACATCCTCTTCATTCAACCGTGGAAGATTATAAGAGTCCAAAAATTTATCCATTTCTTCTAGGTTTTCATTTTTAGTGGCATAGAGTTTCTCAAAGTAGTTTCTGATTACCCTTTGGATTTCTACTATATCAGTAGTGATCTCTCCTTTTTCATTCCTAATACGAGTTATCAAGTTTCTCTCTCTCTTTCTTTGTTAGTTTTGCCAGTGGTCTATCAATCTTGTTTATTTTTTCAAAGAACCAACTTCTGCTTCCGTTGATCTTTTGGATTGTTTTTCGGGTTTCCACTTCATTGATTTCTGCTCTCAGCTTTGTTATTTCCTTCTATCTCCCTATTTTTGGGTCCTTTCTTTGAGAACTTTATAATTCTATGAGCTGCATTATTAAGTTTTTTTTTTTTTTTTTTTTTGGTCATACCCGGCAGTGCTCAGGGGTTACTCCTGGCTCTACACTCAGAAATCACTCCTGGCAAGCTCAGGGGACCATATGGGATGCCGGGATTTGAACCTTCATACTTCTAAGTACAAGGCAAACGTACTATCTCCATGCTATCTCTCTGGCCCCTGCAAAGAAATTCTTAATTAAAAATTATTTTCTGTGAATCTGATAGTTGAAAACATTAGCTTCTTAACAATTCATATGGGGAACAAGTAGGTGTTTTCATAAAAAGCACATATAAGCCCCCCGTGCACCACTAGGGGTCACTCCTGAGAACAGAGCTAAGAGGAAGCCCTGAGCACAGTCAGGAAAGGCCCCTAAAAAACAATGGTGATTGACTATCCTACAAACTTTTTGTGATACAATAGACTAGATAGATGCAGCGATAATTTTCATTATTTTATGTATAACTGATGCAATTATTACCTCTTTAAGCTCTTGTGTATGCTTTTCATTTTATACTTCTAAATTAAAAAAGAACCAAAGTAAGTCCATCTTAACTTTCCTCCCCATAATAAGGCAAATTTGTCAAAGAACACTTGGAAAAAAAAATAAAGAAGAAAACTTGGAAAATGATTTTTTAATTTGCTTTCCTATAATTTATAATTTTATTTTATGAAAGCACTGTGTATGCTTCGATTAAGTTCTCAAAAAAAAAGTCGTTATTTCTAACAGAGATGTAAACTAAGAAGGAGAAGATAATGGTCTAATTTTTACTTTTGAGAACATGAAATAGTAACTCAATAAAGAAATAATAAACATAGAGTAGTGTTATATACTATGACTACACTTATATGTTGCATTTTTTTTTTTGCATAGGCACAGCAATGATGGGGAAAATAGAAAGGATAAACCTTTGCCCTAAAAACAAAGAGATCTTACCCATGAAGCATCCTACACTAGGCATACTAACCATAACGTCTTTCTTATTCTTATTAAAGCACTAGAAAGTTCAGTTAGTTTCACTGGTGAATCCCCACCACCACCACCACCACACACACACACACACACACACACACATACACACACACACACACACACACACACACACACACACACACACATTTAAGGAAGAAATGGACCAATTCTCTATAATATCTTCCAGAAAATAGAATTAAGGAGAAAATTTTTTATTTTTGTTTTTGGGTCACACCCAGCAGTACTCAGGGGTTACTCCTGGCTCTAAGCTCAGAAATTGTTCCTGGCAGGCTCAGGGGACCATCTGGGATGCCAGCATTCAAACCACAGTCCTTCTGCATGCAAGTCAAACAAATGCCTTACCACTGTGCTATCTCTCCGGTCCATAGGGAGAAAATTTTCTAACTCATTCTGTGAAGCCTGTTCAGTATCAACCTCAAAATTAAAAAACAATATAAGAAAGAAAATGATAGGTTGATATTTTTCATAAGAAGTGATACAAACATTTTTTAGATAAAGGATTTAACTTACAAAATGTTAGCAAACTGACTTCAACAATGTGCAAAAGGAATTATTCACTATGACCAAGTGGCATTTATTTAAGAGACGCAAATTCAATACAGTAAGAATTTTTAAATCATTCTTTGCAATCCACCTCTTTTACAGGGTAAATAAAATTAAACTGAAGACAAAGCATCTGAGGAAAGTCAATATTCACTATAAAATTATTTTCAATAATTGCATAAAGAGAATTTTCTTGACATTTACCAAAAATATTATACAGTAAATATTTACTTAGAGTAACAAATGAATATTCTCCTCTTAAAATCTAGAACAAGTTACAGTTGTTCTATCTCATCACTTAGCATTATACTTAAATTTCTTGCTAGTGCGATAAGACATAAAAAGAAAATAAAAGATATAATGATTGAAAAAGGAAGACACAAACTACTCAGAAACGACATGGCTGTGTACATATAAAGAAATGAAAAAATTAATGTTATATTAAAAGCAAAAGTAACTCTGAAACATGGGATCTTAAGCTGGCACTGTTGACATTCAGACTGGATGCTTTGTTGTGGGATTCATCCTGTAGATTATAGGATGTTTAATAGATACCTGGTTCTGCCCCTTGACTACTAGTAGCACCTCTTCATTATAGTTACATCGTCACCAGTGCCTCTCAGGTGAGAACCACTGTTCTCTAAAGGCTATATTGTAGGGAAGAAATAGTATTGTGTTAGATATTTTGGGGGTTATGGAACATGTGTTTATTCATATTTAAACTGTACTTTGACTCATGCACTTTTTAAAACACTTATGGTAGGTTTCTCAGGCTTGAAATCTTTAGATATAATAAAGAAGGAAACAAATGATTTCTTACGAAGTTCTAAATGATTTCTAAAAACTCAAGAGAAATATCCATTTCTCACTAATCCCAAAGTTTATAATTTCAGGCAAGACTGAATGTAGCAAATACTAGAAAGTAAAAGCAATTAAAACTTTATCACTTAAAAAAAACCAAAAACAAAGTGCTGGAACAATTTGGGGAATAAAGTAAATGAATATATTTGAGTTTATATTGACACAAAGTGACTAAATAAATATATGGACACAAAAGAAAAATGTCTTTGCCAGAATGATAATAATATCTTGCATGCAGCCAATCCAGATTTGATCTGCGGCATCACGTAAGTTTCCCCAGAATCAGCTGCCAACAGTGATTCCCAAATACAGGACTAGGAGTAAACTTTGAGCACTGCTAGATGTGACCTAAAAACAATCAAAAATACATTTCTCATGGAGAAAAATTTCAAACAGTTTATATAAGTGCTCTACTCCCAACGAAATAGCAAATCTTCCACATCTTAAGTATGACTACATCTAATTAGACTTCTTTCCAAAGGTACAGTATGGAAAAGAGGTTAAAAAGCAAATTTATAGTGAAGTTGGAGTAATCATCTTAGCTGTGTGATCAGAAAGCTATCAAGAGTGGTAGTGCATGATATATGTACTTATTTTTTTAAGATGTGCACTTCCATCGATGCTCAGAGACCAAATGATGTCAGGGAATGATCTCAGGACTCCCATGAGCGAATCATGTGCTCCAGCCTTTGAGACATCTCCTTGGCCCAATATGGTCATTTTATATATGATGAAAATAGCATCAATTATGTGACACTCCCCTCCCAACATACTCTGTTTAGTGAAGAGAAAAATATCAGACAAATACAAAGAAGCATGCTACAAAGTCCTCAACACTTTTAAAGCGTTAAAAACAATAAATAAAAATGCCAACTTTTTTTTATTATTATCTGAAACACAATTAGAGCCAAGAGGAACCTAGATGTACACAATGACTAAATGCAATATAGGATTCTAGGTGAGATTCTGAAACAGAAAAAAAAATGTTACATTAAATCTGAGGTAGTCAAAGAGAAGTAGTACAATTGGTAAGTCATTTGTCTTGCATGTAGCCATCCCAGGCTCCATCCTTGGAGTCCCATATGGCCTCCATGATCTCTGAGTTTAGAACTAGGAGTAAGCCTTGGGTATCACTTGGTGTGCCCCCCAAATAAAAACAATACAAAACAAAAATCCCAAACAGGAAGTCTAAATAACGTATGGGCATTTATTAATAAAACTGTTGGTTTTGTTGGTATTGGTTCTGTAAATAATGTACAATGCAAATAAAAGATGTTATAGGGGAAACATATGAGAATTGTTTGTATTAGTGTCGCACTTATGTAAATCTAAAACAAGTCTAAAATTATTTAAAAAATATTACCCACAACTCCAGGAAACATGATTTATACTATATTTGGTTTGAATGTTCTCTCCCCTGAAATAGTGTAAGGCCACAAAATTCCAATGTAGTCTTTATTCTGCTAAGAAAAGTGACCATTTTGACTCATGCTAACTTATGTGAGTTTTTCCAGAAATTGATTGCAAAAATGTATCTCATTGGTTTCCTCCAGTGAAGGTTAGACTATGTCAGGATCAACCTTTTTTAATCATCTCCCTCCCCCCGCCCCCCAGTGAAGTGGCTATCCATCTGAATACAGATGTATAGAGATGAAGATGGAGCCAAGTTGGGGAGATCGTATTTACCTACAAGGTACATACCTTTATCCATCTCTTACTCTGGTCAATAGTGTAGGAACATCACAGCAGGATTGAGTGGCTATCCTGGAATTGGTGCTTCAGCCAATCAGTATCCTGCCCAGTGAGCCTGGAAAACACATGGAAATGGGAATTAAAAGTAGCAGCAACGGCATTTCTGAGCACTGGAGAAGTTTTTCCAGTATCAGAAGAAACACTGCATTTTCCAACAGATTGGGTGAGAACCTGAAAGATAAAATCTTTTGTTGATGACTAAATACTTAAGCATTGGGCTGAAATGCATATGTGAAATATTAAATCCTCATGAATTGTGAAGCCTCCCTGGTATTTGGTCCATAAACCGTGCCTTACCAACCTTTATATCATAAAGTTCTTCCATTCTAGACCAAACTAATGGCCTTTCACTTTATGTTTTTTATAAATTATACACCCCAAATGTTTAAATAATCTAATGAAAATGATACAAAAGAATTTTTTAAAGGAACTTTATGCATTTTTTTATTTTGATGAGTCTTTTAAAAATGAGACAGAAGAAATATCTTTTGTGTTTCACTTTTGACCTCAGTGAAAGGAAACTTTAACTGTTAGAGCAAAGGGTGGAGGGGGAAAGAGGTAAATACTAGACTTGGGGAAGATGCTATTTGGGACCATATTTTTTAACGCAAAGTAGTTACAGATGTTGAGATAAGCCTCTGACTGAATCATATATATGTTTTTGTGTTTAGTCTTGGATCTTATCTTCCAGAGCAGCAGCAGGCTTAATAACAAATGAGGTTCAAAGTGATGAAGCTGCTTTTTCTGCCTCTTATCCTCCGATTTTCAAAGTGGTCTGTAGATTTGGTTATTGTGCCTATCCTAATCAAACTCTATGAAAGCTTATCTTCTGCAACCATTTCCTACAGTTTTTCCATAAGGTAACTATTATTTATAATCATTAGAATGGCATGTGGTGTGAAAATATACTTAATATTTAATTTTCCAAAACCTTTATGACAAAAGTAGGATCTCAGTTTGACATGAATATTTGATCATTTTTTAGTTTTATATAAAATCATTTCACAGGCATTTTCACACTCATTTTTGCACATTGATTTTGAAGATGATTTCCAAAATTTGCTCATTTAGGTAATAAAAGGAAGGGTATTTATTCTTTTTTTTTTTTTTTTTTTTTGGTTTTTGGGCCACACCCGGTAACGCTCAGGGGTTACTCCTGGCTATGCGCTCAGAAGTCGCTCCTGGCTTGGGGGACCATATGGGACACCGGGGGATCGAACCGCGGTCCGTCCAAGGCTAGCGCAGGCAAGGCAGGCACCTTACCTCTTGCGCCACCGCCCGGCCCAGGAAGGGTATTTATTGAACAAGCAAAAAGGTGCCATTTGGGGAGCATAAATGCACATGAAGTATATTTAATTTAGGGGGAATAAAAGGGTAGTTTTGCTGTTTTTGTATTGGATAATTCTTTAAGAAGCTACTACTGATTTTAGGTAGATTATGTACAAAAAAGTTGAAGAAGATAAAAGTTTAACAAAATTTTTATTCAACTATTTTTAGTATCAGCAATTTCTAATAGTTGAACATTGACTTACATGTATTGTATAGCAATCACTCTTTCCCAAGTTTCTTAGTTATAGTAGACATAAAGCATTATTTTGGGGGTGTCAAGGAGTTTGGGAAAACACTCAAGTGTGCTCAGGATTTATTTTTGACTGTTCAGGAATCACTCCTGGCAGGGCTTAGGGGAGTATTCAGTGCCAGGATCTAACTGGGGTTGGCCAGGTGGTTGGGAAATTATCCCCTAACAAAATCACCAAGCTTCGGATAGTATCCTGGGCATAATAAGTTGAGATATGGAAGCAGAGCAAGCAAACTTGCACCCATGTAAACATAAAATACTTTGGGGGCAGCAAATGTAGGCCAAATCCAGAACAGAGTAGTTTGTCATGTCTTTATACTTTCACAGTACTACTGGCTTTGTGAAATATCACAGCTCTTCTCTTAAAGTACCTGTTAAATTTTTATGTGCTTACTGTCTTTCATGTCTCTGTCAACTCAAGCAGTGGCTTACATGTTGGGAACCAGGATAGGGGGCGATATCTAACCTATGAGCTCATTCATGATTGCTTGGATGACACTATAGCTTTGGGTCATTTTCATTTGTGTTTGTTTGCCTCATTCTCTGAGATTGACTTTTCTGGACAGAGGTGAAAATTACCAATCTGATTGGCTTTATTGTGGTAAGTTGCTATAAACTGGTGACATCCCCATCAGGATACAAATTCATGTAGAGAAAGAACTTTTACACATAAATATCCAGACCTTGGTTTTTTTATTTCTGGGGTAGATGCCAAGAAGTCAAGTTTCTGAATAATATGGTAGTTATATGTACATAGATACATAGATATGTACATATATATAGTTATACATATTTAATAGTCTCTATACTGTTTTCTATAAACACTATTTTCTACAGAAGTGGAAATGATAGCTCAACCAAAATAAATAATAATTTTGTATTTTTACTACATACCCACCAGTACTGGGTGATTCCATGCTTTTTGATGTAGGCCATTCTCATGGGTATGAGGTAATCTTTTTTTTTTATTTACATTTCCTTATTATCAGTAAGGAAGCTGAGAAAGTTTTTGACAAAACTTGGCATCCATTTGTGATAATTTTTTCAATAAAACAGGAATAGAAGGAATGTAACTCATAATAATAATAATAATAATAATAATAATAATGGCCATTTATAATAAATCCACTGTCAACATTTTACTCAGTGATGAAAAACTGAAAGCCATTCCTTTGAGAGTAGGCACACAGCAAAGATCACTTTCTGAGCTATTATTAAATGTAGTTTTTGAAGTTCTTCTTTGACAAGCAGAAAAGAAATAAAAACCAAATTCATCCAAATTGAAAAAAAAAGTGAAATTATCTCTATTTAGAGATGGCATGATAATATAGATAATATGTAGATGCTAGAGATTAAAAAGTCTTAGAAAATATAAACCATTACAGAAAATTAGCAAAAAAATCGTTTCATGGGCCCGGAGAGATAGCATAGCGGCGTTTGTTTGCCTTGCAAGCAGCCGATCCAGGACCAAAGGTGGTTGGTTCAAGTCCCGGTGTCCCATATGGTCCCCTGTGCCTGCCAGGAGCTATTTCTGAGCAGACAGCCAGGAGTAACCCCTGAGCAATGCTGGGTGTGGCCCAAACCCCCCCCAAAAAAAGAATTGTTTCATGTCTACATACAGATAACAATCTAGAAGGGAGAGTAGTTAAAAAATACAATCCCTGGGGCAGAAGAGATAGCATGGAGGTAAGGTATTTGCCTTGCATGTAGAAGGTCGGTGGTTCAAATCCTGACATCCCATATGGTCCCCTGAGCCTGCCAGTAGCGATTTCTGAGCATAAAACCAGGAGTAACCCCTGAGCACTCCTGGATGTGACCCAAAAATCAAAAACAAACAATCCCTTTAAATACTCCAATTCAGTTAGGTAATGTAGAAAACATCAGATATCTAATAACCATCAGAAATGTAAAAGAGACATGCATCAAAAACTACAAATTACTACTGGAATAAAATAGGGTACTGAGCAAAAGAAAGATTCCTATATTCACATTTTGGAAGAATAACCATTGCCAAAATCACTATTCTATTTAATCATTACCCAGATTCAATGAATTTGACATCAAAATTATGATGGTATTCTTCAAGAACTGAGAATAAACTTTACTAAAATTTGTATAAATCTATAAAACTGCTGAAACAGGAAAGCTAGAGAAAAAGAAAGTGGAAAGTATTGCTTTCCTTGACTTTAAACTATTTTATAAAGCTATAGAAATCAAAATTGTGTTGTACTAGAATAGACTTTCAGAACAATGGAATGGAATTGAGAGCAGAAAAATAAAGCCCTTATATTTGTGGATAGTTAATATGTGAACAAGGAGCTATGCATTTGAAAAGAAACAAAGAAAGTCAATTGAAAAATTTATACTGGATGGGGTTCGAAGAGATAGCATGGAAGTAGGGCATTTGCCTTGCATGCAGAATGGTGGTTCGAATCCTGGCATCCCAGATGGTCCCCTGAGCCTGCCAGGAGCGATTTCTGAGCATAGAGCCAGGAGTAACCCCTGAGCGCTGCTGGGTGTGACCTAGAAACCAAAAATAAAAGAAAAAATTATACTGGCAAAATTGAATAACCACATGCCAAAAATGTAAAAAAAGAAACTGTATTCATATTTAACACCAAACACAAAGTTAACTTGAAGTTAAAGACCTTAATATTAGACCAGGAAACATTAAATACATCAAAGAAAACATAGTCATTAACTCTCAATTATTTGATTCCAGCTATAAAGATAACAAAAATAAAAAATGTTAACTATCAAATTATAAGAGATTTTGTTTAGAAGAAACTCAGGCTAAAATCAAATACTCTTTACTGAATAGGATCAAAAGACTCTTTACATTATATTTCATGATAATAAAAGATTAATACCGAAGATATATAAAGTATCCACAGATCTAAAAAACTAAAAACAGGAATCTCATCAAAAAATAGGAAGGAAATAAATGCTTCCCCTAAAGACTCTGTATGACTAGAAGTCAGTATATGAAAAAAGTGCTCATCTTCACTTCATATATGGAAATTCAAATCAAAGCAATTATATATTGTCTTACATGAGACAGAATTAGATATACCAAAAGGCTGGTAACAACCAGTGTTGGTGAGGATGTGTTTAGAAAGGATCTCTAATTTACTATTGATGGGAATTTCATCTGGTTCAGCTTCTACAGAAAACACTATAAATTATATATATATGACAGAGGTAACTGTGTTCATACCAGGCCAGTTCAATAGACTCACTCTTTTCTCAAGTAAGATGTAAACTGAGCCATGAAAGATTATGCTACACTGGCCCCCACAACAGAAATCTGGCCATCTTGGGAGGAAAGGGTGGGCTCCACCCTGATTAAGTCAAGCTTGCTGTCTCCATTACCCAGAAGCTTTGTTTCCGCTATGGCCTGCCTCATCACTGACCTGTATGATTGATTCCCTGCGGAGATACCAATGTGCCCACACTTTAGGTACCCTGGATTTTGGGCTGCTATCATCAGACATTTTTGGAGTGAGTATGAGCATATTAGGTCACACCCTGCTTTTACCCCATTAAAGGCAGTCCCCCAACTTCCTCTTTCTTTTCACCAAGCCCTTTGACTTGTGCAAGTATACCTGGAACTCTCTTGTCCCTCCCTATCCCAGTGAATTTGTACCGTAAAATAAAATGCCATTTCAGTTTGGTTTGACCTGAGGAATGGGACCACAAGGCAAGTAAACTAATTCCATGATTCACTCCTGACCGGTTTGGTTTAATTCTTTATAACTACCCAGCTTCAGACTCATTCACCCAGGTTTGGAAATATGGGCCATGGGTGATTTCACGCTCCTTTTTCCAGGAGGCCTGGCAGCTGAGTACATGCCCCCCTAAAAGTCATATTATCAGGAACAGTGCTTTGAATTTCTGGACAACTTAATTTGTTTGATGCTGTCATCCCTAAAGAAACACCCCAATTTAACAGAATGGACATTAGCAACAAGATCTCACTTAATCTTTTATTGTATTAATGATTTCATTGGCGATACAATAATTTTAACAATGTACTTGCTACTGTACTTCTTCTTCTTTCTTTCTTTTTTCTTCTCTTCCATTTTATTTTTTCTTTCTATTTTTTACCTAGAAATAAATGTGTTATGATCAACTATGTCATATATGTAATGCATTTCTTTAAATAAATAAATAATTTTTAAGTAAGAACAGTGATAAATCCAGTGGTTCTAGTCTTGGCATCTATTTTAAGAACAACTTAAAAATAATTTGAAACAATTATTCCCTCCAATATCTCTCTGCTATAGATCCATAAATTGTTAGCATTACTGCAACTATGCTTCCTAACCTATAATAAAAATAAAGTAAATAACACTTAAGTTTTGGATTTAAGATATATTATACTTTCAGAAAAGTATATATCAAAATTTAGAAGTCTCTGGTATTCACAATCATTCCCACAAAGGTAACTACTAATTTGAATATTTCGTTAACCTTTACTCTTGTTTTTCTCCATAAGTTAATCACTGATGTATTTTCCTATTAAATAACATAGTGTTTAATTGTTTTCATTTTTAATTTAAAGGTTCCTATGATAATATTTTATGTAACTTCATATGATTAACATTACTTTGTATTATAGTTCAGAGTTTGAATATATTAAAGTTAAAAACCCATTTTACTGTTGTTTTTATTTGACACATTTCTGGTTACTTTCTATTAGGAGGGATCCACATCAAATAGTTTTAAACATGTCTCTTAGGCCATTAAAGCACAAGATTTTCTCAAAGCAAGGAGAATCTGAATTATAAGATGTATGTACACTTTTTTGGGGTGCAATATGAGTTGCACAGTAGTGTTTATAATAGAGTTTCACACATACATTCCAGCACTCCACCTTCCACCAAGGAATCCATTCCTTTCTACCATTGTTTTATTGTCCCCACAGTCCCCATCCCGATGGTCATCCCTAAGAATCTCAGTTCTATAGACCAGTTCTTAGGTTATTTTTCAACTATAATTTGTTCCAAAATATGATCTCAAATGTTGTCCTTTCTGGTTCCACAAGCAGAGAACGGAAGTCCCATTTCATCATATCTATTCCCACACTTGATTTTTTTTCCAAGATAGTGTATATGAAATGGTATCCCATTGTGAGCTTCATTTTATCTCTCTGATTATCAGTGGGGTTTTAGTGTTTTTAAAGAGCATTTGTATTTTCATTCATTCAAAAAATAGTTTGAATTCCTCCCATGTGCCAGGTATTTTTTGTGCTCTCTACTGTGTCTTTGAAATGTCTATATCTATCAATTGCCCATTATTTCCACTGGGCTGTTTTCCTCTTGAAAGTTCTTTATACAATCTGGAAGCATCCTTGGTTGATTGTCTTGCAAATATTATCTTAAAGTTTGTATCCTTTTTTATTCTGTGGTGCTCTTTGTTTATTTTGAGGTTATACTCAGCATTGTTGAGAACTTACTCATGACTATGCTCAAGGTTCACTCCTGGTGGGTTTGGGGGACCATATGAGATTCTGGGTATCAATCTCAGTCAATAGTGTGCAAAGCAAGCACTCCCTACTACTTTGGGTCCTCTAGTCCTTTTTTTGGTTTTTGTGCCACACTCAGTGACGTTAAAGAGTTGCTCAGAAATTGCTCCTAGCTCTTGGAAACCATATGGGACAAAGGCCATCCAACCAGGTCCATCCCAGGTCAGTCTCGTGCAAGGGAAACACCCTACCACTATCTAGCACTCCGGCCCCCTCTAGTGCTTTTTGATGAAAGAAACTCTTAATTTTAATGTGTTCATGTTCTGTTTCTTAAGAGTGTGCTTTATAAACTTTAGATTTGAAGCCCAGTGAATTGAGTGTAAGCTTTGAAGCACAAAGCCATGAATAGCACCCAATCACTGCCAGGTGAGACTCAAAAAGAAAAACCAAAATAAAATAATAATTTTAGATATTGCATGTCACTTAGTTCCACTTGAATTGCATTTATATATGTACCATAAATATGATATTAATTTTTCTTTTTATAACCTCCCATCTCCTATTAAAAACCAACCTTCTGGAATCATCATTGAATGGATTACATTCTGATCTAGTCCCTTTGTTGTGAATTATTATTCTGAATAAGAATATAAATCTGTTTTAGGGTTCTACCTTTTAATATATCATTCTGCTTATCTCTTTCTATGTTAGTTCCACTATACTACTGTCCTGTCTACTCACCAGAGAGTAGATAAAAGGGTAATTATTTTGGAAAGCAAATTCATAGTGCTTACACGTGTTAAGTACTTTGTAGAGATCATCTAATTTTAGTAGGAAACACCTTTTAAAATACTATTTTAAATAATATTTTAAACTATGTAAAGAATTCATAAATACTCAGAAGAAATAACTATTACTTTATCCTTTTTATCTGAGTTATTTGGATGTCAAGAGACAAAAATTACCTATTTGCATGTAGTTGATTGACTTTGTACTCTTTTGAAATATGTGGGAGATAATTGAAAATGAACTCTTTTTTTTTTTTTTTTTTTTTTTTTTTTGGTTTTTGGGCCACACCCGGTAACGCTCAGGGGTTACTCTCCTGGCTATGCGCTCAGAAGTCGCTCCTGGCTTGGGGGACCATATGGGACGCCGGGGGATCGAACCGCGGTCCGTCTCCTAGGCTAGCGCAGGTAAGGCAGGCACCTTACCTCCAGCGCCACCGCCCGGCCCCGAAAATGAACTCTTGATATTAATCTTCTTGCAGTAGCCTCTTAGAAAGACTAATGATGTAACCTAGACTCTAATCTTTTATTTGTTATTTTTCTTCATATTAGATTTTGGAAGAGAAAATTATCTGAAAGAATAAAAGCATGTTTGGGAAAGACTTCCAGTGATAAACATGTATAGCATCCAGCTTTTCACACCTTGCTTAGAAGCAAGACTAGAGTCCATATTTTATTTACTATAATCCACCTTAGAATATTTACTAAATAACCCATTTATTTGATGAAAGAGAGGGAAGGACCACATTTTATGTGTTATTGAAAGAAATATTCTTTGCTCTGTTGATCTTAGACTTCCAGAGAATACTTGATTCCAGATGTTAAATTGTTTTTTCAGAAGCCTTATTAAAGTGCCAGAGCATTAGACTTATTAGATGTATTAGCATCTGAAAAAGCACTTCAAAACCCCAGCTGATTATCACAACACACAGGAATCCAAACTTTGCTTTGGGTCTAAAATGTATTAGCATCTGAAAAAAAAAAAAAACGTTTGAAAGAACAGGTTCATAGAACTGGGATCTAGTTTCCTTATATGTTAAAGCGATAAGTATATTTTTCTTTCCTTCCTTGGTATTTAAGATTCCATTCAGTTGCTTAAGATGTACTGAATTTCATTGGTTGTAGCTTGATAATGATAGTGGTCAACTAGAAAACTGATATATACATTTTGTTGTGTAATAGAATGTGTATTTTTTTACATTCTTTGATTTTGTTTAATTTTTTCTCGAAGTGTTCACAATGATGAATTTATCTTACATTTTATTCCAGCTATGTGTTCTCAGAATGTATTAACAATGTAAACTTTCCCAAATATTTATTATAGCATATTCCTTATTTGCACTCTTCATGAGAGGCCTCTTCATCTCCTAGGGAAGTTACTTTAAGCTCTCCCAAGAATGACTGGAAGGGTTCTCTCCATTGTTTTTCCACACCACTAACCTGATAGTAAAGGAATCAGCAGTAGATGTCCTCAACACAATTTCTCCTCAGAAAAAGGTGAAATTAAGATGGAACCAGAGTCAGTTTTGAGCTACCTTTCATGAATTGAAAGTGAGAGAGAGGAAGGTTTTATCTGATGCAGGAAATGACTCCACAAATGCACTAACAATAATAATCAAGAGATGGTAGTCATGGGAGAATGGTCTGCACATTAATAGAAAAGACATTATGGTTAGTTCCGAGGAACTAATAGGAAAGACAGGGGAGATTAATAGATCTTAGAAGGAGGAATTCATGTGATCTAACAGCAGACTGAATATTTCTGTATTTATTTGTCACCATCTGGTAAATAGCTTTAATTCCATAACGTGACATCATGTATGAGAGATTTCTTGCTCAATAAATTCTTATTGTCAGAGAGAGTTGAATTAAAAGGACAATTTATAGTAAATGAGAGACTACATCAGGCCCTAAAATGTTTTAAATTAAGCTTTTTTTCCCAATAGGGCATTTGTCTTGCAAGCAGCAGATTCAGGATGGATGGTGGTTCAAATCCCAGCATCCCATATCCCCCATGCCTGCCAGGAGCGATATCTGAGCGCAGAGCCAGGAGTAACCCCTGAGCACTGCCGGTGTGACCCCCTCCTCCCCAAAAAATTAAGCTTTTTCTCCAAAATGGTTCCCACCATTGGCACTATACCTACAATTTGCTGTACATAGGAATTTGGAAAACTCAGTCTTGTGACTCTTGTTCTTTTACATTCTACAAGTACTACAATGTAATTTAGCAGAAAAATTTAGAAGGAATTGTATCAGCTCAAAATATTTCTCTGGGACTATATGGGTAGAGATCCTACATTTAATTCCTTGCCTTTCCCTTTTAATTTTTTGTCTGGCTATTGGTTCACCTTTTTGTGTGCTGAGGCAGAGGTATCAGCTCATCTTTATTGATTCCTCCCTTTTAGAGCAGAAATTAGCACAACCAAAATACTTCCAAGGAATCCTCAGAGACAGTCTTCTATAGTGAGTTTAAGAATGATAGTGAAGTCTACGCTCAGCAGTGGTCATCATAGCAACTCTCAAAAACTGCACATATTTGTCCTTCACAGTCTTTAGTGTTTAATAAAATTATTGTCTTCCATATTTAGTAGTGGAAGAAAAAGAGTTGTGATAACTGCTCAGCATGATTAGACACAACATCACACTCCATACCCTACAATCAAGGTCTACATCATTTTCTCAGGCAAAGGAGAATACAATTTTTGACTGGTTTATTTTTTTTTTACTTTATTTTATTTATTTATTTTTTTTTTTGGTTTTTGGCCACACCCAGTGATGCTCAGGGGTTACTCCTGGCTATGTGTTCAGAAGTCGCTCCTGGCTTGGGGGACCATATGAGACACCAGGAGATCGAACCACGGTCTGTCCTAGGCTAGCACTGGCAAGGCAGACACCTTACCTCTAGTGCACCACAACGGCCCCATTTTTTGTTTTTGTTTTGTTTTGTTTTGTTTTTACTTTTTGAATGGTTTATTGTCTCTCTAGTTGTTTCTCTAACTATATAAAAAGTTTTCTGTCTGGGGCCGGAGAGGTGGCACTAGAGGTCAGGTGTCTGCCTTGCAAGCACTAGCCAAGGAAGGACTGCGGTTAGATCCCCAGCGTTCCATATGGTCCCCCCAAGCCAGGGGCAATTTCTGAGTGCTTAGCCAGGAGTAACCCCTGAGCATCAAACGGGTGTGACCCAAACCCACCCCCCAAAAAAATTTTTCTGTCCTATCTGACTTTACTTCTCTTTTTATATATTTGTTTTGGGGCCGTACCCTGTAGTGCTCAGCAGTTATTCCTTACTCTGTACTGAGGAATTATTCCTGGTGGGGATTGGAGGATTATATGGAATACTCGGGATAAAATCCAGCTCAGTCATATTCAAAGCACATATCTCCCAGCCCCATACTACCACTTTGGCCATCACCTTCTTGTAATAACCTTGTGTTATTAGAATATTGCTTGAAGTTACTTATTAAATTTGTTCCAGAAGCAAATTTCATACTTAGTTCTAGCTCATGTAATTGGTTTCTCAGGGTAATTGTTTTCAATGCCTTGTAAAACAAATTGTTTCAAAATTATCTTTCTTGGAGAAATTTTTAAAATTGTTAGAAGTGAAGATTTGATACAGATATTTCATTACAATTTTTTAATTCTGGTTCCATTCTATCACTGATACTGGTCTATTTCTGGAGGACAGTAGCTGAATATTCTCACATGTTTTAAATCCTGTTTGGTGATGCTGTGATAACTCATGGAACAGACCAAGACTGATTTATTTGGCTTTTAACTAAATATGCAACAAGAGGACCTATGAAGAATGTAGTTGGATAGAATTGGTTCTCAAGATGTTATCAGCCTCCCCTGGTAAACAATACTGTTTGCACAAATGATGTCATGCCTTTCTTGCATGATTCCCAACCATTCCATTTGATATCCTTGTGGTCAGCTGTTCATACAAATTGTCTAATGTTAACAAATCTATTAATTTATTTTGTTGTTGTCAGATACAGCAAAGTAAATTAGAAATTAAATTGAATAGCCTCACTTGTTCACAGTTTTTATAAATTTGTTTCATTCTCTTTTGGTGGCTGTACTTGTCGCCCCTTAGAAAATGATGTACATATTATGAAATGATTTTCAGCAAATTTTAAAATAATGTACATTTTATCAATACAAATATGCATATAATGATATATAATATATAATGACATAGTACATATTAAAATATAATATATACATATAATACATATCATTATATATGATATATTCAAATTATATTGATCTAAAATGGAGATATTCAATATTAATTTAAAAATCTAAATTTAAAATGGGCTAGAGGTAACTGGTAGAGGGTCTTGGTGGTGGTAAAGTGTAGTAAGTGCACTAAAACCATAAAATTAAGCACTACTGTAAACATGCTATCAAAACTATAATAATTATATTTTAAATTAATATATTTTGCTTCTTTGGGATATACTTGACAGTACTCAGGACTTTCTCCTGTCTCTATGTTCACAGTGCATTTCTTTCAGGGCTCAAGAACCATATGGAATGCCAGAGATCAAACTTGGGTTAGCTGTATACGAGAAAAATGCCCTACCTGCTCTAAGTTCTATTATAATTAAATTTAATAAGATACTTATTTATCTATCTATTGGTTTGGGGCCCACACCCAGTCATGATCAGTACTTACTTCTGGCTCGGTGCTCAGGGATTCACTCTATTTTACTTATTTGCTTGTTTGGTCTGACTTTAGGCATTTGGGACCATACCTGGTATTGTGCTCAGGGCTTTCTCCTGGCTCTTACATAGGGATCAATTCTCATAGGTTTGGTTGGGGGGGGGGGGTTGGGAAGGGAGCAAACCATAAGAGGTTCTAGATAACGAACTGGGTCAGCTGCATGCAAGGCAAGTACTCTACCCACTGTGCTATCACTCTGAACCTTAATAAGATTTTTTAAACAAGCCGTTTATAGCACAGTATCTGACAAGATAACAGACAGAAACTAAACAAGTCAATATTCCATATTATTTTAAAAATTATATAAATATTCAGAAAAGAATGTGAGAAAAATACTAATTAAAAAATGTTTTCCTTTGAAAGAAACACCAAAAATGGAAATATCTTTCAGATAATCTTTATTTGGAGATGTCTTTTGTTTTTTCTATGCCAGAAAAAATCATTTGATTTCATGAATTATTTGTACTATTGTTACTCTTCTGATTGGTGTAGTGCAATGAATCCAATGCTTCATTTTAATCTAAAAAAATTCGTAGTAAAAGCCCCAGACTGTCTTTTACTATCTGTATCTACAATTTAAAATCCATTTGAATTATCTTCAAGCTAAAGCAGGAAAAACAAAACCCCTAAATAGAAAATTGGATGAGTCAGGTGAGAGATGTAAACAAAAAAACTGCACCTAAAATGTTATCAGATGATAAAAGTTGATGTGTAATTACATGCATTCAGTACTGACAGAAATGGGATGTGTACTGTATAGAATTTACTAATTTGAAATGTGCAAATTATTGTGTTTGATAATCTTACTTACTCCTTAGGTCAGTCAGTCTTGCAGAAAAAGAAACAGCAATCTAAATGCTACTTCTTTTAGTTTCAGATTTTCAATTGAATGAGCAAATATTATTTTTAGTTCTTAAAAATACAGAGTCATTGCCTTGGGAACTCCCTATAAACAGCAATCTTTGCCTAATTAGGTGAAAATGATAATCTAAGAAAATATATTGATTATTTTAAAAGCTAGGTATAACTCAAGCATATTTCCAGATGCCAGTGAGTTTCTGGAAAGCTGCAAATTTAACTTTCCACTCTATTAGAGTTTTAAGAGGTCAGAGTACGTTTTACCATAGTGTCTAGCAATGTGGGCTTATTCAGACCTTTTGGCAGACATTCCTGCACACTCAAACTAAATCAATGAATCATCTATTGTTGGCCAGCTCCACTCTCAGTTGCTAAGAGATATTTCAAGCATACTGAGGTTTCATTCTACATAATTTGTGAAAAGGGAAATATATTAAATTTAAAGTGGTTCATCTTTCCTAAATTAGTAATTAAATTTTTCCCCCTAATTTTAATATTGGGGCAAAGGGAAAGTGTAACCAGAGACTTTCTATTGGGAAAAATATATGGAAAAACTTCCTGTTCTTAACACTTCAGAAATATGTGTGTAAAGGAAATGGAAACATTAAAAAAAGTTGACACAGACACCAAAAACAAAAACTGAACTAGGAAAGTCTAGCCTGTTTTAAGGAATAGAATGTACGTGTTCTTTTTCAAATGGAGTTGACTTCATCTCATTTATTTCCTTGTTTTTCATAAATGCACTACAACTTTTATAGTTTTTGAATTATGTAATTTTATCATGATATACTCACATTATAATTTATCATGTTATCTTAAAACAATGCATGAGTTTAGTACATAAGAATTTGTATTTATTTATTTATTTTAGGTTTTGTCCACACTCTGCAGTGCTTAGGCCTTATTCCTGGCTCTGTACACCTGACTCTATATACTCCTTGAAGCGCTCAGGGAATTATATGTGGTTATAAGGGATCAAGCTAGGGATGGCCATGACAAAATACGTCCTTTAACTCCTGTACTATCTCTCCAGTCTAATAAAATAATTTTGATACAAAATTTTAAACTTTGATAGAGAATGATATAGTTGTCCAATTTGCTCTTCATGGATGTGTAAAGCATTTTATGTTCTGATGTAGCCTTCATAAATATTTTATTTAAAAATATGTAATAGTTGTTTTATTTATGCTCTTTTTTATTTGATAACAATTTTACATTATTAAAAATTCCATTTTTATAATAATTTCTTTATTCAAGCACAGTGCTTACAAAAAAACATTAGTAGTTGGGTTTCAGTCATCGAATGTACACCACCCTTCACCAGTGTAACTTTTTCTTGCCATCAATGTTCCCCATTTCCCTCCTGGGACAGGCATTCTATTTAACTCTCTCACTGTCATTGTCATGGTAGTTTTTAGTGCAATTATTTCTCTAACTGCGCTCACCACTCTTTGTGGTAAGCTTTATATCATCGGCAGTTCCTTCTGGCCTGCATCTCTATTGACTCTAATGTTATTACCATACTGACTTTGATTTTTCTTAAAACCCACTAATGAGTGAGACTATTATTCTGAGTTTATCTCTCTCCCTTTGACTTATTTTACTCAACATAATAGTCTATGTCCATCCTGTATAAGCAAATTACAGACTTTATTTTTCCTATCAGCTGCATAGTGTTCCATTGTGTATATGTACCACAGTTTGTTAAGCCATTCACCTGGGTTGTTTCCAGATTCTGGCTATTGTAAATAGAGCTCATTGAACGTAAGTGTGCAAAGGGCATTTTTGTATTGTGTTTTTGTGTTCCTAGGTTTTATTCCTAGGAGTGATATTGCTGAATCATATGAGAGCTCAACATCCAGTTTTTTGAGGAATATCCATATTGTTTTCCAGAAACGTTGGATTAGACAGCATCCCCACACTAGCAGTGAATGAGAATTTCTTTCTCCCCACATCCATGCAGGCATTGGTAGTTCTTGTTCTTTGTGATGTGTGCCAGTCTCTGTGGCATGAGATGATATCTCATTGTTGTTCTGATTTGCATTTCCCTGATTATTAGTGATTTAGAGCATTGCTTCAAGTGTCTCTTGGCCATCTATTTCTTCTGTGAGGAAATGTTCATTTGTTCTCCCCATTTCTTCTCCTCATTATTTTAACAGAGAATTTAGTGTTTCTTTTTGATAAGAAGAAAGGGATACTTTAGATTATGTATATTAATAAACGAGATAATTTCAAAGTTACTGAATTTTAATTTAGTTTTATAGGATAAAATTCTGTCCATTGGGGCTGCAATGGTGGCATGGAGTGGTAAGGCCTCTGCCTTGCCAGCCAGCGCTGGCCTAAGATGGACCATGGTTCAATACCCTGGCATCCCATATGGTCCCCCAAGCCAGGAGCGATTTCTGAGCACATAGTCAAGAGTAACCCGAGTGTCACCGGATGTGACCTAAAACAAACAAACAAACAAAAATTATATCCATTAAGCCTTTAAGAGGATGAACCTCTGTGATAAAATATGAACTTTGTTGTTGGACAAAGCCTGAGTTTACTTCATGTTTGAGGGTTGTGATCTTGATCAAGTTATTAACTTGGTTTGGATTCCAACTTCAGTGTCTATAAAATAACATCGTCATTGTGTTGGCCTCATTCAAGGCAAGTGCCTTCCTGCTGTGCTATTGCTCCTTCCCCAATGTCTTGATTTCTTGCACTTTAGTTTAGTTCATCCAATAAGATGTAGTAAATTAACTGTACTTTAATACCAGCCCTATCCTGTTGATCCAGAGTAATACTTTTTTAATACTTTAAACCAAGCTCAGCTTACAGAAAAATAAGAAGTGACCCTATTTATATGCTTAAGCTTCCTGACACCTGTGTTTATTTAGAGGAAATATCTCTGACTGTACTAACAAATTGCTATCATGCAGACTTTATAGAATCAAGCACATTATTTTTATAGTTTTTTTTAAAGTCAGGAAAATAACATACCCTTTCCTCAGGTATTTGAATTATTTCCCTCTGTAGTCTTAGATACAGTTTAAACTCTATTTCTTTTAGTTCATCTTTGTTATGTTAGATTAGAGGCTAGATGTGATGAAACTCATTTGGCCTATCTTTTGAATTCAATGGAAGAGAATTATTAGCATTTTATTTCTGTGTTCTCAGAAATATGTGGGATGGAAGCTATATAGAATTGATAGAGAAATTTGTAGCCTCCATTTTTTAAAATTAGTTTATGTAAATGCTATGATTACAAGGTTATTCAGAATACAGTTGAGGTTTTATTTCAGTTACAAAATTATTCATAATTGAATTTCTTTTTTTTTTTATTTTTGGGCCACACCTGGTAATGCTCAGGGGTTACTCCTGGCTATGTGCTCAGAAGTTGCTCCTGGCTTGGGGGACCATATGGGACACCGGGGGATCGAACCGCGGTCCATCCAAGGCTAGTGCAGGCAAGGCAAGGCAGGCACCTTACCTTTAGCGCCACCGCCCGGCCCCTCATAATTGAATTTCAATCATACAATGTATAGCACCCTTCACTAGAGCACATTTCCCACTACCTATGTCCTCAGTTTCCCCTACCCTCTGCCCTCTCCCCTGATTGCCTCTGGAACAGAAATTTTTCTTTTTTTTTCTCTCTCTCTCTCTCTCTCTTTCCTTTCAGACACTGGTTTGCAATATTGTTACTAAAAGTGAATCATGCATATCACTTTATCTCCTTTCAGCACACATTAAAAATAAAAGAGTTAAAGGTGGGGCTAGTGTATCAGCTAGAGTATTTGCTTTGTGCTTGTTGGAACAGGGTTCTATTCGAGTCATCCCATAATTCCTGAGTGCAGAGCCAGGAGTAACCCCTGAGCATCTTCAGGTATGCTTATGTTAAAGAGAGTGAGTGAACCAACGAGAGAGAGAGAGAGAGAGAGAGAGAGAGAGAGAGAGAGAGAGAGAGAGAGAGAGAGAGAGAGAGAGAGAGAGAGACGAAAGTGAATTTTTAAAAGTGACTTTGCTAAGGAGGTAGGGTTGTGAGAGGGAGGAAAATATGTGTGATGGCAGAGAGACGCTGACATTGGCATAGGTTTGGAGATGGAGCAATGGTTACCAGAAATTCAGAATTAGAAGCTTTATAAATCTTAACACAAAAATTTAAAAAAATAGAGAACATGTCTTGTGTTGTTTGACAGTTGTGTCAGCAAAAGAAGACATTTGTCCTTACATAGGAAAAAATATATAGAATTAATATGACAAGGTAAGGATGTAATACTCACACTTTCTGTGACTAGACTCTAGTTATAACTGAATTTTTTAAACACACACACACACATAAGAATGTAGGCCTAATACTTAAAAAATTATGTTTCCTAAATAAAATTAGTAAACCCTGTCTTAAATTGGAGTGGTGGCATGCAGTTAGACATTGACATGAAATACTTGTGGTTTTCTTTTAGGATTTTACTTTGCATTTATTACTTTTGCATAATTCAACTTGAGGGCAGAGGGGTGGGGTGGGAGTGGAGGAAAAGAGAATTTTCCTCACTTTTTAAGTCATGGTTCAATAGTGTGTTATAAAACCAAGAATGGAAAAACCATTACGTAGAATATAAAGAAATACTGAAGTCTACAATATCATTGAACTCTTGGATTCAGTTTCAGCAGACTTGCTCTGTATGCCCACAGGAGTCTGGAAAATGAACTTTTTTTCTGTCTGGAGTTGCAGTTAGTGTTATTATTTGCCCCATGGCTCAATCCAGGTCAGACTGTTCTGCAGTAACACAGGTGGATGTTAAAACAGGGAATCTGTTGAAAAGATTGCAGAAGAATTGCTTCCCCAAAGCAGTTTTGGATGACAGTTTGATGGCAATCAGCTATGGTAAGGACAAATAAAGCTGAGCAATACTCTCTCGAATGTGGGCTTGCACGTTTGTCACCTGTGTCCCCATAGATAGAAGTCTCATATATAAGGGGTCTTTTTGATCAAGTAGCATCCTATAACCAACATAGAGATGAAGGCTGTTGAATTCCTTAAATTTATGAATTGTAAAGTTGCCTTTAGGTTTTCTAATTAGCTTTATGTGTGACATACAATTTGTAGCTCTAAAAGGAAAATTCCTTTTTTTTTTTTACTTTTGTGTGGGCAAAAATATTCTAGAAATTCATTGCTAAAAAATAGTGTTCCAAAAATGACATCCTATTAACAAAAGGATGACTATTACCGTGATTTAAGATATAGAAATTGTATTTTGCATTAACTAAAATGTTTGTTGTCTGCAATTATGTTGTTATAATGTAATATAATATTTTTGCCAAGATTATAACATGGATTCATTTGTAAGCAATTACACAAGGAAAGCTGTATTTTACGCATCCTACTCACTGAATTCTTTTCCTTGTAAACAACTTGACATAAAATTGAATGAAACATCCATTTAACAGCTATGCTCAATTATTAGATTAATGGTACTAAGTAAAATTTGCATTAATTAACACATCATTCAGAATTAGAGAGAAAGCATCTTTCTACAACTAAGGAGAAACAAGACATTTTCTCTGATGAATAATTTATTTTCCCCTTGATAAGATTTGGACTTGCCTTGAATATATACACCAGCATCTTGAATCCTTTATTCAGATGGGTTCAATGTTATCTTTAGTAAAGAGAAACTTGAAAGTTAAAAAAATGGTGAACTGACTTAAAACTATTTTTAAAGTTCTGAGAACTCCAATTGAAAAATTGCAAATGCTCCAGCAGGACACTGTGCCTGGAAATAAGATTCCTGAACAGTATTGCTTAGGAGTATTTAGGTTGCCCTTATGGATATAAGCCTTCAGGTACATTTTAAGTTTCTCATGTCTCACACATTTTTGAGTGTTTTTTTCTTAGAAATAAATTGCCTGTTTTGTTTTACCTCTTTTCTATAATTCTATTCAGTAAAACCCAAGAATTTACATATCCAAGGAAAAAGTTCTCTCAAATCTGCTAGTATTACTCTCCATATTACACTCTACGAGACCCTAAGGGAGATCAAGCCCACTGCCAATACACACAGATTTCTCCTTATCACTTGAAACAGACTCTCCTGCATTGGCACATGCAGCGCTTTCTTAAGAGAGCAGGTAGCTTGTTGAAGTTAAACTAATATTTAGGGGTCAATAAAAGAAAATGTTTGATATTTTTATTATATTTTCTATAAATGAAAACTGTTCCACAATGAAAAAAAAAGAAATGCTTTTCAGCTCTGTTTACCAGAAAATCCATAAAGCATTTTTATCTTTGTATTTATAACTGAAATTCCATATTTCATAAGAAAACTATTAAATTATTACATTTTAAAACAGTTGGGAAATTTGTTTATACTCTCTTAAAATATTCCGTCTATAAAAAATGTTGGAAGTTTGTCTTTTTTGACTTGGCTAAAAGACTGATTAAGGTTGAATATTTTACTTTTTGGGGGAATATTTTACATTTTGACTGGCTGCAAGAAAGAAATGGAGATGGGTTTTTAAAAGATTCCTTTTTTAGCACACATTAGAAAATACATAGGTGCGGGGTCAGAGAGGTGGCGCTAGAAGTAAGGTGTCTGCCTTGCCTGTGCTAGCCTAGGATGGACTGTGGTTTGATCCCCCCGCATCTCATATGGTCCTCCAAGCCAGGAGCAATTTCTGAGCGCATAGTCAGGAGTAACCTCTGAGCATCACCGGGTGTGCCCAAAATACCAAAAAAGAAAAAAGAAAGAAAGAAAAGAAAAAAAAAATACATAGGTGCAAAATAGTTTATAAAGTTTATTTTTCAAATAAGATAGCAGTAATACTTAAAAAATTACTTTTGACAATTTTCAATTTTATAACTAAATTCCATAAATTTAAAGTTGATCAAAAGTGCATCTCTTAAAACTCAAGAACAACTGTTTCAGTCTCATCACCATATTTTTCTTTAAGATTAATCTTGTTATTTTGTATATGCTGCAACTATTTGTCATATTATTGTTTCTTATCATTTGGTTATTCTCTTGCATTTCCAAAAAGTGAACAAATCTGGGTAAAAATAATGTGTTAATAATGGAATATTTCAACTTAATAAATATCAAAGCATATAGTCTACTCCTGGAGTTACAGACTCTTGGAGTAAGGAAATCTTCCTGTCATTTTATAGTTATACTGTATCAGCTTAAATACAGCTTATTGTCATAGTCACTTCTAAGAACTCATCAGCAGTTGCTGCATAGAGTGTCACTTTGATATACCTGGAAGCATTCACTTTCAGTCCAGACACTGTAAAAAATAAAACTTCAGAAATTCCAGACATATTCTATTATATCTTTAAAAAGTATAATCACATCATGAACATGGATCAAATCTTAATTTTTTTGTATCATTAGGCTATGGAAAGGGATATAATACAGCTAAAAAGATTGTCTAGAAGAAGATTATCTAAAATAAAGAGTACACTAAAAATATGGAAAAGTACACTTCACCTGTATGGAGCCAGAAGTATAGTTTATGATATGAATGGTCTATAATATGGTTACAGATGAGTAATTAATTTAACTCTAAGGTTTTCAACACTTGAATTTACAAATGAACTTAGTAAATGTTCTGTGAATGAAGACTCAGAGATACAGGCCAACCATTCGCTGAAAAGAAGATAACTATTAGATCAGAGGGAAATTTTCTACTGAGGACCCCCCTATAGATAGTACTTGAGTACATAAATAGCATTGTCTGTCACATTTTTACATAGGTGTAGTATAAATAGTAGATAATTTTTCTTTAGTCAGGTATATGTTTTAGAATTTCAAAAAAAAATAGTCTGATAGTCAGATAGTCTGCATTGGCTATTTTTGATAAATAATGCCATTCAACCCAGGATTTTACTATGAAACGATCATTGAGATACTGAAAAACACGATCACACTTTTCCAAATGGAAAAAAAAAAAAACTTTGGGTTTAGTCAGACACAGAGAGAGACCCAAAATAAGTTAATCTTCACCACTTCATAGTTCTTTCTGTTTCTAAAGCTTTGATATAATCTTAAAATCAAGTACAATCTGAGTAAGAAAGATCAATTTGAAAATCAGAAGGCATGCTTTGATTTTGGTAGCTGAGTTTAACTCCAGTATCACATGGTTCACCCAAATCCCACCAGAAATGTCTGGAGCCTCTAAATACAAACGAACAAAATAAAAGCCCAAACATGTGAAGTTCTATATCGTCATTCTTCATCACCAGATTAAAATATCAATAAAACATGTACTGATATTAGGTGTATTATTTCCTGACGTTGTAGCTGCAATGAATTCTTAAGAACTGCATACCCAGACAACTAAATGATTCATTCCCCCTCCCAATTATTACTACAAGAGAAGATATAAACAGGACTTTGTAAATTATAGACTTCTGTTGCTTTCTTGTTATTACCAGGTAATAAGCTTGTTTAATCAGGTCCTTCCTTAGAGATAAATCAAATTAGGATGTTTGACTTCCTACTATTTATTGTAGTAGAAGAAGCATATGTTTATCCAAAAAAATTGTAATGAGATTTCTCTCTTCTAAATAAAAGGATTCACTTAGAGGAGTACAGGAGTCAGGAAATGACTAGTCCTGTTGAACAGTCACATTTTGTAGTGAATTGACAGATCACTTTACCTCAAAAGTAGGAAACAGGTCCACCTTTCCTTCTTTACTCAGCAGAGAACACCCTGCCCCTTTTGTTTCCTGTTTCCTTCTGAAATGTCTTGGACAGGTGGGTGGGGTGTCACTGGAATTGTAAATGAAATTTGCTCTGTTTGTGGATCAGGCTGTGTTTAGTTTTGACTGGGAGGTAGGAGACCTCACCAATTTTCTAGTTTGGCTATGACCAGGAAAATCTGAGTAAAGCTGATAATCTGATCTTTATTTGTACTTGTCCTGATTCTTCCTAATTAGTCATAAAATGAAGGAGAGAAAAATACTGCTCTGTTTTTTGGGATTGGTTTTTTTTTTTTTTTTTTGGTTTTGTTATTAATGTTGTTATTTTGCTTTGGCTTTTCAGTTGTCCTTTGATGGTCAGGACTGACTTATGGCTCTGTGCTCAGGGATCATTTCTGGCAGGACTTGGAGGCCCTATGAGGTGCTAGGAATCAAACCAGGGATGGCTGTGTATAAGGCAAGCACCTTACCCACTGTACTATCACTACAGCACTGAGAATACTGATTGATTTATTGACAACTCTAAATTCCCAAGAATAGTGTCAGGTCCCTGGGGAAAGATTGGACCCTGCCCAATGATAATATGTCCTTCTTATCCTTTTATTTTTTCCCCTTTTTTTTTGTGCCACACCCAATGACGTTTAGAAGTTATTCCTGTCTCAGCATTCAGAAATTGCCTCTGGCAATTTCTGGGATTTGGGGGGGGGGTCAAACCCACAGCCTTCCTGGGTTAGCCGCATACAAGAAAAATGCCCTACCACTGTGCTACTACTCTGGCCCCTTATCCTTTTAAATATATAAAAATTATTAGAATTTCTTTTTTATTATTACAAATGTCGCTCTGAACGTGGATTTGAACCCTGGACCCAAGATGACAGCGATCATGGTGAGATTCCTATTCTTGTGTGTGATTTTGGCTCTTTTCAGCTTTGGGCCACCACGTGAAGCCATTTTCAAAGATGGCCAAGATCCCTTCTGGGTGCATAAGGGCCAGTGAAACAGGAGAAGTGAAAACTTGGATCACCCCATCCCAGAACTGAAACTTTATTTCAAAAAATTATTTTTCCAAAGACCTCGGCCTCCTAAGAGACTGATGGAGGACCTTGATTGGAAACGAACCAGGAAGAAAAAGTTTATCTAAATGGACTGATTTACTGACTCATGACCTTTAGCCTGAAAAATGGATTTCGACTTTGAAAATTTCGGAATGGACTTTTAGCTTGGATCGCTTTAAACTTTGTACACCCAGACGCACCGGGCAGAAAAACTGTGGCTGAGAAGCTTGCGGCAACAGCAGCGGCAGCTGGGATCACACTCAGCGAAAAGCAGCGCAGAGACTGCTCCACTCGTCCTGATGCAGCCGCTTCCGTCCAGTTCCTGCCTTTCGTCAGGCAAAAAAGCGACCAGAGGTGGTGGCAGGTGCATGCTCGGACACAGCCCCAGAGCAGCTGCAGGGGGCTGGAACCCCATGAAAGTAAAACACGTGGTGAGCGGCAGCATGGGATAAGCCCAGTGTCTGGACAATTGGTGTTGGTGATGGGATAATATTAGATAGTGGTATAAAAATTTTAAGAAAGGGGGGCCGGCATGGTGGCACTAGAGGTAAGGTGCCTGCCTTGCCTGCGCTAGCCTAGGATGGACCACGGTTCGATCCCCTGATGTCCCAGATGGTCCCCCAAGCCAGGAGCGACTTCTGAGCGCAAAGCCAGGAGTAACCCCTGAGCGTCACCGGGTGTGGCCAAAAACAAAAATAACAACAAAAAAAATAGTTTTGGGGCCGGGTAGGTGGCGCTGGAGGTAAGGTGTCTGCCTTGCAAGCGCTAGCCAAGGAAGGACCGCGGTTCGATCCCCCGGCGTCCCATATGGTCCCCCTAAGCCAGGAGCGATTTCTGAGCACATAGCCAGGAGTAACCCCTGAGCGTCAAACGGGGTTGGCCCAAAAACCAAAAAAAAAAAAAAAATTTTAAGAAAGGGGAGAAAAAACAGCGTAGCCGGACTAAAATTTGATTTAAAAGCCGCCTGCATCTAACTTTGTTTCAGGTGTATCTCTTGATTTGTCATCTTCTTGCTGTTTAAATGTGCTTTATTGTTTTTCATAGTTAATGTTTCCAATGGTATAATGTTTTACTGTGTATTTTGATGTATTAGCCTGTTTTTAAAATGTATGTTCTGTGTATATGCTTTTGTTCTTTGTGTGTAGGAAAAGATTAATAGGAACATGAATGTTCCAGAATAAAATGCTTAATTTTAAAAAGCTTTAAGAGGAATAGAAATAGGAAGTTCCAGGATAGTGCTTGATAGAAAGCATTGAGAAAATTTTAAGTTACAGGTGTATGGTATATTTTACAGAAAATTATGTTTTTGGAAAAGTCTAATATGTAAATTTTCACTTAAAACTTTCTATGGAAATATTGCCCACTTTTGGCTATAAGTGAAAGCCAGGAAAACAAAAGATAACCTATGCTCTTTTGTTTTTTTCCTGATTTAAAAAGAAAGGGGCAGATGTAACCCTACCCCTATTCTTTGTGTAAGCTTACCTACAAGAAAAACCCTCCCATTTCTGGGAGGTGTCTTGGGGAGGTTATAAAAGGTTTGGCCTGAGGGGCCAAAGAGGATTTACCTGGATGGAGAAGGAGCAGGAGGAGAGACGGCTGAAAGAAACTAGACGCAGGGCAAGCTGACAAGACCATGCTTAAATAGGTTTAAGATTATAGGCCACACGTTGGCCAGGGCAAATAAAGCTGATATTTCCTGAAGCCTGTCGGTGGATGAATTTTCTACCTGCTGCGATCACCGCCGGCTGGAGAAGGTTGAGCCACGTGGTCCTGGGCTGGAGGAGAAAGGCCTCCATCACCATCCAACTCTATCCAGCTCCATCCAAATGGCCTTCTTTATTATTTAATTCAACAATTACTTATAATAATAAAAAAAGAAATTCTAGTAATTTTTATATATTTAAAAGGATATGGGGCCAGAGTAGTAGCAGAGTGGTAGGGCTTTTTTCTTACATGAGGCTAACCCAGAAGGCTGCAGGTTTGACACCCCCCTTCCGCATCCCAGAAATTGCCAGGGGCAATTTCTGAAAGCAGAGCTAGGAATAACTCCTGAACGTCATCGGGTGTGGCACAAAAAACAAAAGGGAAAAAATAAAAGGATAAGAAGGATGTACTATCATTGGGCAAAGTCCAATCTTTCCCCAGGGACCTGACCCTGTTCTTGAGAATTTAGAGTTGTCAATAAATCAATCAGTATTCTCAGTGCTGTAGTGATAGTACAGAGGGTAAGGTGCTTGCCTTATACACAGCCATTCCTGGTTTGATTCCTAGCACCTCATAGGGCCTCCAAGTCCTGCCAGAAATGATCCCTGAGCACAGGTAATTGTTTTTTGTTAGAAGTTTAAGTGCTTCTGGGTATGTAAAATTCTACTACACATTATTCTGCATTAATTGATGTCAGCATTACTGTCATCATAATTTTTAGCATTTTACTTGCATACCCAGGCAACTAACAGAATACATTTAAATGATTCATGTAAATACCCAATTGACCAAAGTGACCCTGATCCTTGGAATTCTCACTTAATCCTCCAAGTGTTCATTTCCTTTCATGGAACTGTTAATTTCAGCTAGAATAGTAATTCCCCTAAATCATAGATTTCTCTTAACTGTCGTGGTATCATGTCTTTTCATTCCTTAATTGTTTATTCATATTTTTAACAAAGGGACTAAACACTGTTAGTATCTTCTATTTGATAGTCACTGTGCCCAGGTCTTGCAGCAAGGTAGCCATCAATATGAGCTGAGTTTGCTTTCATAAAGCTGATAGTCTCTGGTAAAGATGATCAATCCTAAGATGAGAACTTCAACTAAGCAACTAAATTGCAGGGCCTGACACATCATAACTAATCTTGCCATCCATCTGATCAGTTCAATATAAAAAAAAATCAGTATGAATGAAGTGATGGATAGTCAGAATACTGAAGGTTCTATATGCATTGTCTGGATTCATAGACTAATATTAAGTAGTAAATAAACACTGCTTAATCAACATTTTCTGTAAATGCATGATGCTTTGGGGTCACACCCAATGATGTTCAGGCATCATTGCTGGTGACCTGGGTGGGCCAGGGATAGAAACCCAGGCTAGCATGAAAGGCAAGTGCCATACTTGCTGCAGTATTACTCCAGCCTCAATGCTTAGTGCTTTTTATATATTATTTTATTCATCATAACTATCTTATCAGGTAGAAACAATGTTTAGTATCTATTTTACAAAAGCAAAAACCCAGTCTCAGAATATTAGTAACCTACTCAATCAACTAGCCACTCTTAAGAATAAGGTTTTATGGTTGATTTATTGATGAGTAAAATAGTTGTCATTGAAACTTTCTTAGAAAAATATAAGAGGAGAAAAACACATGTTTGAGAGAACACACAACCTCATCCAAAGTGGAAATAGGCAAGCAAAGAATCAGAGACAGAAAATGAAATATGTGTTCAAGGAAAATCACAGGCATGAAGAGAAAAACCTCTCAAAGTTTTACATAAAATTGTTTGATACCAGAACTTGTGCTCCTAAGCATTTTTATAACCTCTTCAAAGCTATTTGAATTCCTTTAAGTAAATCCTGAGTTAGTGGAACCTTAAAAACGAAACCATATATCATATATCATGAAACCAAATATTCTACTTTAAATGCTAGGATGACCATTATTTTATCAGATTAAAAAAAATTTCTCATGTATGTAGTGAACATACAATTACTCTATGTTGTCATTTTTAAGAGAATAATTAATTGTAATAGAGATAGTAATACTAGTACAAGTGTTGCATCCAGATAAGTTAAAGAGACAATTATGAATATTACATAAAATATTATCTTAAAATGTTATGAACTTTTAATGTAAAGTATGTGAATGAGATAATGATTCCGGACAGCACACTTAGAAATAGAATGTGAAAAGTGAGAAAATATCTTGTCTCCTCCCCTCATGTTTCTAATTAAATCACTAATGGAAAATAATGAATATGAGTTAAACATAATTTTATATAATTATAATTCATTTAGTCAGATTATTTCTGTAATATATAGTGATGTTTACTGCCTAATTATAAACCTTGTATTACAAATTTTGTTCAAGAGGAAGTTTTTGTTTTTAATAATAGTATAACATTAATAGTTAAAAAGAATTTGCTATGGGTCAGTCTTTATATTAAGTATAATATATATAATCTTAGTGCGATATTATTTCAGTAAAATAATATATATATATGACTACACCCGGTGATGCTCAGGGGTTGATTCTGGATATGCACTCCAAAATCGTTCCTGGCTTGGGGGACCATATGGGACTCCAGTGAATCGAACCGCAATCTGTCCTGGGTCACCATTGTGCCATTGCTCTGGTCCCAGCAGTTGAAGTTCTTAAGACATGTCTCCAAAAAAACATATAGATGGTCATAGACATATAAAAATGTTCACCATTGCTTCACATTAGGAAAATGCAAATCAAAACAATGGTATATTTACTCGGCCTTACTAAGAAATGACTATTATAAAAACAAACAAACAAAAGCATGTGCTTGAAAAAATATGGAGAGAAGATAACTTTTTGTTTGTTGTTTGGGTGTTTTTTTTTTCTTTTTGGTCACACCTGGTGATGCTCAGGGGTTACTCCTGGCTATGCACTCAGAAATCGCTCCTGCACCAACCCCAAACCATGGTCCATTCAGCAAAGCAGATGCCTTACAGCTCAGAGCCACTGCTTGGGCCCCTCAACTACTTTTTATAATCAGATAATTTTGTATTGTTTTCTATTCTATAAAATTTTACATTTTTTACACTAATCTTTTATTGTATTATAATGTGGAAATACCTTCTCCTACTCTGTAGGTTATATTTTCATTTTGAGGCAAAGCTCCATTACTATGAAGAAACTTTAATTTGGTATAGTTCCATTTTTTAAATTTTTTATTTTTGCTTCTGTGTCCTTTGCCATTTAAGTTCCCAAATTTGTATAAGGCTGATGCACAGTTTATAATGCTGTTTTCTTCTATGTAGTTTTTGAGAGGGAAAGATATTGGTGTACTTAGGAGAGGGAAGTGTGTACATGGTGAGGGTTGTGGTGTTGGAATTATATGTATAAAAACTATTGATAATTGTGTTGTAAACTAAAGATATCAATATTTTAATTTAATTAGAAATAAAGAGAAAAGGAGGGGATGAAGAAAAGGATAAAAGGAAAGAAGGAGGGAGGGAAGTAAGGAGGAAAGGAAGGAAGGAGAGAAGTAAGGAGGAAAGGAAGGAGAGAAGTAAGGAAGGAGGAAGAATGGAAGGAAGGAAAGAAGGAAGAAGGAAGGAAGGAAGGAAGGAAGGAAGGAAGGAAGGAAGGAAGGAAGGAAGGAAGGAAGGAGGCAAGAAGGGAAAGAAGGAAGGAAGGAGGAAGGAAGGAATTAAGGAGGAAAGAGGGAAGGAAGGAAGGAAAGAGGAAGGAAAGGAGGAAGGAGGGAGGGAGGGAGGGAAAGATAGAAGAAAAGAGGGTGGGAGGAAGGAAAACTGATATGGGTAAATCCCCATACCTTTTATGATCTCCTGAGACCCTCCCACAGGAGTGACCCTTAAGGTCAGAGACAAGAGTGAGCCCTAAACACTGCCAGATATGGACCTCCTTGTCAAAAGAATGCTAAACCAAGACACACTGTAATCAAATTACTGCTACAGTGATAAGAGAAAATCTCGAAGTCATCAGAGGGAAAAACACATTAGTTTTATAGGAACAAATGTTAGAAATACAGAATAATTTTTATTATAAATAATACATGCCTTACATGGAGTGACATATTCCTCTACTGTGTGGCCCAAAGCTCCCCGCAAAAATGTGTGATAAATCTCTACATAAACTAAGAATTCTGTATCCAAAAACTCACCTTCACTATTCCTTTTCTGAAACTCATGAAACCAAATGTCCTTCAATTTTCAAAATTTTTCAGATTTTAAGAACAATTGGGATGTATAAATGCATTTTATAATAGAGACATGTTGGAAACAGCACACATTAATCAAATAGATTAACACATCCTATAAAACATCATAGATATGTATTATTTATTATATATTAATTACAAAATATAGTATCCCATGTGATTAAGGTATATTTAAAATTAAAAGTCAGCCTTTGCCAATTTTTTTAAACTCCTGAATTTCAGAATTTTATGTTTTAGGACTGTGTATAAGAATTAGTTAAGTCAGTTTTGTAGATATTTTACATGCATTACTTCTGATCTTTACCAAGCACTTAAAAAAATTAAGTAACCATGATTTACAATACTGTTCATGATAAGGCTTTATGCATACAAAATCTTAATACCACATTCTCTACCAGAATGACTTTTCATTGTCTCATTAATTACCATACCAATTTTGCTCTAATAGGCTGATCATAAGTGATAGAATTGCTAAAGTCACTCTCAATGAAGAGAAACATCTTCCTTATCTTGAGGTGATTGTGGAAATTCAGAAAAGGTACCCTATAGAATTCATTTATTTAAGACACTATTTGCTGTTACCAGGTAATCCAAAAGTCCCTTTAGACAAAAAGCAGAGAGACTTCAAAAGTAGCCCCCAATAACCCATCCTTGACTCCCAGTAATCAAACCTTGAGTTGCAACAGTGTGGTTTTTGTATGTATGTATGTATTGTGACCTTCCTACTCATGCCTACTATCCCAAGCCTACTGTTTCTTTGACCAGAGAATGAGGAAAGAGAATGGGGGAGGTGGGAGGGAGGGGAGGAGGGAGAGAGACAAAAGAAAGGAGGACAGAAGGAAGGAAGAAGGAAGGAAGGAAGGAAGGAAGGAAGGAAGGAAGGAAGGAAGGAAGGAAGGAAGGAAGGAAGGAAGGAAGGAAGGAAGGAAGGGAGGGAGGGAGGGAGGGAGGGAGGGAGGGAGGGAGGAAGGGAGGAAGGGAGGGAGGGAGGGAGGGAGGAAGGAAGGAAGGAAGGAAGGAAGGAAGGAAGGAAGGAAGGAAGGAAGGAAGGAAGGAAGGAAGGAAGGAAGGAAGAGAGGGAGGGAGGGAGGAAGGGAGGAAGGGAGGAAGGGAGGGAGGGAGGGAGGGAGGGAGGGAGGAAGGAAGGAAGGAAAGAAGGGAGGAAGGGAGGGAGGGAGGGAGGGAGGGAGGGAGGAAGGAAGGAAGGAAGGAAGGAAAGAAGGAAGGAAGGGACGGAGGGAGGGAGGGAGGGAGGGAGGAAGGGAGAAAGGGAGGGAGGGAGAGAGGGAGGGAGGGAGGAAGGAAGGAAGGAAGGAAGAAGAAAAATATCTATCTAAATTAAATAAAGCGTAATTTTCATAGAACAGAATTTGAGGCTTTAAAAATTACAAATTGCTGTTTAAAATTACATGTTACATGGCTTATGGTCTTTGAAATAAGGGAAATAATACCAACTTCAAATAAGTGTGTGTAGCTGCAGGGAGAAATTTGTGGAAAAAATCTTTATAAAAGAAAATTTCAAATGTGAATATTAAGTAACTTTATTTGTTTAAGGCTGATGAATTATGTTTTAGAAAACTCACTGTGCTTCAGTGTATAGGATAATTTTAAAAAAGGAAGGATAGTAGGGGGGAGATTAGCTGGAGGGTCATACTGGGAATGAGACCATAATTGGGTTATTCAAAATCACGCATATGGGTTCAAGATTTTTCCAATAGATGGAATTAAGGAGAAATCAGAATGAATTTCAAGTTTCTGTACTTGATGACTAAGGAAATAGTAAATGACATTAACTGAACTGGAAAGTTAACACCTGCATGTTTGAAGGAAAGTTCAGTTTTATTTAAAACACGGAGAACTCCAAAGAAAATTCAAAGTAGTATAATGGTTATGATTAAGGTATAGGTAACCCTTGCAAAAATTATGTGAACCACGTGACATATTTTCAAGTTGGGAGATGTCCCTATATTGTAAACAAGTATGAGTTCTTATCCCTAGTAGATAAGAGCTCATTTTTATACGTAAGATTTCCCCTTTTTTTAGTGTACCTTTGCAGGGAGAAATGGTGCTACATTATATTGCCGGTGCATTTGGGGGTGGAAAGAGAAGAAAACAGAAACAGGTCACACACCCAAAAAAGATAAAAATAGAAATAAAAATATATGTGCTCACAAATGTATATAAAAAGAACAAAGATTTTTAAAAAATGAAATAACAAAGTGATTAAAGGAACAAAGTGATGCAACAGACTACCTTACATTTGAGGAAAAGCAAGTAAAGAGATAGTGTAATACAGGTCTTATACTTATGATAGAAGTATAGGTTTCCCCATTGTCTTTTGAGATTTTCTTGTGGTTTGTGGGTTCCTGGGCGCTTTTTCATCACACACCCTGACCTTCTTGAGATTGGCAAAAGATTTGCGGCAGGGAGGTCTTGGGAAGAGTTCTTGCTTTGGGGATATTTTTAGAGCTAAGTGTGGTTTCAGGTAACAGTCCACGCTATGAAGAGTTGGTAAGGAGGGCCACGCAGCATGAGTCAGCAGGGAAGTTGGTTGCCTTTTCTTGCTGGGGACGAGATGTGGGTTTGTCTGGGTGTCCCTTCGCTTGGGTGCTGGGTACTGGTTCGTTGGGGTAGGAGGTCAATCTTGATGCCTAATGGATTAAGAACTGAGGGTGCAGAGTTTTAATAAGGTGGGAAATCTGGATGGGATTGAGGGGTGAAGAGATAGTCGGATTTCCAAAGGGGGGAAAGGGGAAAGTATATGGAAGGGGCAGGAAAGAAGAAAAGAGAAAATACATTAAAAAGAAAAGGAGAAGAAAAAGAAAGTAGTGAGAAGAGAGGAGAAAAGAGCAAGGGAATGCTAGTTTGATTGAATGTGTTTGATGAGTAGGGCCTGTAGTATAAGTCTGTAGGTCACAGTTGCTGCTTTGGTGGTCTGGCTTGTCACGTGCTTCAGATCCTAATAGAAGGTATAACCTAGAGATAAATTGTATGCTAAGGAATTTTCCTGGGGCAATTTTGTAGTCCAAGCTGGGTATGGTATCTTGTGTGACTGAGCCCCCAGATGCCAACTTAGACCCCAGGTGATTGACACCATCCATCCAGCCTTGAACCCTGGATCTCAGACACAGAAACGGCACAGCTCTTCACAACAGCTATAGGAAACAAATCCCATCTGGGACATCCTTAATACTGCTGGGACACCAACAAGTGCCAACTCTAATATGATATCCTGACAACGAGAAAAATGGGAACAACCTGACCTAAGAGCAGGTTATCCTACCCCACCAGCTGACGATAAGACAAAATCAAAAGACTTGTCACGCTTTGGTCTGTCCAAAACCCAAGGTCGCAATTTACAGATGACTGGCTGATAGAACCATGACCAGACTATATGTATCCTGGGACCAATAAAAAATCCCTAGTCTAGGGTTTGAGCTACTACCTACACAACAACCATGATATCCAGTTCCAAAGGTCTGTCTGAGACAATTGCAACGGAATGGGTCTTCTGGAAACATAAAGAAAGACGCTATCCTAGGCTCCATCCTAAAATCAGCGCAAAGACCAAGTCCACCAACCACAGAAGACGGATTAAAATGACATTGAGGGAACAGAACTTCTAGAACCACAAAGAAAGACTTCATCATAAACTCCACTCCTTGACTCCTTGACCTGTGCAGATACCGAGATCTCTAGATACAGAGGTCTGATTTTATCACCCAGGATGGAGCAGAAGTCTTCCAAACACCATGAAAGCACCAAGGGGAGAGTAAATGAACCTGAACGGAGTCTATAGTTAATCCCATTACAATATATTCTAAGGGTGGAAAAACCCTGTATCTCTTAGGCCAAGGGAATTCCTTTTCGAATGACCCCAATATTTACTGTGCCTGTGCAGGAGGGGGAAAAAAGGCAAAAAAGCACAAAACAATTTTTTTTTATTTATCTATCTAACTTTTGTCAATTTCTTTGTTTTGGTGAGGTTATTGTAGTTGTCTCCATTTATATTTATTTATTTATTTTCTTCTTTTCTTTCTTTATGTGCTCTGCCATGTTTTTTTATCTCAAGACCATGGCTTTTATGTGGTGCTTATCTTTATTGTTGGAGTGCACATTGGATATTTTATTTGACACTTCTTTTTGTACTGTTGGGGTGTTTCACTTCTTTTTCCCCTTCATCTCTCAAACCGATGATGAGAGCCTCTAGAAGGACTCCGCCCATTTTCGGCATATTTGATTTTTACCCCAGTTTATTACTTTTCTCTTCTTCAAACAAAACCATGTAACTTGTAGTATCTAGTCCCGCCTCCCAGTTAGAGGGGTAAATAAGGGAGTTACCAAGACCAAACAGATGTAAGACCACTAAGTAGTAAGCTAGGCACAGAGGGGACCACGTATTTTAGCAGCCCCAGGGGTGAGGGAGGAGGATACGGGAGGTAGGACGGGAACGGAGGTGTAAGGAGGACAAATCGGTAATGGGAATCCCCCTGATTTTATGTTGATATGTACCTAAAATATTATTGTCAACAATATGTAAGCCACTATGATAAAAATAAAAATTATATTTAAAAAATATATGTGAGCCCTAAAGGCATTTATTCCAAGATCCCCTTTCCTGCTCCCTATACTCAAGCATCCTTAGATTACAACTCTATTAATAACATTTCACAGCTCCCATTGAAAATTGTGAAGGACAGATGATATCCAAGCCAAAATCAACAATAAAATGAAGAGACTCAGACTTTAACAATCTAAACTTAAATAAATGAGCTTGTTACACTGGCAGGCCTTAGGGACAGAAGGTGATGATATAGGCTGCATTCAAAGATCATTGAATCATAGAGGGAGGGCTATAAAGGTGGTTGGAATGGCCCTAATTCACTGTATATCTGAAATTCAACTATGAATGACTTTGTAGATCACAGTGGTTTTAATAAAAGAAAAGAAAATTGTGAAATCTGGTAATCTGTTCTTGACTCTAAAACAACAATTTAAATTATATATGTGTATATATATTCATTACATGCAGCCTGTAATAATTCTAAAACTTTAAGGAGAGCAATATTATCATCTTATTATTGATCTTTTATCTCAAGATCATTTCTGCTTTTTGCATCTCTTCTTGCTAGCATCTCTTCTGATTTTAGTATTCATTATTCTATAATTTATACATTTACTAGTTGCTTTTTATGCAGTTCTCCAGCCCAGACCTTTACCATACATATATCTACATCTTTTGGTTATCAATAAATATTTGACATCTTTTGGTTATCAATAAACATTTCTAAAGTAATGGTGTGTTTTGCTACATCTATCACAACATTTTATTTGAGCTATTACTCATTTTTATTTTTATCAACTCGTGTTATTGTTGCTTTATCATTTACTTTCTACTTTGGCTTTGTGAATGATTAGATTTGTTTTTATGTATTATTACTAAGTTTCAGAGAGGAAGCTCCAGAAAAAGCTAATGTTAGTCACTCTAAAATTTAAAAACAGCGAGTTGGAGCGAACTATAGTACATGGGTAGAGCACTTTCCATGGTTGCAGCTAACCAGGTCCCATATAATTTTTGACTACTACCAGGAGTAATTCTTGAGTTCTAAGCCAAGAGCCAAAAGTAATTCCTGAGTACACAACTGAGCACTGCCAGATGTGGCTCCAAAGCAATAAAGAAAGAAAAAATGTTTTTATATTCATAATGTATTCTAGGAAGTGAATTTTATTTTTATTCATCTTGATTTTGCTATTGAAAAATAAAACCAAAAACTAATTCTGCCAGGTTATTTCAAACAAGTTTTCTATGGAAAGACATACTACCCTATTTTGCCCATTAGAAAAATGTCTGATTAAATACAAATATTTGGCATCCTGAGCTAGGACAGATCAATTCTTCCTTACATAAAAATAACTGCATCCAATATATTTGATGAAATAATATAAAAATAGAAACATTTGTTTTCTTTAAATTTTGTAATACATGTTTAATTAGTTTTTAAATGGATGGTAAACTATTTAACAAAATTAGTCATTGTATAAACTATATAATCCTTTCAAAATACTAAATCTGTAGGATAAATGTCCATCTTCATAAATTTCTCTGTGGTACTGCAAATGTTTTTATACTATTTATAATGTTTAGTCAGTTAATTCGTTATGTTCGTGAAAAGCAAAATTTCAGGAACTTAATTCATTGTATATTATTTGTTCTAAGTCTAACTCAAGATTTATGGGGTTTAATTTTGAACTCCAGGATAAATGTAGGGAAGGGAAACCAAAACTTCCTGAGTATTGAAGGTAAAAACCTTGCTTTCTAACTTCCTATGAATGGCAGTATTGTTCACTACAAATAGTAAATCCAGCAAAACCAGAACCTTGCTATTCCATACTTAGGCTTGTTTATATTTTTAAAGAAAGTTGGAAAATTGTGAAAATCAATGTTATTTCTTTCCCTTTTTTCCTCCTTAATACCTCATGGATCCTGACCTTTTTCTTTAAACTGGTCTAGTATGAGTTTCCTTTCAAATTGGTCATTGACCCAAAAATAAGTTTGGTTTTCTTTTTCCATGACCCGCTCTAAAGAATTCTGTTAATAGCATACTAAACTAGAATACAAATTTAGTGAATAAGTGCTTTGAATTCTGGACAACCTTGAAATAAAGACTACAAAAATTAATACTGTAGAGAGTAAAATTGGGCAAGTTGGTGATAAATTAAAGAAATGCAACAGTATGGGTGACATGATCAACATCTAGTAAACTTGTAGAAATTTAATGGAAGAGGGGAGGAAGGGAAAGGAAAAAAAGAAATTTAATGGAATATAATTATTCAACTTTGGAGTTTTGGTTGAAATGGCTGCTTTGCTCTTTTCCCTTTTACTCGGGAATGAGTTGAATATAACACTTGAGCCTTCAATTGAATTTTATAGCTTTCTAGTCCAAAATGTACATGTCATATAGTCTGTACAGATATAGTTTCGGCAGCTTCTTTAGGTTTTATGCAATATCAGGTATCTTCAGAATAATGAGGACTTGGATTCACTAAGTGTCTTCTGTCCTGCATGTCCACAAAGACCAGACAGCCTTTCTCTGTTCAACATTTTGCAACTGTAAGATTTACTTTCTCAGCATTTTTCCAAGACTTAAATTTCATATCATCACGGGAATAAAATCTAGACTGATATATCAGAACAAATAATTTTGGTCAACTAAATATTATAATTTTTCTCACCTCTTATAAATATTTGTGTATTTTGAAAGGAAAGGCCCTATGATTTGTGAAATGACATAACTTTGGATCTTCAAATTTTAACACATGTCCTAATTGGTCCTGAATTATTTCTCTACATATTTAAATGCTTTATGATGTTCTCAAATTTTGTTACCACTACAAAATTCTAAATCTATGTTTAGGGTTTTGTTGAAGTATTCTAAATTTTAATTCCGTTACTTATTGACTTTATGGCTTCTTAACAGTAAGAGATAGTTTTCAGAAAATTTTTAGGGGTTCTACTCTAAAATAGTCTCCATTTAAAATATAAATTTACCTTTAATTTATCTTACAATATACCATATTTTATGTAAATATGTATATAGTACAATTTATTACTATATAAGCAAAATATGGTCTTATAAACATTCTTAACAGGAAATTCTATAAGTTTATGGAACATATTATTAGCAATATTGTCTACACCTAATATTGGAATATAATATTTTTCTGTTTTATTTTCTGTACATTACTTTTACAGTGAAATTGCAGATATAATGTTCTACCCTTTCCATCTCAAGTCCAGAAATATTAATACTATTTTTATTTAATCACCATGATTACAAAGTTGTTTAAAATTGAGTCCTACAATGTACACTTCCCTTCACCCAGGAACGTTTTCCACCACCAATGTCCCTGGCTTCCCTCCCTTTTCCCCTGCCTGCCTCTAGAGCTCTGCTCCCCCCTTTCTCTCTCATCTCTCTCTTTTTCTCTTTCTCTCTCTCTCCCTTTCGACACTGTTGCACTATTATTAATAAAGGCATCCCATGCATAACACTTTATTGCCATCCAGTACCCAGTTATTATTCTGTCAGCTCCATTTATCACTGTCATAGTGGTTCATTCTTTGCCCTACCTGCACCACTCCACTCTTTGTGGCAAGCTTCCTACTATAAACTTGTCTTCCTCTCTATTATTTCTGGATATTTTTACATTATCTTTTATTTTCCTTATATCCCATAAGTGAGTGAGATTATTCTATATCTATTCTAGGGGAAAGGGATTGTTTAAATGGTCTTCTCAGGGACTTAATATATATTCCCTGATGGTTCTTCAAGAATCTAGATGGTTCCTGAGTTCTTGGGACAAGAAGCTGGCTGACAAATACTATATAACATTAATCACTAAAAAATATTAGTATTTTGGATTTTTCTCTAAAGCTTGAACGAGATAACTTACTTTTCAAAGTGTTGTAGTTATATCTGGGAGGAGAAAAGTAATAACAAAATCTGCCTAACTTTATTTTATGTCAGTAAAAAATATTTTGTAGTACATTTACATCGTAATAAATGCACTTAGTTTTGACAAGTAAAACAAAGCTGTGTTCACTGGAGAATTATTTTAAGAATTTAGTGTGAATTTATATTATCATAAATTTAGTTCAAATGCCAAAAAAACTTACAAACTAAACCTACTATCAAAGTTTCTTCTATGTTCTTTGTTAGACTATAAACTTTCTATATTTTATAATAAACATATTCTTGTTGTGAAATGGAATGCATCTGACCTATAAAAAAAATCTAGTTGGGAGACAATGGATCTTATTCAGTTCAGTATTATCCAGTTCAGTAAAGGGAAACGACAATAAATACAGGGCAATGACATTTATGAAAATTTCATTTCATCAATTTCTGTCTTATAAGAAGAGAATTTAAGTAGAATTAAAGTTTTGTGCTTTAAAATTACTCAAAACAATATATATAGTTCTTACTCTGTTATCTCTCATAGCTATTCTCAAATAAATATTTTACTTTAAAGATATCTAGTTCTTTGTTGTTGCTTTTGGTTGTTTTATTTTGTTTTGGGGCCACACTCATGATGCTCAGGGATTACTCCTGCCTATGCACTCATAAATCGCTCCTGGCAGGCTCAGGGGACCATATAGGACGCCAGGGATCAAACCCAGGTCTGTACTGGGTCAGCCACATGCAAGGCAAATGCCCTACTACTGTGCCATCACTCTGGCCCCTAAAGTTATCTAGTTCTTAATGGTAAACTGTAAAGATAAATAAATTTATTTTAGGGCCAGTGCTATAACCCAGGAGGCAGAGTGTTTGCCTTGCACATAATCAACCTGGGGTCGAACCCTGACATTCCCCCTGATCCCCCAAGCCTGCCGGGAATAATTTCTGAGCGCATAGCCAGGAGTAATTCCTGAGCATCACTAGCGTGGCCCAAAAACAAACAAAAAATTTATTTTAAAATAAAAAGTTCTCTCAGGACAAAGGTAATATAGGGAAGGGGAAACTCATGGCAATTAGTTTTCCATAATGTTAATTGTTAATGTTTCTATTGGGAAAATATCGTTAAGCTATTCCAGCTTTAGTCCATCTAAGAAGGTACAAATTTGGAAACAGATAAATTATTCACTCATATTTTTACAATCATGTCAGAGTATGGACAACTATCAAAAAACAGGAGCAATTTCTTGTTGCTAGTGATTCTATATTAATTTAAATGGAAATAAACCATTAAATGTCCATAAACATACAAATAATTACTAATGGTTTTTCACTACTGCTTTTAAAGACACTCCAAGTGAAGCAAATATTTGAATATCTGACAAAGGATGAGTATTTACAAAATCATTTGCCACGTCAACCTGAAATCAGAAGGGCACATTCAGAATGAACTGTATGCACTAACCCTGACTGGTACCTGTCTCAACCATATTTAAAGAAGTTCATAATCAAAACACAGGAAAAAATCCTAAAACTAGGATGAAAAAAATAGTTGATTCGAAGGAGAAAAAATAAAGAAAAAATAGTATTCCAAAACTCGCATTGAATATTGTGTTCCAACACTGGGCAACGTGGCACAACCTAAAGAGCACAAATTTTCACTGGTTGCGAAGAAAGCTTGTTTTCAATCAATAAAAAAATAAAGTCAACATACTTAATTTTTAATAAACATTTATTGTAATTTTTCAGTGAATCACACCATGAATCACAAAGTTTTATTCATGATTGAGTTTCAGATGTACAATACTCCAACACCAAACCCTTTACCAGGTCCACATTCTTCCTCCAGTTTCTCCACACACACAAATCCCACAAATCCCACTGCCTCTATGGCAGGCACTCCCGCTCTCAGCCCTTTTTTAGGCATTTGGTTTGCAATACTGTTACTGATGAAGGATTCTTATCCTCTGTATCTCCTCCCACCACCCCTCCTTTTTCAGTGTTCACTTCTCTTGTCATTGTGCTGCCTTCTATCACCTCTCTCTACTCCCCAACAGTGAAGAGCATCCACTGATCTTAGTTCTCATGCTTTTTATTTCTGTAACCTTTGACAATTTGATATTTCCCTGTTTCATATAAAAACAACCTCAAATGTCTAAAATCAAATGACTGGATTTTCAAATGACTAGTAAATATACTCAATGGAATATTATTCAGCTATAAGAAAAAGTCATGCAGTTTGATGCTATGTGGCTAAATCTGGAATATTATTCTGAGTAATGAGTTAGAATGAAATGAACAGACACAGAAGGACAGTTTTATATAGTCTTACTCATTTCTAGAACATACAATAATCAACATGAATATACTAATTATATAAATGTATTTTAATTAGAACAGCATGCATTCACTGTTCTGCTATGCAATTAGTGTAAATATATTTGGAAAGGCTGATCTTTCAGAGGTTTAAAGGTTGTCCTTTCTTTGTGAATAAGTAGCACAGTTTCTTTAGCCACTCATCTGTTGTTGAGCACCTGGGTTGTTTCCAGATTTTAGTTCTTGTAAATAGTGCTGCAGTGAACATAGGAATGCAGAGGGCATTTTTGAATTGTATTTTTATGTTCCTAGGGTATCTCCTTCAGAACATTACTGCTGGATCATATGGAAGCTCAAGAGTGGTTAAAGAAATCGTGGTACATATACACAACAAATTACTATGCAGCTATAGTAAAGATGAAGTCATGACATTTTCCAATAAATGGATGGACATGGAAACTATTATGCTGAGTAAAAAAGTTAGAGGGAGAGATATAGACAGAAGTCTCACTCATCTATGGTATTTAAGAAAAATAAGAGTACGGTAATAATGCCCAGAGACAATAGAGATGAGGGCTGGAGGGATCAGCACACAATATGAAGCTTACCACAGAGAGTGGTGAGTGCAGTTAGAGAAATAATCACATTAACAAACACTGATGACAATGGTAGTGAGTGAAAGAAATAAAATACCTGTCTCAAAGATAGGCAGAGGGGGTGGGGAAGGAGGGAGATGGTGGGCATTGGTGACAGGAAGGTTGCACTGGTGAAGGGGGGGTGTACTTTTTATGACTGAAACCCAACTATAAACATGTTTTTAATTATGATACTTAAGTAAAGATATGATTATAATTTTAAAAAAGGTTGTCCTTCTTATAGACTTGCTTACTCTATTTACTTAATGAGCTTTGCTTTGTCTTCTGATCAAGTAATCACAGTTTCAAAATTGATGGTTTCCTGAAAAAATAAAAGGTTTTATAGCTTCCACAAAATTGAATTAAACAAGAAAATGTATCTGCAATTCACAAAAATTGGTACTTAAAGACTTGCTGTCCTTCTAATATCCAGAAAGTGCCTTACAATCCATGTTTCCAGACCTTTTATCTTTCTAGTATTTTTGCAGTAATAATGAATGTATATTCAGTAGTTATTTTTTCAGAAAGGAGATTTTTCATCCACTGTTACAAACAGCCATTTCTTGCAACAACAATGAAGTAAACACTGTCTCCTGGAGTCTCTTGGGAAACTCACTAAAAGAAATTGTCAAAGCTATGTAGTTCATTTCTTTCAAAGAGGCACAGTATGAGAGCATTCTAATGTCTCTCAATTTTATAAATTGCTGTATGTCAGTAACTTCAAAATCTTATTTCCTCTTCTAACTACTTCCTAGAATTCAAGACAATTCATGTTCTTCTTTCAACCTCTTTTTGTTCAAGTTTTTGTTCAACCTCTTTTTGTTCAACACAGGCAAGTGCTGCCAGATACACTTTTTATTACATGGTTGTTTTGGGATTAAATTTTTTGGAATTAATTAATTGTCAGATTTTTGTGATTCCCCAGGTTTATCTACGTGATCCCAAATATGATCATGAGCACTAGTTTAATAAAGGGGGGGGGGATCTAGATCAGTACTCAATGTGTTGACATCTGTATTTGAATAAACTTCGAACAACATAAAACAGATTTATCACTTTTTTTGTCTAGATTTGCTTCCTTTTATCTCTCTTTTTTCTTCCAGATCACAAATTAATACCACCTTCTATCTAATTATTACTTCCTTTACCCCTACATTTGTTCCACTAATAAGTACTGTCAATTCTCCTTCAAAATAGGACAAAATATAGTTCATAACACTTGTCCTCTTAACTTTAGCCCCTTACCATGTTTTTCAGTTCCTGGTATAATTAAGCTTGTTTGTATTTTAGGGTCTTTTCTTGGACTCTTACTGGAATGTTTTTACTCCCTGGAAGGAAACAGGCAGGTCCTTTCATTCATTCAGATCTCAACACGAATGTTACCTTTCAGAACCATCACTCATTTTTAAATCACATCCCCTGAGTTAAATGTCTGCACTTTAGCTACCACTATATATTTTTTTAATGTTTATGTTTTTATATCTCCACCAGAATATACAAAGAAATCTTCTCTTTCATTCATATATTTTATAGCCCCTAAAACAGACCCTTGTATATTTTTAATATTTTTATTTATTTTAGTTTTGGGGCCACACCAGCAGTGTTCAGAGATGACTACTGGCTCTGGCGGGCTAAAGGGACATGCCAAGGATCAAACCCAGGTTAGACTAATGGAAAGCAAGTGCCTTACCCGCTGTACTATTGCTCAAACTCAAAGCCTTGTGTATTTAAAATGCTGCATAGAGGCTGGAGATAGTACAGGATTAAGGCATATGCCTTGCATGTAGTTGACCCTGGTTCTATCCCTGATATCACATGGTCTCCATCTTTGCCAGGTTTTTCCCTGAAAACCCTGAACACCACGAGTGTTCAGAGGGATCCAGTACCATGTATTGAATGGCCAGTATCATTGTTCAGCAAAAGTTATTGAACAAATGAATAATTAAAGGTATGAAATTATTGAAGAATGTAAAGATTAAAATTGGTGATTATTATACTGATTAATCCAAAGGTTGCTTTCTCTGTCAACGTTGGTTTTTGTTTGTTTGGGGGGCCACATCCAACAATGTACAGAGCTTTCTCTAATTGCATTCAGGGATAACTACTGTCAGCCAGGAGTCAGCGTCAGGAATTGAACCTGAGTTGACCACATGCAAGGCAAGCACCTTGCCCATTGTACTATCTTTCTAGCCCCCGAGCTGGAGTTCTTTTTAAAAAATGTCTAAATTCATTTAAGAAAATGTATCACATAGTTGACATAGTTGATCATAATACATTTGTTTCCAAATAAGTGAAAGCAAAGTTGTTGAAAAATGGAAATAAAAATAAAATGAAAGAGAAGGGAGAAAAAGTATAGTAGTAAGCTCATTTATGAAAATTGTTATATCATCAATAAAGTCATTAATACAATGGAAGAAGGTTCAATATGCTCATGTTATATGTTCAATCTGTTAAAAATGAGGTGTTCCTTTAGGAATGACAGCTTTAAACAAATGAAGTTGTCCAGAAATTCAAAGCTATGATGCTATGAATTTTAGAAACATATACTCAGCTGCAGGGCCTCCTAAAAAATGGCTCAGTTCAAACATGGCGATTGTGTTTATGGGCATGGTTACAGATGCCAGGGTTTTCCAAAAGAAGAGAGATATAGGGGAGGGTGCCTGCACTTGCTCCAAGAAAGATCCTGGTGATATCAGCTCAACACTACGGTATCTGAAGTGTGGTGGGATTGGCATCCCCGCATGGAATCACTGAAGGTCAGTGATGAGGCAGGCTATAGGGGAAACAAAGATTCTGGATGATGGAGGCAGCAAGCTTGGCTTCATCAGGATGAGGCCATTCTCTCGAGATGGCCAGCTTTGTGCTGCATGGGCCAGTATAGCCATATGTAATATAATAATCTATCATGATTCAGTTTACATCTCCTTTGAGAAAAGAGTAAATCTATGGAGCTGGCCTGGTTCGAACATGGCTACAGCATTTATGGGCATTGTTATAGATGGCCTCAGTTCTTAAAATACAAACAAACAAACAAAAACAACCAGTAGGTGCTGAGGCAATACTACATCAGGTTTACCTTGCACATTGTGGACCTAGTTTCAATCCCTGGCCCCTAAATAGTCAATTGAGCACCACTAGAAGTGATCCCTTGGTGCAGAACCAGAAGTAAGCCATGAGCTCTGTTGGTGTGGCCCAAAAACATAAAAGAAAAAAAAAACTTAAATATTTAGGTAAGGAACATGTTGTTGTAATTATGTGCATGGAAACCCATCAGTAACATTGTAAATCACAGAACCTTAATTAATAAAATAAGTTTCCAAAAAAATGAATGAGATGAGTCGTCTATAATAGATCACTCGACTTTGTGATTAAGCCTTGGCAAAATAATGTAGATATTTTTGACTATGTTAATTGCCCTAACCCTTTAGAAGCTATAATAACTTCTAAAAAGTATGTCTGGCTTGTAATGTTGTTTAGTTGCTCATTTAGTAAACTTATTTATAGAGAGTACTTGGGGTCATGCATTTTGTTAGCAGAATGTCTTGGGAACATGAGGACATACAGAATGTACCTCCAATTCAGCCAGACTCTGCGTCTGGATTGGAAGCAAGGTATGTTGGAATTTTTCTATAGCAGCTTAATGCCCATGATGGATTAGTTGTGCACTGAGTATATGAACTATTTCTCCTACATTAAATCTGCTTTCCTTCAAAGTGGCAGCATGAAATTCCTCTAAATTTTTAGAAAATTACTTGCACTTCAACTTTCTTGTCTGTTGTTTATTTTGGATGGTACCCATAGCACATCTTTTTGCTTCTGAACTTTAAGAAAAATGGTTAAAATTGTTTGAAACCTGTCAGCTCCATAGCTTTTAAACAAACTGAATTTTAAGAATTTTTGGTATCTGACACTATGATTTAGTGCATAGTGATATAATCCTATTTAGTTTGTTCTCCAAAGATAGAATGTCAGTAGCTCTTAGATATTCAGTGTGTGTGCTGTGTCATCCTTATCACCAAGGAAATTGAATCACTAAGGACTCGAATCAGTCCATTATGTGCCTTGAGTGACATGATCAGCAGAATTCTTGCCTTGTTTTTTTTTTTTTGTGTGTGTTTTTTTTTCAGTTAAAAAGCTAAATGTTGCTTCAAGCCTTCTTCCTGGAAACTTATTGTGACATCTTTAGGCAGGGGCCTTAGAACAGCTGGAACATTGTTGTTGTGTCCTCTCTAGATAATGAAAGGCTCTCTGCTGTTAGTGTTGTTTCTATTTACCCTGTGTTCTCTGGTCACATTAGATTGTTTTTTGCAGTTTTGTTTACTATTCTTGTTGATGATGAGATGAGAGTGTTGAAACAGTAACATAATTCTGACTAGTGGGTCCCTAATAATTTGATTTATCTTCAGAATTGACTTGGCATACTATCTTGGATAGTATTTTACTATCCGGAATAAGTTTTACAATTTTTTAAAATAATGTTTTCTATAAGCATAATGGTCTTAGTGCTACACTTAGAGTTTGATCAACTCTGTATGCCAAGATAGCAGGTATTACAAGTTAAAATCACCTCTGAGCTAATCTGAGTTAATCTATGTGGAGTGACAATTCAGAGTATACTCTTAAGAGTTTCCAAAGGTATATTTTAAAAGTTCTTAAAATTCAGTTTATTGGGGCCGGAGAGATAGCATGGAAATAGGGTGTGTTTGCCTTGCATGCAGAAGGATGGTGGTTCGAATCCCAGCATCCTATATGGTCCTCCAAGCCTGCCAGGAGCGATTTATGAGTGTAGAGCCAAGAGTAACCCCTGAGCACTGCAAGGTGTGACCTAAAAACCAAAAAAAAAATTTAGTTTATTTAAAAGCTATGAAACTGACAGGTTTCTAAAAATTTAAGCCATTTTTTCCTTAAAGTTAAGAAGGACAAAGATGTGCTAAGATACCATCCAAAATAAACAATAGACAGGAAACTTGAAGTAAATTTCTAAAAGTTTAGAGGAATTTATTCTGCCACTTTGAAGGTAAGCATACTTAATGTAGGAGAAATAGTTCATATATTCAGCTCACAACAAATTAATCCTCCATTAATATTTGTTTTATATAAAAATTTTATGAATTTTAGTAATGTTGTCCTTGATACTGCTAATAAGTATTTTTATATTACTAAATGAATTGCTTTAGACTACAAGTAAGAAAGCTTAATTCACAATAGTTAAGAAAACATAATTTTTGTATATCAAAAACTCTAAGATTCCAAGACTGGTTGATTTAATTAGTTAATAGTATCATAAATACTCAAATTCTTTCTTTTGTTTGTCTTTGTTTTATTTGCTGACCACACACTATTACTTAAAGGTATACTTCTGACTCTGTGCTCAGGGAGCATTCCTAGAGGGTTCTCATGGTGTTAGAGATCAAACCTAGGTCAGCTGCATGCAAGGCAAGTGATTTAGCAGTTAAACTCTCTTACTGGTCCCAGAATTCAAATTTTTTTTCCATCTCTTTCCTGTCTTCCTTGATGGTTGTTATCTTCTCAGATCAGCACTAATTCTAGATACCATATCCTGACATGGTGATACCCAAAAGAGTAAGAGGTATTACCATACATTTTTTGTCTATGCATCCAAGAATCTTTCAGCAAGCTCTCCCTCCAGCCAAAACTGGATCATTTGCACCAATCTCTGACAAGACAAGTGGAATCACCCTGACTAATTTTGACTGAGAGGTACCTAAAGGGAAAATTGTTTCTTTGGGATTATCCTTGAAAAATCACTTACAATCATGCTTTTCAAAAAATCACTTACTATGTTTGGCACTTAAAGACGAAAAAATTTTACTTACTATTGATGATATTAAGTTGTCTGTGGCATTGCAATTGTAAGGGCAAGAATTACAAGTAACTGAGAAGTAGATTCTAATATCTTGCTGAGTGTTGACTTGTATTGAATCTCAAATCCTTGGAAAGCACAGAGGACTCTCCTCATAGAAGGTATTTTACGTAAAAGAATGAAAGTAGTATCTGGGTGTATAGGACAAACCATGAAAGAAATAACAACTTTGAGCCCCAGAGCATTGATCTGGATCTCATTAGATCCACCTTTTCTTGTCATTAAAGATCTTGTGACTGGAATACGATAAATCCAAAGTTATCATAATCTACCATACGGTAGATATGGTCTCAGTTGAGTCTATAATCTAAGAATGTGAACATTCTATGATGTTCACACAAATAAAAATATCTCCTATCAATCAATTTCATAAATGTATTCCTGTGGGCCTGTCCCAGATCAGACTCCTGAAAGGCAAACCCCTTAACGCTGTGCTATTGCTCTGGCCACAGGAATTGGTTTTGAGAGCAGAAAAGCGACATAAAATATATCAGAAAATAAGAATAATTAGCAGCCAACTAGTTAAAGCCTACTATCTTTCATGAAAGGTTCTGTGAATGTTTAATATAATATAATTTTTCTTGTTGTTGTCAGGTAAGTTTAACTTTAATTGCCCACACATTTTAGGATACTAAATATAAGTTATAAATTGACACACATACCTTGTTTTCTTCATGTAATTTTTTTTTTTTACTACAGAAGAATAATACTTTTCCCCGCTGAGCTTTCCTATCCGAGGATTTTTAAAAAAATTCACATTGATTTATCCAATCTTACCTCCATCCATATAGCCAGACTCTTGTGATTGAAAATTTCTTAATACCAGAATACATTACTCATGAATAACCATCTGGGGTGTTTTCCATAGACTATGAGAAAAAAATAGAATTACAGTTAGAGTCACATTTCTGATGCCAAAAATTGTTTTGAGATACAACTCAGAAATTTAGAGCTGGAAATGATCTCATTTTTAAGTTCTGCCCCCTCATCTTACAAATATAGAAATCAAGATGTTAGATATCTTTATTAATTTTTAGAACTTGTTACTTGAAATAAACCAGTAAGTTTAGAAATTGAAGAAGTAAGTAGAGAAATTGAATAAATGCAATGGATATTTACTACTTTGTGGGAAATATTTCAAGAGATCTTATTCATGTAATAGTTGTTGTTATTGCAAGTGGGAAATTAAATAGGTGATTATAAAATATTTATAGATGTTGGCCATTCTATAAATATAGTGAATCCCAAAAATATGCACATTATTAATAACATTTATTTGACTCTCTTAACTTTTGAAGATTTTAATGTAATAAATAATTACTTTTTATTCTAGTCATTACAATTTAAAAATTTACAATACTGGGGCTAGAACAGTGGCACAGCAGTAGGGTGTTTACCTTGCACGTGGCTGACCTAGGACAGACCACGGTTCAATCCCCCGGTGTCCCATATGATCCCCCAAGCCAGGAGTGATTTCTTTTTTTTTGTTTTGTTTTTTTTTGTTTTGTTTTTGTTTTTGTTTTTGGGCCACACCCAGCTTTGCTCAGGGGTTACTCCTGGCTGTCTGCTCAGAAATAACTCCTGGCAGGCACAGGGGATCATATGGGACACCGGGATTTGAACCAACCACCTTTGGTCCTGGATCGGCTGCTTGCAAGGCAAACGCAGCTGTGCTCTCTCCGGGCCCGCCAGGAGTGATTTCTAAGCACAGAGCCAGGAGTAACCCTTGAACATCACCAGGTGTGGCCCAAAAATAACAAAACAAAAAATATTTTCTATACTGTCAGTGATAGGGATTCATGAACACAATATTCCAACACCAATCCTAAACAGGTGTCCCTTTCCCTCCATCACTTTACCTTTGTCACAAGATTCCCCTCATAGTCCCCAACTCTATTCACTTCCATAGTAGAATAAGTTCTGTAGACTAATTCTTAGATTCAGTTGCTCTTACATTTTTATTATCATCTATCTATCTACCTATCTATCTATCTATATCTATCTATCTATCTATCTTATTGTGGTTTCCTTCACTCAGCATGATGCCTTCCAGTTCCTCCACATAGCTGCAGACTGCATGATCTTATATTTTATACAACTGAATAGTATGTACTATAATTTCTTTATACAGTCTACTGCTCTTGGACACCTGTGTTGTTTCAAGATTTTGACTATTAAAAATAGTACCACAATTAACAAAGAGGTACAAATGTCTTTTGTTTTGTTTTGTTTTTGGGCCACACCCGACAGTGCTCAGGGGTTACTCCTGGCTGTCTGCTCAGAAATAGCTCCTGGCAGGCACGGGGAACCATATGGGACACCGGGATTCGAACCAACCACCTTTGGTCCTGGATTGGCTACTTGCAAGGCAAACGCCACTGTGCTATCTCTCCGGGCCCACAAATGTTTTTTTTGACTAGAGTTTTTGGACCCTTGGGTCCAAATTCTACAGTAGAATTACTGGGTCATGTGGAAGTTCAATTCTTAGTTTTTAGAAGTGTTCATGTTACTTTTTGGAAAGTTTAGACCTGATTACATGCATATCAGCAGTGAAGGGTGAGAATGGCTCACCTACATCCATGCTGACACTGACTGGCTTTGCTCTTTTTGTTTGTTCGTTTGTTTTGGGGCCCACACCAGGTAACACTTAGGGTTTCTCCTGGCTATGTGCTCAGAAATCGTCCCTAGCTTTGAAGGACCATATGGGACACCGGGGGAACCGAACCAAGACTAGGACAGCTAGGTCAGCCGCGTGTAAGGCAAACACCCAACCACTGTGCTATCGCTCCGGCCACTAGTTTTGTTCTTTTTGATGTATGCTAGTTTCACTGAGGGGAGAGGAAAATCAGAGTCATCTTCAACAATTTAATGCCATTGACCAAGCAAACAGAAGCAAAGATGAGTGAAACTACATCAAATTAAGATGCTTTTTCTTCAAATTGAATAATTTATATTCTCTGTTACTTCATTCCTCTAGAATATGATTCACTTTGGCTCATTAAAATGAGCATAATATATTTTAAGAGTATACTAGATGCTCATAGTCATTCTAGTAATTATTTTTGTTTGACTGCATAATAGATATCTAACTCATCTTTTTATTGTGCTGTTGTATAGAAAAGAAGAACAAAACTTCTAAGAAATACTCTGTCAATTCAGATTTTTATCCTGCTGCTAAAATAATATCTTTACAAGTACTTTCAATTTCAATGTATTTATCTATTAAAATTAATCTTAGTACTTGTTTCATCATATTATGAGTACCAGATAAACTAAATTTGAGCTCTTAGTAGGGTTATGGAAATAAAAAGACAATATAGAAATTTTTAACTTTATTGGTAAGGTCTAAGTTTTGTCCTTTTTGTCTTTTTTCTTTTTTTAAAGAAAATTTTAATATGTTATCATTGGGGAATTATTTAATGATTAGTATGCTTGAATCATACTAGTATGCTTGATTCATGTAGTATGCCAAATCTCTTTTATTCTGTTTTTTTGTTTGTTTGTTTTTGGGCCACACCTGTGGCGTCAGGTGCTCAGATATTACTACTGGCTCTGTAACTCGCTCCTGGCAGGCTCAGGGAACCATTTGGGATGCCAAGAATTGAATCCGAGTCTGACCTGGGTGGGCTGCATGCAAGGCTCTACTGCTGTGCTATCACTCCGGTCCCATCAAATCTCTTTTATCCTTTCTTTTTTCTTTTGATAATTTTAATTTATTAATATAAGCAGAACATGTGGACAAATTGAAAAAGGAAACATGGAAAAAAAACCCTAAATCATTCTGTATGTTGAATTGCGCTGGTAATTGTGTGATAATTAATATATGTCTTTTTTATGACTTATATTGTATATACATTTTGTTCATGTTATTTAGTGCTTTAATTAGACTACACTTTAGAATTCTAAGATCCTCATATATAAATGTCATCTGTCTCTAATATGAAGCCATCTTTAATGTCATCTTATCAGAATATCTCGTACTACCCAGTAATTTAGGCTTACAGAGAATGGAAAGCATATGTTTAGTTTTGGTCTTATCGGTGCTTGATAATGAAACCTCAGGAGAATTACAGTAGCACGTTGCAATAAATATGAACTTGAATATGGGGTGTGCACTTGGGAAACTTGAATCAGTCAATTAGTTTTCCTTAGGTTCTATTTTTCTCATGTATAATGGGTATAATTTTGCCTGTCCTTCCTTATTTGGATTGTTTTATTTATTCTTGGAGTTACTGTGAGTGCAACAATAAATACACTAGATATTCATAAGGTATATCTGCCACATTAATATTGTTAACTTCCCAGGAGAATGGTCTGTGAATTTTTGTTTTGCTCTTCTAACCCTTATTCCCTGTTTGTCTTTTTTTTTTTTAAATTGATGGCAGAAAGTATACACTGGTTGAGCTAAGTGTTGGACCACAGTATGACTGAAACTCAACCAGAAATAATTTTGTAATTGCATATCTCATGGTGATTTAATTAAAAATTTAACTAGAATAAATAAAAATGAAAGTTGGAACTATTAAATGTTTAATTGAAGTATTCATTAAATTAGAAAATATATACAAAGGCAAATATTATAAAAAATTGAATAAAAAATTATAAAAAATCAATAAGTAGTCTAATGCAAGTGACCACATGACCACATATTGCTGATCAACAAAGAATCTAAAGTAACATAGACAAATGAAATGTGGTCTTCTAAGTATGACCCAGGAAATTGCAAAATACAGTATTTTCCGGTGTATAAGACGACTGGGCATATAAGAAGACCCCTTACTTTTCCTGTTAAAAATATAGGGTTTGAGCACCTGAAAGCCACATACCAGTGATGACACCCGGAGACCGGATGGGATGCAGCGCTCGATAATTCAGCTCCTCTGTGTGACCTGAAAGATTAATCAGGACAAGCAGAGGACTGAGTGATGACATCTGGCAGCTGGATGGGCAGTACAAGGGGGCAGATCACTCGGCCCCTGAAGCTGGAGTAAGTTTCAGCATACTATATACCGGCGTATAAGACAACCCCTGACTTTTAAGAAGTTTTTTATGGATTAAAAAGTTGTCTTATACACTGGAAAATACGGTAACTCTGTAGCATCAGCAAGTTTTAAAACTTCTGCTCTTCATGTGCTATAAACTCACTTTAGTTTCTTGAATTTTCTACATATTACACATTTTCTACATGTCAAAATGAAATAAACAACAAGTTGGGAACATGAAATCATTTCACTACAAACAAAACTTTGTTGCTGCCACTTGACTCTTTGGATTCAGTAAAGCATATGCATGGGACACCGTATAATTTAAATGCTCGTATAATACGTTGAGTTATAAAGATACTTAAATCATTTAATTGGGCCTTAAAAGTAGAGCAGAGATATAATTGCAGTTTCCAGAATGATACAGAAATGGAGTGATGAGACATGTTGGCTGTAGACAGATGAACAGCAAGGGTCTCATTTGTAGTCATGACATCTAGCAACTAATTAAGCAGCCAGCAATTAAAGGAAAGCAGCTTGGCAAACAGGTTTCTGCAGGTTCTTAGATCCACAGTACAGACCTGTTTGTCAGAGCTCACATCCATACCGTTAAAAGGAAAACTGTGGAACTTTTACAGTGAGCATTATTGAAAATAAACAGTGAAAGTCAACTTTGGACAGGGACAAATGGAAAATACTGGCATCTAAATAGGATATTAAACTAGTCTTAGAGATGTTGTAATGTATTATAAATATAGTTTTCCAAAAATAATACAATATTTTATATTTGTTTGGGGATGTGAGGAAGATGTTACAGGAAAAAGAGATAAATCAAAAGATGCATTTATTGCTAAAATATTTATTTATTTAAGTTCAAAAGGTGAAACAGAATCCAAAAACCAAGCATGTGTTAATTTAAGGGCAAAATTATATTGGTAATAGCAACTACTGGACTTATTTGGATTTGGAGTTTGTTTATTTTGTTTCATTTGGGGCCACACCCAAATTTGGCTTACTCTTTGGCTTTGTGTTCAGGATTACTGCTGGCAGTGCTGGGGGGTAAAGGGGACCATATGCAGTGTCAGGATCAAACTAATGTTGCGTGCAAGGAAAGTACACATGTACTCTCTTCTTTCTGGCCCATCAAATACTGAGTTTTGAGTACAATATGCCAGGCTCTATAAAAGGTGCATAATACATATCAGCCTCTTTATTTCTCATATAATCTCTATTGGAGAGAAAACAACTTATGTCATGTTATGAATCACATGCTTAGTAAAGGATAGAGCTTGTTTTCAAAATTCCAGTTCTTTATTTTGCCAAAAGTCCAAAAGGAATGGAAGAAAACAAGGTGATAATGAAAACACGATAGTACCAATGAGTTTACAGAGATAAAAGAGGGTAAAAAGAGAATAAAAGGAACGGTAGGCAAAGGAGCCCAGACTTTGAGAAAGGGAGGGAATTCCTTAGACTAATTGGGTCCTATAGAGTGGTAATGTCTTCAGTAGCAGCAGTTATTCATCTCACAGAACACCAATTTTACCCTCTGGAACATCTAAATATAAAGGCTCCATTTCCTACTTTATGCAGTATCCCTAGAGACTACTCAAAGCAGAACTTATATGATAAAACTCCCACATAGTCTGGAAGCTTCCATGAGCAAGAAAGAAATAAAATTGGAGTGATTTAAATTTAAATGTGTTTTCAGTATAAGCGCTGTATCTTTACTTTGACTTTGTGGAAAAGACTGAAATTTTACTGGAAAGCAGATTGGGCCTATCACAGGGAGCTAATGCACAAGAAATGTATCCAAGTATAAAAAAAACATCATTTTTCTGTGCTTCTTCTGTATTATTCTCTTTTTTTATACTATAATTATCCCTGGATGTGCATGATCTGGTACATGATTAATATTCAAAATATATAAAGTAATTTGCAAAGTTTGAATTCAGGTCTTTAATCATAACACTACAATATACTAATATTCCCTCTGTAATGGTGAATGTGTAGCTCCAATTCTGTATATATTTTAACACAAACTTTAGAAAAGAGAAAAGCAATGAAGAGGAGAGGAGCGGGAAAGGGAGAAGAGATAAGGGAGGAGAGAAAATAAAAGCTAATTTCCGGGCCCGGAGAGATAGCATGGAGGTAAGGTGTTTGCCTTTCATGCAGGAGGTCATCAGTTCGAATCCCGGTGTCCCATATGGTCCCCCGTGCCTGCCAGGAGAATTTCTGAGCATGGAGCCAGGAATAACCCCTGAGCGCTGCCGGGTGTGACCCAAAAACCACAAAAAAAAAAAAAAAAAAAAAAAGCTAATTTCCTTGAAACTTGCTTTTGAAGTAAATATCATGTGGCTTGGATGATTGGAAGTAGCAGAGGTGGTCTGCACTGACTGTGGCTAAGGAATTAATCTTGCAGTAAATGGTAGAAAAGAAAAGATGAGGGAGGGAAGAAACGGGAGTATAATGTGAAAATATTTAAGAAAGCATGTAGTTTATGGTGTATAAAAGTGTAGAATTGAAAAGAAAAATTTTACTAATTGTAATGAAATAAAATTTATATGTTAATGTTCAAAATTAATATTATTTCTCTTATTTCCAACTACCTGGGTTAAAATGATCCATTCATTTCAGTCTTTTGAATTAATACTGTTTATTCTGACAGGTACTTTCACCCTAAGTAATGCTAAGTTCCATTCTGCAAGGTTAGTAATGTCACAGTGAGAGGTGGGAATGTAGTTAAGCATGGCCATGTACTCACAGAACAGGCAGTTTCTTGAAGACTCATAGTTTGAGGATCATAGGATCTTACCCTGAAAATACCCCCATTTCTCTAATTATATTTAGTGTTCTTACTGCCTGACAGGTTTACTTGCCTTGGGTCATGAGCAGGGCAAAAACAGCCACTTTTGTAGCCCATTTTAACTTTCATGGAAATCTATACCTAAAGTATGTCCATCTCAATGGACAGCCATCTGATTCAGTCTCTTTTCTTTCTCCTAGAATTTTCTCTGGTTTTAGCACTAGCAATTTGATGCCACATGGTTCTGTGATTCTCAGAATTGTTTAGTTGCTGTTCACATTTTTAACTTTTTTTTATTATTTTACTTAGATACCATGGTTACAAAGTTGGTCATAATACAGTTGGGTATTTTTCGCAGTTACAAAATTGTTCATGACTGAATTCCTGCCATATAATTTTTTTAAATGTTCTAACTTGCTCAAACCTTAATACTGAAGTAACACTAATTTTGCAAAATTGAACCTATCTTGATGAATTTGTTTATATGATACGACTATGTATTTCTCCTAACTATTTTTATATATATAAATCTTTATTTAAGCACCATGATTACAAGCATGTTTGTAATTGGGTTTCAGTCATAAACAGAATACCCCCATTCATCAGTGCAATATTCCCACCATCAGTGCCCCTAAGGCCCACCTCCTCCTTCCCATCCCTGCCTGTATTCATGTCAGGCATTCTACTTCTCTCATTCTTTAACATTGTCATGCTAGTTGTTAGTGTAGTTATTTCCCTAATAGCATTCACCACTCTTTGTGGTAAGCTTCTGTAATAAGGCCCAGAGAAAATAGAGTTAAGGGCTGGAAGGGCTGGAAGGACTGGCCAACTATTTAATTTTTAAAATACAACCTTTGCACAAAAATCTGGGTTTTATTTCGGTCAGTGCAGTTGTTTAACTATTAAGAAACCTCAAGTTTTGAGTTTGGAGAGATAGTACAGTGAGTAGTACACTTGCCTTATACATGGCCAATCTGACTTGAACCTCAGGTACCTATATTTACCAAGTCCTGCCAGGAGTGACCCTTGAGAAGAGAGTGAGAAGTAAGTCCTAAGCACCACTGGGTGTGGCCCAAAAATAAAACAAAAATAATCACAGATTCAATTTCTAAAAGTTTAATATGGAAGACACATAAATTTTAAGGACACAAAATATTTCTGAAACGTATAAATTAGCATCTCTACTTCTGTTCTCTTTGAACTTCTAAAAGTGGAATAAATTTACTAAGCTTGAGATATTACATATAAACTTTATACATGCTATTGATGAATTCCCAACAGTTAAAAATATTAAATTATACTAGAAACACTTGCATTCATAAAAGAAGAAAAGGAAAGGTAACAGTAACATGTTCTCATGATCTCTTTCCTAAGCTCAATGATTTTTCCATGGACACAGCATAATAGCCAAGGAAACAGTTGTGTGTTTTCCTCGGTACCTTGTAGTACAACATGTCATTGTAATGTTCTGCCTTTTTTTTTTAACAACGATTCACATCCTGTTACATAAGACTACCTATTCTGATGTTAAAAGAGGACACTAGTTGTATTTATTACAACATTAAAACCATTTTGTCCATGGAAATAATTTTTTATTGTTCTGAGTCACTCTGGCTTGTGGAATTTTTTTAGTTCCAGGACAAGGATGAGATGATATATTTGTTTTATTTTGTTTCATCTTTAATGTTATTTGACTGCATGAATTTTTTTGTCTAAGTAGTTCCATATTTTTTATTATTGTAGACTTACTCTGCCATATTTATGTTCTCTTAACATAAAAATTGTCATTGACAATTCATTGTGTATTAATTATACTATATTTGGAGAGGAAGACCTGCTTTTCCTACTGTCATATGGTCTCCCCTTTACCCAATACCTATTCGTGTTTTCTCAGTGAATATTTTTTTCTGTGTGTAAAGTAATACCAACCTTCACAAATAGTTGTATTACTTTGTTGAGATTCTAGAAGGACTTGAATTACAGTGGACTTCATAGAGCATTTTATGCCTTGGTTTTTTTCTTTATATTAAAATAAGCCTTACTAAGTGTTCTTTAGTTCTACCCAGAATAATTCTGTACTCATCGAAGAATCACATAAAGTCTCCAAATTTCACTTTCAAATAGCTTTTGATTTGATAGTAATTATTGTTATTGGTAATCACTCCTTGTATCTACATTATTAAAGAATGAAAACCATATTAAATACTTGAGCATAAATTTAAATAACATTTCAGTTATACAGAGAAGATGAGTATTTGATATTTTAGAAAATATTTAATTGAGGGGCCGGAGAGATAGCACAGCAGCGTTTGCCTTGCAAGCAGCCGATCCAGGACCTAAGGTGGTTGGTTCGAATCTCAGCGTCCCATATGGTCCCCGTGCCTGCCAGGAGCTATTTCTGAGCAGATAGCTAGGAGTAACCCCTGAGCACCACCGGGTGTGGCCCCCAAAAACAAAAACAAAAACAAACTAATGAAAATATTTAATTGAATAAAGTGAATTGCTATAAGCTGAGGTATATATTTCCTGGTTTTCACTCAGTATGTTCTGATTGAATACCTAACTAATTGCTGAAGGATTAAGATTAAACCTTGGACTTTTTGGCAATGAGGATTCAGTACCTTTCTCCCACCTTTTTTGACTCATATACTCTAACTATTCACTACCACAATTGTGTCTGGTTAGCCTCAACAGTAAGCTTCTAGCATTCTAACAGAAAAAGAGACCATAAAATTGACTTGAACTTAGACTCAAAGAAAACAAAATGCACAATTTCTGTGTAAATTTCTTCTCTTGTAAATGATCGAGTTTGATTCAAATTCAACTGCAAATATTCATATAGTCACTTATGTATGTATACGTGAGCATGATTCGGTGTTCATAAATTTTAGATAGTTGGGTTTTTTCTTAGAAAATGATAGGATATTAATGTGACTCACTTTATTTTAACAGGTTGATATGATGAAGGAAGCATTAGAAAAACTTCAGATCAATATAGTAGAAATGAAAGATGAAAATGCAACATTGGATGGTGGAGATGTCTTATTCACAGGTACTGTTGTATTCATTTATTTTGTTCAAAAGTATTTTAATATCTGACTCACATTTACTTATTTAAATATACTTTTCTTAATTCTCAAGGAAAGTGCTATTTAAAAATATTTTAAAAGTGCAAAAAACAAAGGCATTCAGAAAATCACTTTAATAATTTGGCTATATGACATTATAGTATTTTCTTATGCATGTATTTGCTTTTCTCAAAAATATTTTATACATGTATCATTTTGGATATTATATCTAAGACAATGCTGTATATTTTTGTATAAGATAATACTTCATCTATTTTGTGTTTAAAAGATTCTTAACTCAAAAAATGTAATTCAAAAATAAGTTTCCCCTTCAGTAGCAAGTAGAGTTTAAATAATTTTTTATGTAAGTTTACTCAGTTAAATGTTAGATATATAATAGAATTTAATATAAATAGATAATATTATTATTGTTCTAACTAAAATTATTTTGCATAAAATAATGTTTTATGGGGCCGGGCGGTGGCGCTAAAGGTAAGGTGCCTGCCTTGCCTGCGCTAGCCTTGGACGGACCGCGGTTCGATCCCCCGGTGTCCCATATGGTCCCCCAAGCCAGGAGCAACTTCTGAGCACATAGCCAGGAGTAACCCCTGAGCGTTACCGGGTGTGGCCCAAAAACCAAAAATAAAAAAAATAATAATGTTTTATATTCCATATTGATGAAATTAATGTTTCTGGGAAAGGAGTATTTATTTTAAGTAATTTCTTGCACACTGTCACTTACCTATGGATACACTATATACACTGTATTACCAAGCTCTAAGAGGTGCCATTCTTATTGTAGATTGCACAAGTAATAACCCCTGGAATTGTGTTCTACACAACCTATACTGACACTATTATAGACAGTGACCTTGCCTTTGATGTAGTTTCAATGCCCATTGAACAATAAATACATAAAGTAAGGATTCCCAGAGACCTGCACTGCATTTTCAGCTCTGGTTGCATCCAGCAGATTCAGGCATTTTTTGAATGTGCCTGATAATAACTTTACTTAGACTATTCTTTGCATCTCTAATTGATGGCACTTTTTTTGGCAGCATAGAAAAGCAGCTATTTATCTTCTAATGTAGGCTTTTGTGAAAGACTGTATAAACAAGCTGTGTTCTCAACCATGTAGATCTCTTTTAACACCTGAGCTGACCACCTTCTCAGCTAATATTTTCCCCAATTTCTAATTTAGTACTAACTATCAAGGCTTCCCTGTGATACTATCTGTAAGCATTTATTATAATATATAAGTTAATATCTTAGAATTCCCCATATATAGGGGACCATATGGGATGCCCGGGGAGCGAACTTGCATCTGACTTGGGTTAGCCACATGCAAGGCAAACGCCCTACCACTGTGCTACCACTCCGACCTGTCTTAGAAGTGATTTTATTCAAAAGCAGGTGGTGTTGCAATAGTAACAGCTTTATTCATTTGGTACACCATTGACAAGTATTCTCTAGTGTTGCCTCTTTTCCCCTACTTCTCAGATATTTTTAAATTATGGTAAAATACTAATAAAATACACTTTATTTTTAATCTGTTTGTTTTGTTGTTGTTTTATTTTGGGTCTGTATTGCCAGGCCTTATTCCTGTGCTAAGGGATGGTTCAAGGAACACTTTGTGGTGCAGGGGATGGAATCCAGGTTGACTATATGCAAGACTAGCACCCAACCCTTTGCACTATCTCTCTGGCCCCCTTTTAATCATTTTTAGTGTATAATTTAAGTGGATTTCTTAGTTTTACAATATTGTACAGTGTTTTTCACCCAAGTTTCTAGTTGTAGAATTTGAGCCAGAAGAAAAATCTGTGCATTTTCCAAATGCTCTGCTTTCACTTCCTTCTATAATTTAGAGCCTCATAAGTAATTAATGGAGAAAACGGACAGAAAGAAAGCTGCTTTCTAAATCCAGTTCCATTGGGAAATCTATCAGTTAGATAAACAACTTCTGGCAAAAAAAAAAAAAAGAGGGGGGAGGTGGGCCTTAATCCTATTTCTCTTATATAGACATTAACTGATCTCTGCTTTTAATTCTTTTCATGGAATATGAAGCATATCAGAAAGAGATACAAAAATTTTGCCCAGTTTAAAGATCAGTAATAAAATCTTTGCCTACCACCTGGCTTTCAAATAGAATATTGTCAGACTGTAGAAGCCCCTGCCTACCTGGGGTATCCTTCCTGAATTGAGTGTCAATCACAACCTTCTTTTATTTTGAGGTCTTTTTGTTTTTTCGTTGTTCGTTTGAGGCCTCAGCTCGAAGCCCTCTGACTTTGTGCTCAGAAATTACACCTGGCATGCTCAGGGGATATGGGATGCCAGAGATCTTATCCAGGTCAGCTGCGTGCAAGGCACTCTCCTTACCCATTGTGCTATTCCTCTAACCTCTCTTTTTTTGAGTTTTACCACAATAATTTGCTTGTCCTGTAGCTTTATATGATCTGAGTTTAGTTCCTTTATGCAATTTTTCTAGTTTTGATATAACCTGATGCATATAGCTATAGTTCATTCATTCTATGTCTCTATGATATCTCATGGTAAGATAGTAATTATTCATTTCAGTTCTGGTGTTGTCCAGTTCTTATTTAGTGTCTGAAGTGCTACAAATAATCTTGTGTCTGTCTCCTAAGGACATATGTAATAGTTTTTCTAAAGTAAAATACCTGGAGAAAAAAATTCAGGTGATAAACTATATTTTGTTTCAATGATATTTTTTATTGTTATATCCTTTGATATATTAAGTGGTTAATTACATTAATTAATTTTTGTATTTGATCCACTTTTACAGGATAAATTATACTGGATCATGATATAGCTCTCAATTTTAATTACAGTGTTGGATTAATTTGCTAATATTTCAGTCTTTGATTTTTATAGTATTTTTTTTCTTTTCAGGATTTTAAAATGAGCTATATTAACCTCGTAATACATATTAATGAGAGGCTAGAGAGATAGTATAGCTGTTAAGGCACTTACCTTTTATGTTGTTGATCCAGGTTTTATATCCAGCACCACCATGAGTGATCCCTGAGCATACCCAGGAATAAGCCCTGTGAACAGCCAAGTGAACCCTTGCCAAAATAAATTAGTGACTGTTCCCTAATTCCTTAATTTACTTACATTGCAAGTTATAATTTTACCTATTTGATTTTGAACCTTCAACTTATTATAAGCATTTGAGACTATACAACTTTCCTTCCAGATGCTGCTTTCATTAAATCATTTATGTTTTGAATATTTGTTACCTTTAAGTTATTAATGTTTTATCATTTCTAGTGTGATTTATTTTTATTAATTAATATGATGGTTTTACAAAAACATTCTTGCCATGACTATAAGTGTCTGGTGTACTAACTCATTACTCTGAAATATAATATATACAAAAGAAGACAAGCATTTTGACTATCTTTCATTTATGAATTGCTTCCAGTAGAAACATTTGATTGAAGAAATTTTATCCATTTTAGATAGTAACTACGAAGGCTTAATAAAATAAGTAATGTATTGATCATCAAAGCAATGTTAAAATCATTTTAGGAAAGTTTGATAATAAGTTTATAATAAGAAAAATGTAATACCACTGGAACACACTAATTTTAGAAATGACCAGTGTGGAAAATGTGAGTCAGGTGCTTTGTGATGTAATGCAGAATTACTGCCCAACTCTGAGAAAATCATTTCCCAAAAAAATGAGAAAGAGGCCTGGAAAGATAAATCAAAGGTCTGCAGAGCATACTTTGCATGTAAGAGGCCTGGGTTCAATCCCTGGCAATGCACAATCTTCTATGCATCATTGAGACTGGCCCCTAAGCAGATCTAATAGTAGCTCCTGAGCATTTCCAAGTGTGGCCCTAAAACAAAAACAATAAATTAGAAGTGTACTTAAACACTTCTGTCTCATATATAAATATATATTGCTTTATCAAAAATATGTGAGGTAAAGGAACAGTATAAAGTTGAATGATGCTCAAGTAGCAATTAACCAAATCCAGAATATAGGATAGTCAATAGGATAAATCGCCTAGTTTATTCTTTCAAAAGAATGAAAATGAGGAAGGAAAGAAAAAGACGGTGGACTGGTATAGAAGAAATACCGTAAGGGACAGAACAGCTCACTTCCCCACTTGTTTTTGTTTTTATGACAAATCCCATTAATTTTACTTATATTTTTATTGTTTGAGATTATTTGGTTTACAATAATGTTAGTTACGGTTTCTCATGCATATAATTCCAGTACCACATCCATCACCACAAAAGTATTACAGTTCTAGCTCTTTAGTTGCTTTTATTTAAAAGAATTTAGAGCATCTAGTCTACTATGTAAGGCTTTTCCATTGTACTCAGGATGTTCTGACCCCTGAAATTTGCCCAGATGTGGGCAACTTGACTGCAGAATGGAGTAGCCTTCTTTCTCTTCCTTAGAGATAAGAATGACTATCATGAAACAATTATTCTTTTTATTAAGAAAAATTTTATTTTATCTTAAAATACAGTTTTTAATTATTATCTTAAAATAAATAAGTACTTTTATTTAAACATTTTTATGCCTTTCTATTATAACTGATTTTTTAAATAAAACTAATGATAATATTGTCAAGTGAAAAGCTTCACTGCCACTTAAATTTTTATTTAGTAAGTTTTCTTAAAAGACTAAGATAATCAGACTCTGATCAAAACAAAAAGTAAATACAGAAAGTTTAAGTCATAATCTTCCACCAGAGATTCTAGTGTCTGTTGTAAGCCCAAGAACATTCTACTAGAATTTTCTATATAATGATCTAAGTCATTTACATAGTAACTGTCATTTACATGATAAAGTTTTAATATTTTTAAAATATCTTTATTTATCCAATTTGATTACATACATGATTGTAGTTGGGTTTCAGTCATATAAAGAACAACCCCTTCACCAGTGCAACATTCCCATCACCAATGCCCCACATCTTAGCATTTTTAAAGTCAAGCAATTTTTCTGCACGGTCACTCTTCTTACCATGTACCTCAAGATTCTGGGGCTAAACTATACTGATTTCTCAATATTTTCCATACTATATATGGAGTTCTTTCCCAAAGAATGCAGACTAAAATTCCCTTTATATTCTACCTAATTTTGTCTTCTGTGTCTGTTTTCTAATGATTAAGAGACCATTCTTATTTCATGACTTTCATTCTCAGAAGAAAAATAGCAGAATTTCAGAAAAGACAAATCTGTAAAATGTTCAATATTTTTTTTCTTTTTTTGGTTCTGGGACTACACTCAGCAATGCCCAGGGATTACACGTGGCTCTGCACTTAGAAAACATGCCTGGTGGTACTCAGGGGAACCATTTGGGATACTGGGAATTAAACCTAGATCAGCAACAAACAATGCAAATGTCCTACCCACTGTATTATCAATCCAGCGCATGTTATCTTAAACTATTGCTCTTTGTAGATAAGTATCTTTTCTTGCTTGAATTTAAAATAAATGAATAGGGAGAGAAGGGGGGGGCATTGTGGTGGGAATGTTGCACTGATGAAGGGAATTATTCTATTTATGACTGAAACCCAACTACAATCATACTTGTAATCATGGTGCTTAAATAAAGATTTTACATATAAAAAATAAAATAAATGAATATATCCTTTTTTTTTTTTTGGTTTTTGGGCCACACCCGGTGACGCTCAGGGGTTACTCCTGGCTATGCGCTCAGAAGTCCCTCCTGGCTTGGGGGACCATATGGAACGCCGGGGGATCGAACCGCGGTCCGTCCTAGGCTAGTGCAGGCAAGGCAGGCACCTTACCTCTAGTGCCACCACCTGGCCCCTGAATATATCCTTTAAGGCAGCTTTTAGAGTTCAGACTTGAAAAATATCAGTATTAAATTCACTTTATCCAGATGGTTTCTGGAGTTCTTTCATCATTATCATCATCACCATTTTAGGTAATAGGATTTAATGTAATGAGATTCAATTTCATCAGAATGTCGACTATTTTTTTTTAGTGAAAATAAAAAAAGGCACTACTCTCATTTCTATACTGAATTTTTGCTCACAGATAATGTGCTTAATTCTATTCTTTTATAAATGGCTTATTCATTTAGAGTAGCAAAATATACATAACATAAATTTTTTGTTTTTCTTTATTTTTTAAAATACTTTATTTAAACCCTGTGGTTTACAAGGTTCTTCGTGATACAGTTGATTTTTTTTTTAGTTACAAAGTTGTTCATGATTGAGTTTCAGTCATTTAGTGTACAACAGCCTTCACCAGAGCACATTTCCTTCCACCAGTCTCCCCAGTTTCCCTCCCGCCATCCTACCCCTGCCCTCTCCCCTGTCTGCTTCTGAAGCAGATGTCTCTCTCTCTTTCTGTCTCTCTCTCTCACTCTTTCCCTCCCTTCTTCCTACTGAAGAGATACCAATCATATCACTTTATCTCCTTTCAGCACCAGGTTCTTTACCAGAGCGATCATTTCTATCACTGTCATAGTGATCCTTATCTGCCCTAATTGCACTACTCTGCAATTCGTGGAAAGCTTTCTACCATGGACAGGTCGTCTTGGCCCTCATCTATGTTGTCCCTATATATTATTACTATATTACCTTTTTTTTATATTCCACAAAAGAGTGAAATCATTCTATGTCTATCCCTCTCCCCATGACTCATTTTGTTCATCATAATACATATATCCATCCATGTATAAGAAAATTTCATGACAATTTCATGAAAATTTCATGAAAGTTCCATGACTGAAACCCAACTACAATCATATTTGTAATCAAGGTGTTTAAATATAGTAATTAAAAAATCATGAGTTTACTTTTCCTTGACTGAATAATTTTAAATTCTCTGGTTCAGAAGCATTAAGTAGTCCCACATTGTTGTACAAACATAACCTCCATTCATCTGTAGCACTCTTTATCTTCCCACACTAAAGCTCTATCCTTATTAAACACCAACTCTAGTCCTAGGCCACCACCATTCTCCATCTGCCTCTAGGAATCTGAAACACTGGGGCTGGAGCAATAGCACAGAGGGTAGGGGATTTGCCTTGCACACAGCCAACCAGAGTTCAATCCCCAGCATCCCATATGGTCCCCAGGCCTGAAAGGAGTAACTTCTGAGTGCAGATCTAAGAAGTAACCCCTGAGCACCACCGAATGTGGCCCAAAATTCAAAATAATAATAATAATGAAATGTTTATTAAAGAACTATAGTTTGAAATCGGATAGGTAGAAGGAAAGAACTGTGTGAAGAGTTACGATCATATTGATAAAGAAATAATGTGCAACTGATAGCCACTCATTCACTCTCTTTCCTAAAATTTACTATAGGCAGAGAATTTTTTGTGGGACTTTCCAAAAGGACCAATCAACGAGGTGCTGAAATATTGGCTGATACCTTTAAGGTAGGTAGACCATCTGTTTTACACGGAATTCATGACTTAAATAATATTTATATGCCATTGAAGCAGCCTGGTTTAAGTAATGGTTTTTAATGTCACCAGTGTGGCAAGTAATTTCTAAAATGTGCATGTTTCTAAAAGTCTTAAAATTCTTCAAATTCAAATTTCTCAATGTATAGGATGTATTGGGCTACCATAATAGCAACAAACTTATTATGAATTTCTTCATTTCTTCATAGTCTATAATTCTGCCACCTCCTGAGTGAGAGATGTTCCTGGTGAAACTTATGACTTTTTAAGTCTGTATACTCAATTTTCTGTGATGAAAAAATCTATATTCTCAGATAAGAATCTGGAGTCACATATACTGGATTTCTGCCAACTACTAGAAGCTATAGAGAGTTATTGCACATGTATAAAAATAAAGGTTCCTTTACTTGACTGGATGATATGAATAAATTGCCTCCCCATACTACTTAGGAAGAAATAAAGCCCCCAAGAAGATTTTGAGACTCAGTGGATACAGATATTCACACACATGCTCACAGAGCAGTGAATACTGTATTGCACAACAGGCCACAAGAAAAGCTGTTGACAAAGACACATATCTAGGAAGAGACTTTGTATTCTCTGTTCAGTGTAGTCTTCATTTTGATGAATAAATCAAACAGTGAATATCTGAGGATTTTTTTTCCCTGTATATATAGGATACTTGACAACTTCCAGAAAAGCTGCCGCATTCTCAGAGAGGCTTTAATCAGGATGAAAATTTTTCTGCAATGCCAAAATTCATGTTTCTGTTATACCTATAGGACTATGCAGTCTCCACAGTACCCGTAATTGACGCTTTGCATTTGAAGAGTTTCTGCAGCATGGCTGGGCCTAATTTAATTGCAATTGGATCCAGTGAATCTGCACAAAAGGCTCTCAAGGTAAATATGCTAAATCTGTCCCTACTAAAGGCAATAGGGGAATGCCTTATTGCATGGCTTTTCTAACACTGTCATCTGAATGAATTGCAATCAGGGTGTCAAAGAGTAAACAGGCTGATACTTTAGCTCTAGTGTGCATTCCCCTTACGTTACATTCATCTGAAACCTGGAACATTTAAATATAGGAAGCCCTCAACGTGGGGAACCATTCTTATTCACACCAGAGAGGCCCAGATTCAGAATAATAAAGCACCAAATTCATCATGGTTATTTCCTCTGGAGAAAAAGAAGACATGTCAACTAGTAGAGCTCCTGGCATTTTTATCTTATGCCAGGTTGTTAGTACACTAGAGGTTGTTACATTGTTAGTATCATTTCTTTTTTTATATATCTTTATTTAAAAACCATGATTACCAACATGACTGTAGTTGGGTTTCAGTCACAGAAAGAACCCCCCCTTCACCAGTGCAACTTTCCCACCAGCAATGCCCCCAATCTCCCAACTCCCACACCCCTGCCTGTATACAAAACAGGCATTCTATTTCTCTCACTCATTAACATTGTCTTGGTAGTTACTAGTGTATTATTTCTCTAACCAAAAATCTTCTAGAAACAATAAATTCTTACAGAAAAGTGGCAGGCTACAAAATTAAAGCACAAAAATCACTGGACTTCTTTTTTTTTTTCATTTTTATTTTATTTTATTTTATTTTAATTTATTTAAACACCTTAATTACATACATGATTGTGTTTGGGTTTCAGTCATGTAAAGAACACCACCCATCACCAGTGCAACATTCCCATCACCAATGTCCCAAGTCTCCCTTCTCCCCACCCACCCCCGCCTGTACTCTAGACAGGCTCTCCATTTTCCTCATACATTCTCATTATTAGGACAGTTCAAAATGTAGTTATTTCCCTAACTAAACTCATCACTCTTTGTGGTGAGCTTCCTGAGGTGAGCTGGAACTTCCAGCTCTTTTCTCTTTTGTGTCTGAAAATTATTATTACAAGGGTGTCTTTCATTTTTCTTAAAACCCATAGATGAGTGAGACCATTCTGCGTTTTTCTCTCTCTCTCTGACTTATTTCACTCAGCATAATAGATTCCGTGTACATCCATGTATAGGAAAATTTCATGACTTCATCTCTCCTGACAGCTGCATAATATTCCATTGTGTATATGTACCACAGTTTCTTTAGACATTCGTCTGTTGAAGGGCATCTTGGTTGTTTCCAGAGTCTTGCTATGGTAAATAGGGCTGCAATGAATATAGGTGTAAGGAAGGGGTTTTTGTATTGTATTTTTGTGTTCCTAGGGTATATTCCTAGGAGTGGTATAGCTGGATCGTATGGGAGCTCGATTTCCAGTTTTTGGAGGAATCTCCATATCGCTTTCCATAAAGGTTGAACTAGACAGCATTCCCACCAGCAGTGGATAAGAGTTCCTTTCTCTCCACATCCCCGCCAACACTGTTTATTCTCATTCTTTGTGATGTGTGCCATTCTCTGGGGTGTGAGGTGGTATCTCATCGTTGTTTTGATTTGCATCTCCCTGATGATTAGTGATATGGAACATTTTTTCATGTGTCTTTTGGCCATGTGTATTTCTTCTTTGTCAAAGTGTCTGTTCATTTCTTCTCCCCATTTTTTGATGGGGTTAGATGTTTTTTTCTTGTAAAGTTCTGTCAGTGCCTTGTATATTTTGGAGATTAGCCCCTTATCTGATGGGTATTGGGTGAATAGTTTCTCCCACTCAGTGGGGGGCTCTTGTATCCTGGGCACTATTTCCTTTCAGGTGCAGAAGCTTCACAGCTTAATATATTCCCATCTGTTAATCTCTGCTTTCACTTGCTTGGAGAGTGCAGTTTCCTCCTTGAAGATGCCTGTAATGTCCTGGAGTGTTTTGCCTATGTGCTGTTCTATATATCTTATGGTTTTGGGGCTGATATCGAGGTCTTTAATCCATTTGGATTTTACCTTCGTACATGATGTTAGCTGGGGGTCTAAGTTCAATTTTTTGCAAGTGGCTATCCAATTGTGCCAACACCACTTGTTGAAGAAGCTTTCCCTGCTCCATTTAGGATTTCCTGCTCCTTTATCAAAAATTAGGTGATTTTATGTCTGGGGAACATTTTCTGAGTATTCAAGCCTATTCCACTGATCTGAGGACCTGTCCTTATTCCAATACCATACTGTTTTGATAACTATTGCTTTGTAGTACAGTTTAAAGTTGGGGAAAGTAATTCCTCCCATATTCTTTTTCCCAATGATTGCGTTAGCTATTCGAGGGTGTTTATTGTTCCAAATGAATTTCAAAAGTGTCTGATCCACTTCTTTGAAGAATGTCATGGGTATTTTTAGAGGGATGGCATTAAATTTGTATAATGCCTTGGGGAGTATTGCCACTTCGATGATGTTAATCCTGCCAATCCATGAGCAGGGTATGCGTTTCCATTTCCGTGTGTCCTCTCTTATTTCTTGGAGCAGAGTTTTATAGTTTTCCTTGTATAGGTCCTTCACATATTTAGTCAAGTTGATTCCAAGATATTTAAGTTTGTGTGGCACTATTGTGAATGGGGTTGTTTTCTTAATGTCCATTTCATCCTTATTACTATTGGTGTATAGAAAGGCCATTGATTTTTGTGTGTTAATTTTGTAGCCTGCCACCTTGCTATATGAGTCTATTGTTTCTAGAAGCTTTTTGATAGAGTCTTTAGGGTTTTCTAAGTAGAGTATCATGTCATCTGCAAACAGTGAGAGCTTGACTTCTTCCTTTCCTGTCTGGATTCCCTTGATATCCTTTTCTTGCCTAATCGCTATAGCAAGTACTTCCAGTGCTATGTTGAATAGGAGTGGTGAGAGAGGACAGCCTTGTCTTGTGCCAGAATTTAGAGGGAAGGCTTTTAGTTTTTCTCCATTGAGGATAATATTTGCCACTGGCTTGTGGTAGATGGCCTTCACTATATTGAGAAAGGTTCCCTCCATTCCCATCTTGCTGAGAGTTTTGATCAAGAATGGGTGTTGGACCTTATCAAATGCTTTCTCTGCATCTATTGATATGATCATGTGGTTTTTATTTTTCTTGTTATTGGTATTGTGTATTATGTTGATAGATTTACGGATGTTAAACCAGCCTTGCATTCCTGGGATGAAACCTACTTGATCGTAGTGGATGATCTTTTTAATGAGGCATTGAATCCTATTTGCCAGGATTTTGTTGAGGATCTTTGCATCTGCATTCATCAGTGATATTGGTCTGTAATTTTCTTTTTTGGTAGCTTCTCTGTCTGGTTTAGGTATCAAGGTGATGTTGGCTTCATAAAAGAAGTGTTTCTGTTTGTTCAATTTCATGAAAGAGTCTTGCCAAGATTGGCATTAGTTCCTCTTGGAAAGTTTGATAGAATTCATTAGTGAATCCATCTGGACCTGGGCTTTTGTTTTTCAGCAGACATTTGATTACTGTTTTACTTTCATCAATGGTGATGGGGGTGTTTAGATATGCTACATCCTCTTCCTTCAACCGTGGAAGATTATAAGAGTCCAAGAATTTATCCATTTCTTCCAGGTTCTCATTTTTAGTGGCGTAGAGTTTTTCAAAGTAGTTTCTGATTACCCTTTGAATCTCTGTCATATCAGTAGTGATCTCTCCTTTTTCATTCCTGATACGAGTTATCAAGTTTCTCTCTCTCTCTTTCTTTGTTAGGTTTGCCAGTGGTCTATCAATCTTGTTTATTTTTTCAAAGAACCAACTTCTGCTTTCATTGATCTTTCAGATTGTTTTTTGAGTTTCCACTTCGTTGATTTCTGCTCTCAGCTTTGTTATCTCCTTCTGTCTTCCTATTCTTGGGTCCTTTTGTTGAGCATTTTCTAGTTCTATTAGCTGTGTCATTAAGCTACTCAGGTAAGCTCCTTCTTCCTTCCTGATGTGTGCTTGCAAAGCTATAAATTTTCCTCTCAGTACTGCTTTTGCTGTGTCCCATAAGTTCTGATAGTTTGTGTCTTTATTGTCATTTGTTTCCAGGAACCTTTTGATTTCCTCCTTGATTTCATCTCGGACCCACTGGTTATTGAGCATGAGGCTGTTTAACTTCCAGGTGTTAAAGTGTTTCTTCTGAGTCCCTTTGGAGTTCACAAATAATTTCAGAGCCTTGTGGTCAGCGAAGGTAGTCTGCAAAATTTCTATCCTCTTGATCTTATGGAGGTATGTTTTATGTGCCAGCATGTAGTCTATCCTGGAGAATGTCCCATGTACATTGGAGAAGAATGTGTATCCAGGTTTCTGGGGATGGAGTGTCCTATATATATCCACGAGGCCTCTTTCTTCCATTTCTCTCCTCAGGTCTAGTATATTCTTGTTGGGTTTCAGTCTGGTTGACCTGTCCAGTGTTGACAAAGCCGTGTTAAGGTCCCCCACAATTATTGTGTTGTTGTTGATATTATTTTTCAGATTTGTCAACAGTTGTATTAAATATTTTGCTGGCCCCTCATTCGGTGCATATATGTTTAGGAGAGTGAATTCTTCCTGCTCTACGTACCCCTTGATTAATATAAAGTGTCCATCTTTGTCCCTTACAACCTTCCTGAGTATAAAGTTTGCATTATCTGATATTAGTATGGCCACTCCAGCTTCTTTATGGGTGTTGTTTGCTTGGATAATTTTTCTCCAGCCTTTTATTTTGAGTCTATGTTTGTTCTGACTATTCAGGTGCGTTTCTTGTAGGCAGCAGAAGGTTGGATTGAGTTTTTTGATCCATTTAGCCACTCTGTGTCTCTTAACTGGTGCATTTAGTCCATTGACGTTGAGAGAAAGAATTGTCCTGGGATTTAACGCCATCTTTATTTCGAAATTTGGTGTGTCTTTTGGGTAGTCTTGTCTTAGATTAGGTCTTTCAGTTTTTCTCTTAAGACTGATTTTGTGTCTTTGAAGTTTCTGAGCTGTTTTTTGTCTGTGAAACCATGTATTCTTTCGTCAAACCGGAAAGTGAGTTTTGCTGGGTATAGTATTCTGGGTGAAGCATTCATTTCATTCAGTCTTGTCACAATATCCCACCACTGCTTTCTGGCATTGAGTGTTTCTGGTGACAGGTCTGCTGTAAATCTCAGGGAAGCTTGCTTGAACGTGATTTCCCCTTTTGATCTTGCTGTTTTCAGAATTCTGTCTCTATCTGTGGGATTTGTCATTGTGACTAGGATGTGTCTTGGGGTGGTTTTTCTGGGGTCTCTTTTGGTTGGTACTCTTCAGGCATGCAGGATTTGATCACATATATTCTTTAGCTCTGGAAGTTTCTCTTTAATGATGTTCTTGACCGTTGATTCTTCCTGGAAATTTTCTTCCTGAGTCTCTGGGACTCCAATGATTCTTAAGTTGTTTCTGTTGATCTTATCATAGACTTCTATTTTCATCTGTTCCCATTCTTTGACTGATTTTTCCATTGTCTGCTCATTTGCTTTAAGTTTTTGTCCAATCTCTCCTGCTGTATGGAATTGTTATGCATCTCATCTTCCACAGCACTAAGTCTATTCTCAGCTTCTGATACCCTGTCCCAGAGCTTATCCATTTTGTCATTCACTTCGTTTACTGACTTTTTCAGTCCTGTTAATTGACATGTTATTTCAGTTTGGAGTTTTGTGATTTCTGTCTTCATATTTTCTTGGTTCTTATTAGTGTTCTGTTCAACTCGATCCATGGTTTCTTGGAGATCTTTGAGCATCTTCCATATTGCTAGTCTAAAGTCCTTATCTGAGAGGTTGATTAGTTGGTTGGTCATTATCTGGTCCTCAGAATTGTCATCTTCATTCTCTATGTCTGATGCTGGCCTGCGTTGTTTCCCCATTGTCACACTTGTATTGTGGGTTTTTCTACGTGTTGTGGTGGTATTCATTGTCTATATGATGCAGGCAGCACACTCCTCTGGCTCTCTCTGGATGGGCTGACTTGCCTCTAAGGGAGGGGAGTCCTCTGTGGATGAAGCCTCACACTGAGTCAAATCTTAGGCCCGAGCATGCAACAGAGAAGACAGTCCGGAGAGAAATGTTTGCTTCTGTGATATAGCACTGTTCTTAGTGTAATTTTTCCTTCTTGTTGCAATAGTGTTCTTTCCTTAGAAAGAGTGCACGGCCGCGTAGCAAAGCGGAGCGGCCGTGCTCCCTTGGAGCCTCTTTTTGCCCCACTCGCAAGAGTTTCACGCAAGAGGACAGTAGACAGACATATACAGGTCACACTCACAGTTTTTCACAGTTGGGCCCCACTGGGCCGGTGTACTTTAGTGGATTTTCCCCGCCTGGTGTCACACACAGGGAGCCGGCTTTTCCAAAGCCTTGCAGGTTTTCATGCTCTGTCAAATCAATGGACTTCTAATACACCAATAATGATAGAGAAGAAATGGACATTAAAAAAAAAACAACCCCATTCACAGTAGTGTCACTCAAACTCAAAAATCTTAGAGTTAACTAAAGAAGTTAAGGACCTATACAAAGAAAACTGCAAAACCCTGCTTCAAGAAATAAAAGAGGACAAACGGAAATGGAGACACATATCCTGCTCATGGATTGGCAGGATTAACATCATTAAAATAGCAATACTCCCCCAAAGCATTGTACAGATTTAATGCAATCCCTCTAAGCATACCCATTACATTCTTCAAAAAAGTAGATCAAACACTCCTGAAATTCAGTTGGAACAATAATCACCCACGAATAGCTAGAACAACCCTTGGTAAAAGGTGAGTGCAGTTAAAGTATCATTTCTTATATTTGAAGTGCATCCTAATAATCTTTTAGAAAACTATGATCTAGTAGTAATTAAACATCCTAACTTCTTCACTTGCACTTGGAATGCTTGCATTTAATTAAGTTATGGAGCCAGAGAGAGAGTTCAATAGGCTGAAGCACATACTTTGCATGTAAGAGGCGATGGTTCAATTCCCAACACCTCATGGTCTCCTCAGGACCATCAGGCACCTTTGAGCAAAGAGTGGAGTAGTGCCTGAACACTACCAAGTAAGGTCTAAAATCATATATAAAAATTTTCACCAACAACTTTCCTCATTTCACAGATGAAAATAGGAAAGCTTTGAAAAAATAATTTTTGTCCAGATTGATCTAGAGTGGAAGTAGATTTCCATTTTACAGTGTTTTGCAGTTCAAAGGCACATTTCTTATCTGAAACTAATGATCCTACAAGAGGAATTGGATTCTTCATTAAGGCAAAAAAAAAAAAAGTATCTGTTTTGTTCACTTTATTTTTTGTGCTTGGCCTGTGGGTGGGTCCTTTACAAATTTCTGCTGAATGGATAAAGCAATGTGGAAAGTGACAGTGTCTTTATTATGTAAGGAGACAGAGATCAAGTGACAACCTCTGGGATCATTCTAAATGCTGGGCTGGAATAAACCCCTTCCTCTTCCTCTCAGACGGTTACTGCACAGCAGTATATATGAATAGTAAATGAGCGAAGATAGGATTCTGGTTAGGATAGAGAGAGGAAACCGTGTTTCTCAAGATATCGAACTTATTTGCTTTTATCTCAGTCTTTTCTTTGGGGCACAATGGTTAGTGATCAGGGTCTTTTCCTGGCTCTGTACTTAGGAGTGACCCATATGTATTTAGGGGAACATATGTGGTGCCAGGGAGCTCCACATGCAGGCAAGAGCCTTGACTCATATTATCTTTTTTGCCCTGAGCTTTCAATCTTTTCTATCTCAATGCTAAGCTTGGTATGGCTCCTCTTTTAAGTTATCTGCAATTTCTCTGGTCAGATCACCAAGCTGTTTTCTCACTGTATGTTTGGTTGCATCTGTAGGATTTTTAATCATTTTTGCTGAAAAATTTGTCTCAAAAGTTTGTTTCCTTGTGGCCATTTATGTTTCTTTAGACTATCTTTTGTTCTGCCATATCTTGCAGGTCTTGTCAACTTCTTGGAAAAATGGTGTAATGAAAGTAAACATTTGATGAAGGGTATCACTGAAGGGAGCTCAAAAGATTACTTTTCTCCTTAAAGATTAATTTATTATAGTGCTTTTTCATGGCAGCAGGGTAAGCCTGAATATATCTGAAACAGATTACAAGTAAAGTAGAAGATACTGAGGCTTGGGGTAAATTGGTAATAAGAACCACTTCTCAATAAGCAAATTAGTAAAAGTAGGTCCATCTATTATTCTGAGTAGACTAGGCCCTAATTCAAATAGTCTGGAGAAACTAATAAATAGCAAAGCATAAATATGATGTAATTACCAAGCACTACATGATATGAAATATGCCTCTAACTGCTGTTTTGAAGAAAGGACAGACCACTCCAAGGATTCGCTATAGAGAAAAAATTTAGAAGAGAAAATGGGGCTATATAGGGTATTTGTAGTGTTTTGAAGTTAAGGAGTGATTCCATGAGAGAATTCCAGATGGGCTTATGGACTAAGGAATGACTAAGAAGAATATTTTGAGGAGTCTAGGGTGCCACACGGCAATGCTCAAGGTTTACTCACTCCTAGTTCTGTGAGCTGGGGATGCTACTCTTAGCAGTGCTAAAGTGACAGTATGTGGTACCATCATCAAACCCAGGACTGCCATGTGCAAAACAAGTACCTTAATCCCTGTGCTATCTCTCTGCCCAACAAAGCAGTACATAATTGTGGGAATCTGGATATAATTGTTTGCTTGGTTATACGTGAATTCTGAGTATGTAGTGACTATAAAACATGAAGAAGGTGTTTATCTCAGAACTAGTTACTCACTAAACTCAACAAAATTGTTCCCAAAATGTTGGACCGTCATTCCCTTGGAAAGAAAAATGCTGGAGGAGGAAGACCCTGCAACCAAACGGGAAAAAAAAAACCAACCAGGAATAAAAAGATCACTAGTGACCTAGAAAAAACAGCCAAACTCCAATACCCATTGTATGACTTTACAGCTCACTGCCAGTTCTCCATTAATTTATCTGCCAGTCCCATTTTCAGCTTGGACGGTTATATTTTTAGGGCAGCTTGTGAGGACTTAATAGCCCTTCTTCATGTAAAGTTGATTCAAGTTAATGCTTTCACTCTATACTTGAAACTTTCTATCTCTGAAGCTATAAATAATCCTCACTAAATAGAAAGACAGCTTTGGGATATTATATTTTCTATTAGTAAATGTACTTCTTTGAACTGTGTCCTGTAGTGAAGTCAAATGCCCCCCCCACCATGCTCCTACTATCAAAAGATTCTTCTTAACTTGTAGTGAATATAAATGTACAAATATACTGAAAAGTATGATCTCCATGAGGCCATGTTGTCTGGTTTGGGAAGGTTAATATTTAATGTACTGAACTGTTTATTTTTAGAACAGGTTGTGATCCTATATTAGAGCAATCAATAGAATATTAGCCAAGTCTTACTACTAATTTGGAGCTATGAAATCTAATATGGACAGGCAGAACAAGAAATCGGTACAAATATGTTATTTGTAGATAATGAAAGCATATATAATTTTGCTTTTTCTATTTCACAGACCAAAGTTCTGAAGCCTAGTAAAATTAATAATTATAAATAGGTACTTATAGTTCCAGAATCAGATTATATGCCCTAGTCTCCTCTCCCAATTGTCAACCTCAATGCATTAATTCTTTGTCTAATGGAAAAGTTTTTCTAATTATTTTGCTATGTATTGGTTCTGGTTGAGCTGTATATTTCTCCTTACCTTACCAAACATTCCTCTCATTACAATTTTTTTTCTGCCACTCCTTTTACTACAATTTTTGCTGATTTTCTAAATCTCACCTGCCTTGGGGAAAATGTGAGTCTATTCCCAAGCATTTATTTTTCCCTTGCAACCCTACATTTCTAGTTTTGCCTGTAGAGAGAAGCTCTTTCTCCATCTATCACTGTTTGCTGTGTATTTACTTGCTTCAGAGTCTAAAATTAATTTAATTAACTGATTGATTAATTTCAATGAAGTTGGAGCATTCAAGGATTTCTAGGTAAAATCTTAATAGATGGGGAATATTTTATGAGTTGCAGCCTATTCTTGGTTAGTAAAGTGGATTCATGTGGGGATATTTATAATATTTCTCTATGTTATAGTAGATTTACTATTGTGTTTTATCTTTAATTGAAATTATTTGACTAGAAAGACTTCAGCAATCCTCTGTTAAAAATATCCAGTACTGGTTGTTTTTGTCTTTTTTTGTATATGCCAGTCTCTATGGTATAAGATGATAACTCATTATTTTCATTTGCATATTCCTGATAATTAGTGATGCAGAACATTGTATCATGTGCCTTCTGGCCATTTGTATTTTTTCTTTGAGGAAAACTATTCATTTCTTCTAAAGTTCCACCAGTGCCTTACATATTTTTAGTATTGACCCCTTATTGGTGGGCAAATAATCTCTCCTAATCACGGCTGTCTTTGATTCCTGGTCATCATTTCTTTTGAGGTGCAGAAACATTTTTAATTTAATATAGGCACATTTCTTTACCTTTGTTTCCACATGCTTGGACAGTGTTTTTTTTATTCCTAAAGATGCCTTTAGCTGCAATGTCTTGGAATGTTCTGCCTACATTTTTCACCATGTACATTATGGATACAGGTCTTTAATCCATTTTTATTTGCCTTTTGTTCATAGTGTTAGAAACAAATATGAGTTCATTCTATTTTTTTGCTTTCTATTTTTTTGTTTTGTTTTGTTTTGTTTTGTTTGGGGGCCACACACAGTGACACTCAGGGATTACTCCTGGCTATGTTCTCAGAAATCACTCCTGGCTTGGGGAACCATATGGGACACCAAGGGATTGAACCACGGTTCGTCCTAGGCTACATCAGCAAGGCAAGATGCCTTACCGTTCCGCACCACCACTCCAGCCCCTGCTTTCTGTTTTTTGCATATATTTCAAAACTACTTGTTGAAGAGGCTTTTCTTGTTCTACTTCATCTTTTTTTCTTTTTTACCAAATATTAATTGATCATATATTGAGGGTTTTATTAAGAATATTCCACTCTATCCTATTGATCTGAAGGTCTGACTTTATTCCAGTACCAGGCCCTTTTAATTAATACTACAGTTTCGTAGTACAGTTTGGAAATTTTTACACAGAAGAACCTAGAGAGTATCAGGTGGAGTGAAATTAGTTAGAGGGAGAGACACCTACATAGAATGATTTTTCATACATGGGATATAAAGAAACATGATGATGGAATAACAATTACTCAAAGGTGATGGAAACAACAAACATGAGAATCTGGTGTTCAATAGAAGCAAGACACTTCGGAGGGCTGGGGAGAAAGTGGAGGTTGGGGTGGGGGTAGAAACACCTTAGGTGGAGGGAAGCTTTCAGTCAGGAGGAGGATGTGGTGCTGAAAGGTGGTCAAGTGTTATGTATGAAATCCTATCAGGAAAAGTACTGTAAACCTCAATGCAATAAATTACACATATGAGAAAGTGTGCCTGAGGGGGAAGCAGACTGATAGGAGGCAAATGTGGAAAGAGGCATTCATGGAGGGAAGTGGATGCTGAAGATTGGTGTTGAAATAATGCACACCTGAAACCCAATCATGAACAGCTTTGTGATTTTAGGTTGACTATATACAAAATAAAACTAAAAATTAAAAAACTAAATTAAAAATAAAATATTTTATGTCCAGAGTGCCTTGAATACAGGGCATATAACCCAGTACATTTAATACAGAGAAGGAAAAAAGGAGGGCTTATTATTTCATTTTACCATTGCTACAGTCAATGAAGTAGAGAAGCAGAGGTCAGGCTGATTTGAAAAAATTTCTAAGCATATTTAAAATCTGGTCTAATGTTAAAAATGTTACTTTCTTATAAAATTTATCTGTAGAGGGGCCAGAGCTATAACACAGTGGTAGAGCATTCATTTGCCTTGCACGCGGCTGACCCAAGACGGACCTCGGCTCTATCCCCGGTGTCCCATAAGGTTCCCATAAGGTCCCCCAAGCCAGTAGCAATTTCTGAACACATAGCCAGAAGTATCCCCTGTCACTGGGTGTGGCCCTCTCAAAAAAAATCATCTTTAGAGAAAACTGCCCTATCTATAGTTTTTCTCCCATATTTTTTTCATTTGCCATTCATGCCTTTGGGCAACTACCACATTCATCCTGACCGTTGCTATAAAAGAGAAGAATTATAAACATTAATTACCATGCACAGATACTATATGCCTACTGAGACTCTTACATCTGGTATGTCCACCTTCTCAAAAAAAATGATAATTCCAGTTGCTGCACATTTGGAACTGCTGCTCACAAACTTAATTCACACAAAAGAAGTCAAATAATACATATTCAATTAAATACATATTCTACTGTATGTATTGAATAATTCATGTCCTATTATTTTATTAAGTTAATATTAAACAAAACTGCTGGTTGCAGGTAGATTAGGATTTTATTTTCTGCACCATTCCTGGCGGTACTGCAATACCAGGTTGATGTGTGGAATGGACGGAGCAAGCTTCTATTCCAATTCCTAGTGCCAAAAATCCATTTAATATATTGTCGTTGGATAGATGATGTATCAGATATTAAACTGATAAGAACAGATACTACACTTGATCTTAGTCAAAAGGCTGAGAAGCAATAGAGTAGGATTATTTTAAAAAGACAAGAAGATGTCTGGGGATATAACTGAACTGATCAAGCAAATAGTTAGCAAGTGTGTGACTCTAAGTTTGATCCTGGCACTATTCAGTGTATGAACTATATTGTTGAAAGTGGAATATGATTAAGTTTCAGAAATAATTCTCCAATAGCTAGGTACCATATTTTTTGTGCCATAAAATGCATTTCCCCCCCAAAAGATGGGGGCAGGGGGAATGTCTGTGCTTTTAATGGAGCGAATGCCACCTGGACTGAAGCCTGAGTATTTTTTTTATTGTAAGAATTTATTCAAGGGGGGCCGGGCGGTGGCGCTGGAGGTAAGGTGCCTGCCTTGCCTGCGCTAGCCTAGGACCGACCGCGGTTCGATCCCCCGGTGTCCCATATGGTCCCCCAAGAAGCCAGGAGCAACTTCTGAGTGCATAGCCAGGAGTAACCCCTGAGCGTCACAGGGTGTGGCCCAAAAACCAAAAAAAAAAAAAAAAATTATTCAAGGGCCCGGAGAAATAGCACAGCAGTGTTTGCCTTGCAAGCAGCCGATCCAGAACCAAAGGTGGTTGGTTCGAATCCCGGTGTCCCATATGGTCCCCTGTGCCTGCCAGGAGCTATTTCTGAGCAGACAGCCAGGAGTAACCCCTGAGCACTGCCGGGTGTGGCCCAAAAACCAAAAAAAAAAAAAATTTATTTAAGAGACAAAACTGATTAACATATTGAGGTAAACTGACGTAACATAACATAACTTATAATTAATATAATATAATAATACATGTAAGTCAAAGAACATTCCTAAATAAAACACAATTTTTTTTATCATAATGACACATATTTTTCACAGTAGTATTTTAGGTACATATTAACATTGAATCAGGGGAATATCCATCACCCCCACTCCCTTCATCCCTGTTCCCAAGCATATATCCCTTTCTCCCTCCTTTATCCCCCAGAATGCTAGTTTAACTAAAAGCATATATGTTAACACTAATGTAAACCTTTTTTTTTTTTTTTGCAGTTCCAGATATTTTTACTAGTGGTTTCTTAAAGGTTTAGAGTCAAAGGAGCACTGTATAAACAATGTCAGAGTGGCAATTATCATTTGCATGGGCCCACTAAAGTATGAGGGTCATGGAAAGGAAAAACTTTTGGCCTAAGTACAAGGAGACCTTACCCCTGAAGTTTCCTGACATAAGACCATTTCTAGGCTCCAGGCAAACTAGTTTGTCCAATCCTGGTCTTTGTCTGTAGTGCCCATACAGTTTTATTTTTCACAGTCTCTGTTGTTGGTATCCTGTTTCTGTACTGAAGGTCCTGGAATCTGTATATCCTACATTGAAGTCAGGATGGTTCGGAGTGACGTCTAATTTCAACTCAGAATTAAAGGGCAATGCAGAAAGCCCTGTCCGGTACACAGGTCGTTGTTGTTGTTTAAATCTTCTCAGTGTTAAGGGAAAACTCTTTTGAGTAAATCGATGTCAGAGCAGCAGTAGGGTCTTCCCTGGTAGAGAATTGCTTCCAGGTGATGTCATAGACAACTTTGGATGTTTCGTAGATGGCTTCCCTGGTTCAGGGGTGACTGGGAAATGCCCAAACCTCTGAGGCTGTGCCAGGTCATCATGTCAATGTTCAGGGTGTAAGGTTCCATTGCACCACTAGATTTGTGTGTTCCTATCTCTATTAGATAAGAACTTATTTGTATGGATAGTATTTTCTATTTTAATGTGCCTATGCAAACAAGGAATAATGCCACCAGGCGTTAACAGCACATAAGGGGGCTGAAGGAACAAGTCCAACAATCCCCATGACCTGGTTCAAACATAAACATTAAATTGAGGGACTCTTTAACCAACATTCCTTATTGAACAGTTCACAAAGAAAAAAAAAAGATAAAAAGTGGGGAAAATAAACAATCTAACTTAAGACAGTGGACACAATTGTCACCGTTTAAGAAAATTTGTGTGTTCCTATCTCTATAAGAACGTGTTTGTATATAATTTCCCATTTTAATGTGTCTATGCAAAGGAAAAACAATATCACATGGCAAGATTGGTGCCTATGGGGATGCTAGAACAAGTCCAACAATTCAATTGACTTGGTTCTTATATAAACTTTAAATGGAGGGACACTTCTATAAACTTCCTTATTTAATAAATAACAAAGGAAAGGAAAGATAGAGAGGGACTCTTTCACCAAAATACCTTATTGAACAGTTCACAAAGAGGAGAAAAGATAAAAAGTGGGGAAAATAAACTAGCTTAAGATAGTGGACTCAATTGTCACTGTTTATAGGAACTAATCAGAAACCTAGTATTAGCAACCAGTTACACAATAAAAGAAGGAAGAGGCCAAGAGGCCGTTGAGAGTAAACAAGTAGGTAAAGAGTACTGGCCTCTTCCCAGCCTGAGAGTCATCCTCTCATTTTTATTTTGAAAATATATGGTACCCCCACCCGAAATGGTCTCTTCCCAAACTAAAAGTCCATCCTCCCATTTTATTTTAAATATATATGGTATATATATATATATATATATATATATATATATGTGTGTGTGTGTGTGTGTGTGTGTGTGTGTGTGTGTGTGTGTGTGTGTGTGTGTATATATATATATATATATATATAAACCCCTGCACGGTTTTTGAAATGGAGACCAATGAGAAAAAAAATACTAGTGAATGTCATGATGTAATGTCCCGACATACACCAGTGCTGCATCAGCCCGCCATCCACCCCATGTGTCCCCCACTTAGTGTCGGGAGAGAAAGGAGGAAAGCCTGAGGACCACGATAGAGTCCACCTGGGCCAGCAACCAGGGAAGACCTGGAGTAGAGGAGGAAATAGGGGAATGGCTGGAGGCCTGCCAAGCCTCCCAGCACCCCCCTAAAGCTAGGGAATATGCCTGCGGTCTGGGGTGTCCCCTAATCCCATACCTGGGAAGAGCCGGCCTCCAGGATCAAAACACCAGAAGCCAGCTATCTGCCCGGCCCCTCCCTCTGCTCCTCCTCCCTAGAGTAGGGAGGGGGGAAGCCTGGAGCCCCCTAATAGAGTCCACCTGGAACCCACAGCAGGACACCCAAGGTGGCACTCAGAAGCCTGAGTATTAAAATAAAAGAAGTTTCTTTATTTTCTTCCTTCTTTTGTTTTTGTTTTTATTTTTGGGTCATACCCAGCGATGCTCAGGGGTAATTTTTTTTTCTCTTTTTTTTTTTTAATTTTTAATTATGAGGACAAAAATGCAAAGAAAGAGGACAAGGTAAAGTTACAGTGGAAGGACAATCACCCATAACATAATTCTCAGAAGAAGTCCCCTTGCTGATATCATAACTTTGAACTTTCAGCCAAAGAACATTAAGATAAATGAAACAGAATCCATGTACAATTACTATGTCCCTCAAGTCCCCAGATTGTAACACATTATAATATTTCTTAATAGCACACAAGGCAATCTAAAGCCATAAAACTTATGTAACTCCTTAAACATTAGAGGCATAGTATTTTTTACATTTCCATGTGCATGCATATTAGCTTAAGTTAACCTCAAATTTTAAGTGGTTTTTTTTTTTAAGGATGAATCAAAGGAGCACAGTAAAAACGGTGTTAGAGTGGCAATTGTTGTTTGCATAGGCCCACCAAAATATGAGGGGCATGGAAAGAAATAACCTTGGCCTAAATACAAAGAGACCCTACCCCTGAAGTTTCCTGGCATAAGACCAACTCTAGGCTCCAGGCAAGTTAGATCGTCCAATCCAAGACATTGTCCGTAGTGCCAACACACTTTTCACACAGTCTCTGTTGTTGGTATCATGTTTCTGTATTAAATATCCTGGAATCTGCATATCCTACATTGAAGTCAGGATGTGGAGCGTCTCTCCTTTCACCTCACCAGTAAAGGGCAATGCAGAGAGCCCTGTCCTGTAAGCAGGTCTTTGTTGTTGTTAAGTCTTCTCAGTGTTAAGGGAAGTCTCTTTTGAGCAGGTCGATGTCTGAGCAGTGGTAGGGTTTTCCGTGGTAGAGGATTGCTTCCAGGTGATGTTATAGACAAACCTGGATGTTTTGTGGATGGCTTCCCTGGTTCAGGGGTACATGAAAAATGCCCTTTCTTCTGAGGCCTGTGCCAGGTCATTATGTCAATGTTCAGGGTGTAAGGTCCCTTTGCACTACAAGATTTGTGTGTTCCAATCTCTATTAGATAGGATCTTATTTGTATATATAGTATTTTCCCATTTTAATGTGCCTATGCAAAAAAGGAGCAATGCCACGTGGCATTATTGGTCCATATGGGGCCATAAGAACAAGTCCAACAATCCCCATGATATGGTTCAATCATAAGCATTAAACTGGGGGACTCTTTCACCAAAATTCCTTGTTGAACAGCTCATAAAGAGAAGATAAAAAGTGGTTAGAATCGTCACTGTATAAGAGAATATTTAGTAAGACTTATAGTTGTCAGAGAAAAAACACAAAATATTCTAAAGAAATACGTGTCCATTTTATGTCTTTTGAAACAGTTTAGGGTTGTTACACACAATACACGGCTTTGGTCTGTGATTAGGATTGTGCAATACTGAAGTTAAAAAAGAGTAATGTGGGTTAGTGATGTTTGAGGGGTGAGAGAGTTAAGGAGCAAAAGTGAGCTTTGTAGGGGTGTGGGAAAGGGCAGAATACAAAATGGACATTCTGGATACGCAAAACATAACATAAAGATAAGGAATACTCTTAATACATACAGTGCGGTTTTCCATATGCAGAGTGGTCAGAAATTGCCAGTGACAAACAGTGCAACCGAGCAAATCTCAGCACACCCGAAGGTAGGACCAACCATTTCTGGCCGGCTGGGCTGCCACCCCAGAAGGCCTGGAGGCTAGGGGCAGAAGAGGGGAAGGCTGGGGGCCTATCAAGGCTCCCAGCGCACCCAAGTTAGGGAGAAGGTCTTGCACATGGGGTCTCCCCCAACCGCTCAGGGGTAATTTTTAGCTCTGCACTCAGAAATTGCTCCTGGTAGGATCAGGGGATCATATTGGATGCCAGGGATCGAACCACACCGTTCATCCTATATTGGCTGCGTGCAAGGCAAACACCCATTGCTGTGCTCTCTCCGGCCCCCAGTTTTTTTTATTTTCTGATGTAAAAAAAAAAGTTAGGTAAATGTGTTTAACCAGCTGTAGACTGGCGTATTGTACATATACTTTGGCCTTGAAAGCTGGTTGGTTGTTCCTAACCGCATCAGGTGTATCTTAAAGAGCGAAAGATAGAGAATATATTCTCAAATTCCCATTTCACCTTGTAAACAATGCCTGTTTTCTACAGACTAGCAATTATTTTTAATTTTTTATTGCCTTTGTTATTTTGGTGCCTGGGATTGACACTAGTATGTACTATGTATCGTGTCCTTGGCCCTAATTAAGAACAAAACTTGATGACTTATGTAACCCTCACAAACATATTCCAATTTTCTCTATCTCCACTCTCAACCTTTGTATACCTTATTAAATGTATACATTTATAATTGTCGGTTATACCTAAATGAAGTTAGGAGAGAAATAGTATAAAAGATCGGTGTACTCTACACCTCACTTAACCTTTTTCTAAATTCATGACAAAATCTACTTCCTATCCACATCCTTCATTAATTTTATGCTTTTGTGTCAGGAAAACAGGTTGTATTTCCTGGCCTTAGAACAGATTCCCAGTAAAGATCCTTATCTCACTCTCTTTGTAGCATTAAGTCAATTGGGGATGAGGGAAAGAGAAAAGATGAATGCAAAAGAGAGGAAAGGAAAGGTGGAAGGGAGAATAAGAAAAAGGGAGGGCCTGAGACTTAAACTTTCGTTAAACTCAGAGAATGAAGTTGCTGTCCTCCCAGCATAACTGGACGTCAGTGCTGACAAGCTGAGGTTGCTATGCCCTCTACCGGCAGGGCAGCAAAATAGCTACCTCACCTTCCAAACCCCAAGAAGTAGTTCATTACTCCTGTTAGCATTTGTTGTTATGTGTGTGTCTTTTTTTTCTTTTGTATCACTATAATTATTATTTCAAAATACTTTAATATAAATATTGAGGATACTTTAAGAAACAAATTTTTAAGATTAATTTCTCCATTTTTGTGACTTTGTCATGTAAATAAAACTGAAATTGGAATTTCAGTAGATTTGATATTTTATTTTGTTTTTGTGAATTAATATAGTTTTGATTGAAATGTACTTAGAAAGATGTAAGGGAGAGTAAGAGACATGTAAGAATTACATGTCAAAGGGGAACACAGACTTGAAGAACAAGCCTAGTCTTGACCATTTAAATGAAAATGCTCATAATACATCTTGATGAAATGTCTCTTTAGGCTTCTAATGTACTTCCTGAAAAAACTAACTTCATTTGTAAGATTTCTCGAACAAGAACATCAGCTATTTGGCATCTAATTTCAATTGCATATCATATCTTTATTTTCTCTTGTGAATGACTAACTGTAATAGAGGGCACTCAGACAATGTTTCTCTAATTTTTAACTCAGCTTTAGCATTGATTTTATGCCCCAAAATGTCCATATTATTTTAAGATGGTTTTATTTTGAAAAAGGAAAATGAAAAATCTCTTCTTTTTGTTTTTCTTTTGGGGAACCTGAAATTTCCTTTATTGACTACTAGGAAATCAATAGCAAAACCCAAGTAGCACAATTAAAAGCTAGTATGAATTTGTGACAGAAATGAAAAATATTGCATTGCGTTTTCATTTGTGTGGTAACAGGAAAATATACTATATAGCCATGGTTATCTACTATAAAAGGTGTATTGGTGATCTGAAAGCAGGTTTAACTGGTTCTTGTCTGGTCTGTTCCAGTGGTAGATCCACAAAATAATATTTTTAACCTATCATGCCTGCATTAAAAAAATAAAAACACAAAACCAAATGTCCAGTGAGAATTCAACAAGTTTTATTCTGCCCTTTTGGCAGCAGTTGTTTTATCTGACAATATTCTCAGCTATATGCCAACAGTTATGCTTTGGCATAATAGGGTGATAATTAATCTGAGGATCTGAGATCTAAATGATCTTACTGAATTTCAACCTTAATCCCAAAGTAAAATTGGGAAGAATAGAAGAAAGGGAATAATACTGTGTTGTTTGTTTTCTGGTTTTTGTATATATGGTAAGGTGAGGAGCTTTAAAGAAAACATGAATAAAAGGAAAGGAATACATTTTAAGTAGTGTTTATTCTACAAAGAGATCAAAAAATATTCAGTAAATTCTATGAGTTGTTGTGAGGTGGGCTCAAACACCTGTTATGATGATTTATCAAATGTCCTTTTAAGGAACCTTTCAATCCAACACTCTTGCTTATGAAAGACATTTCTGTGTAACCTGAAGTCAGTGGTTCCCACTGAGGGGTATAATTTAAAAGAATCTAAGGAATAATTTTCTGTTATATACTTCTCTGGGTGGGTATTCTGAAGAAAATTCTCATGTTCTGAGTCTAGATCAAGTCCACAGCTGCCACATTTTTTTAAGCACGTACTAAGTTGAGAGCCTTCGTATTCAAGAATCCCTGTAACTTCCCAAAATGTGTGCCTGAATCTCAGTAAACCTCAGCACAATACATAGAAAACATCACACTACAAGTGTGACAATGGGAAAAAGACACCCAACGCCATGCGTTGAATGGAGATGGCAGCTCTGATGACTCAAAAGGTGCCTACCACTGATTTGGCCTCTCAGATAAAAACTTGAGAGAAGAAATATGGAGGATCCTCATAGAACTCAAAGCATGGAACAAACTGAATGGACCACAAATAAGAATAAAGAGGATATGAAAATAGAAATGAGAAAGTTCCAAACTGAAATAACAGGGCTAAAAACAGGCAAAACGAAAACCTCACTGAAAGCCTCTCTCAAACAGAGTAACAGTGGCTGAGGACAGACTCGGTGAGCTGAAAGATGAGGTGCATAACAACCCCATGCAACAGAAGAGATTGAAAAAGAGCCTTAGAAAATTATCAGAAGGGGCCGGGAAGGTGGCGCTACAGGTAAGGTGTCTGCCTTGCAAGCGCTACCATAGGACGGACAGCGGTTCGATCCCCCGGCATCCCATATGGTCCCCCCAAGCCAGGGGCAATTTCTGAGCGTATAGCCAGGAGTAACCCCTGAGCGTCAAATGGGTGTGGCCCAAAAACCAAAAAAAAAAAAGAAAAGAAAATGATCAGAAAATGGAAAAAAAATTCGGAAAGTATGCAAAGAGACAAAAATAGAAGTTTGATAAACTCAACAGAAACAACATAAGAATCGTTAGAGTCCCTGAAACCCTGGAAGAAAATCCCCATGAATAATCAAGAGTCAAGGACATCATTGCAAAGGAAATCCAAGAGATAAAGAAAATGCAACCAAAGCATGCCCAGAGTAAAGGAGATCTGAAGTAAAGCGTCCCAAGACAATCCTAGTCACAATAATAAATCCCACAGAGAGGGTTAGCAACAAGAACTAAAAGGGAAATTACATTCAAAGGAGCATCCTTTGACCTGTCACAAGAAACCCTCAAGGCCTGAAGGCAGTGGTGGGATACATTAACAAAACTCAACAAAATGAATGCCTCACCTAGAATACTTCACCCAGCCAGACTCACATTCAGGTTTGAAGGAAGCTTCACAGATACCAAACAGCTCAGAAACTTTACAGACTCAAAACCAGCCTTAAAAGACAAACTGAAAGGTCTACTTTAAGACAAGACAGACCAACAGACACACAAAATTCCTATATAAAGATGACACTAAATATCATGACAATTATCTCTCTCAGCTTCAGTGGACTAAATACATCAGTTAAGAGACACATAGTGGCAAAATGAATCAAGAAGATGAATCCAACATTCTGCTGTTTACAAAAAACACATCTGAATATTAGGAACAAACATAGACTCAAAATCAAGGTTGGAGAACAATCATCCAATCAAAGAACTCCCTTAAAAAAGCTGGAGTGCCCATATTAGTATCAGTTGACACAAACTTTAAAGCTTAAAAATTATAAGGGACAAAGGTAGACATTTTGTAATAATTAAGGTATATGTACAAGAGGAAGAAATCACACTCTTAAATATAAACATAGTGAGGAACCAGCAAAATATTTAAAACAGTTGTTGACAAATCTGAAAGAAGATATCAGTAGCAACACAATAATAGTGAAAGACCTCAACACTACATTATCAACCCCTTGATATGTCAACCAGGCTGAAACCTAACAAGAATATACTAGCTCTGAAAGGAGAAATGGAAGAAAGCCCTAAATATATAGGGCTCTCCACTCCCAGAAAACTGGATACATATTCTTCTCCAATGCACATAGGCCATTGTTCAAGGCAGATCACATGCTGGCCCATAAAACATACCTCCATAAATCCAGAGCATAGAAACTGTATGAACTATTTTCTCATATCATAATGCATTGAAATTAGAAATGAATTACAAATAGACATAGAGGAAAAACTTTAACACCTGGAAAGTAAACAGCTCATTACTGGACAACCAGTGGGTCAGGGATAAAATCAAAGAGGAAATGAAAAGTTTACTGGAAACAAGTGAGAATGAAGACACAAATTATCAGAATTTTTGAGACACAGCAAAAGTGGTACTAAGATTTACAGCTGGGGCCGGGCGGTGGTGCTAAAGGTAAGGTGCCTGCCTTGCCTGCGCTAGCTTTGGACGGACCGCGGTTCGATCCCCCGGTGTCCCATATGGTCCCCCAAGCCAGGAGCAACTTCTGAGCACATAGCCAGGAGTAACCCCTGAGCGTTACCGGGTGTGGCCCAAAAACCAAAAAAAAAAAAAAAAGATTTACAGCTTTGCAAGCACACATCAGGAAGAAGGAAGGAACCTACATAAATAACTTAAGGACACAGCTTATAAAATTAGAAAGTGATCGATAAAATGAATCAAAAATAGATAGATAGATAGAAGGAAATAACAAAGCTTAGAGCAGAAATTAATGAATTGTAAATCCAAAAACAATCTGTTGCTAACAGTCAACCTGGGTTTGATCACCAGATACATGATATGATTCCCTATATGCCACAATAAGTGAACCATGAGCACAAAATCAGGAGTAAGCCTTGAGCACCACCAAATGTAGCCCCAAAAACAAAACATAAAAAAACCAGTAGAGAAAGTATTAAAATTAATGCTTTGCAGGAGAAAGTAACCTTTATTCTGCAAAGACTTCACTAGGGCATAAATTTAAAATAAATTACCTAATTGGGTATTTACTCAAATGTCATCACAATCCACTTTCTGTGCAAAAACATCCTTGTTCAAATCATTTTGATTATAAAAATATGCTTTAGTTATATTTTCTTAAACCAAAATGTGTGCTTCCATGTTCTGCTCCAACACATTCAGAAAAAAATTCAACAAAATGATTTCATCTTGATGTGTGAAGATTTTTCTGAAAGGACAAAAAAAAAAAGGTAAAACTTGGCACTATTATGATATAAGATAAGAGCTTCCTTTTGAAAATAGTCTCCCATTCTCCCATTGGCGCTATGGAGATAGTACAGAATACTTGCCTTGCATACTGCCAAGCCATTGTTCAATCCCCAGCATCCCATATGTTACCTCAAGTCTAAAAGGAGTTTAATTCCTGAATGCAGAGCCAGAAGTAGCCCTCCACACCACTGGCTGTAGCACAAACTAAAAAAGAATTTTGGGGGGCTGGAGTGGTGGTACAAGCCATAAGGGGTTAGGGACCATATGTGGTGTTGGGGGTTGAACTTGAGTCTGCTTCGTGCAAGGCAAGTACCCACTGTAATATCTCTCTAATCCATTACATTACAATATTTATTAACAGGCAGAGTGGGGAGTTCTGCTGAGAAAGATCAGACCAACTGCAGTATAAGCATAGTGGATGAGGGTCATGGACACTTTGGTGGTGGTGGTGGGCACATAACTCGGTATATATTAATATAATAAAATTTAACATTATTATAATTCTATGATGTAAATTATAGTAACAAAAGAGTTTTTAGCAAAATATAATGACTAAGGGTCAGGAATATAGCCCAAAAGGTGTAATTTATGCAAGGAATAATCTAGACCCAGAGTGTTGTCTTACAGCACTACTGAACCAAAGCAACATCACACAGATGCCAAACCCCACAGCAGTAGACTCACATAGTTGTGGGGAGAACACAGTGAGTGCTGCTTGGAGACACTGTGAATAGAGGAAGGATTGATGGAGGGATGGGTAGAGAGAGAAAGAGAGAGAAAAAAATGGGCAAGAGTCTCAGAATAAGGAATGTATAATACAATGCAAGAAAGAGAATTAAGGTCCAAGATTTAAGTTGGCTCTTGTCCAAGTGCCAAGTAATTGTGGTTTATCTGAACTCAAAGATTTTTAGCATACATGTAAAATATGAAGATGCTTTCTCAGAAAGAATTTTCAAACAGTCAAAAATTTTGGTCATCAAACTAGGGAGATCCCTTCACATATTACAGAAATCCAAGAGGTAGGTCTGAAATAAGAAAGTGGTTATGCAAATGAAAAATTAGACAAAAATTGAAGTTCTTTTGAGAAAAAAATTGAACATTATGACAAATAGACTTGAAGAGAAAGGGAACAAAAAGGACAAAATATGTACAGAGCACTTGCACCAAGGACTAGACCCTGGTCAAGAAGTACAGCTTGACTTCAGAAATGATTGATTTAGAAATGAATGCCTTTGGTGAACTCTGGAAAAGAATTTAGTTTCCCATACACTCAGTTATTGTCACATTCTACATAGAAATAAACCATATGAAAATTGGCAAAGCAAAATCTGTTGCTGGATTTTATTGACCCAGATTCACAGTTTGGGAACTAAACTATAGTCAGACAAGTCCAACTGACAGCAGCTCTGCTAGCTGTCTAAGCTTGTAGGGCTTGAATGGAGTTGGCTCTCATTTAAGTTTCCATTGGCAGCATCAAAGGCTCATGTGAGTTTTGAATCACTATCCTTTACCCTTTTCCATTTATTACTTATCTTTATCTTCTTTACTCATGAAACTTCAAAAAAATCCCTTTTACATTTGCATGTCCTCCTTCTACAAGAGTCTCCCATTACTTATTGGCTGGATTAAGTTGGCAAAAGAAACCCAGGATGATTTCTGCCTCAAAGACTCAAATTGTACATCACAGCATGACCTATGTGACACTCACAGCCATGCCAATACCTGTGTCCTTGATGTCGGAGGGATTTAAAAAAGGTGTCTGTTAATCTGGGAAGAGGCTAGTTGCGTTTTGGATTACTGTTTCTCTGTGGAAATCACACGTTTTGGATTACTGTCTCTCAGTGGAAATCACACGTATTAAATGCCTTAGATGTTGATGAGTATCTTATTGCTTGGCTGAATATTTGCAAAGTATATGGTTATAAGAACCATGGATGCTAAATTAGAAATGGCAGTTTAACCACAAATTATTCTCCTGATTTGAAGGGAAGTATCTGTTAGACCTGACATTATACTGAAATTCTGACAGTCCTTATAACTGTCGTGCTAGAGAAACTAGTTACAAGTGATTTATTTTTTCTCCCATTTGGTAGGGTAATTTTTAATTGAAGCCATAGTTTCCAAAATGGACCAAAAACCTTTGTTCTGTGAAGTCCAAGTTGTTTATTTTTGCTTTTGTTTTCATTGCCAGTGGAGTCAAATCATTGGAGAAACCTCTAAAGACTTTATCATGAGAGTTCTGCCTGGCTTTCCTCTGCATATTCTATGGGTGCAATACTGGTATTAAGGTTTTAACATATTTTGAAATAGCTCTTGTATATAGTGTGAGATAGAAGTCCAATTGAGTTTTTGTGTGAGTAGCCAACCAGTTTTCCAAACACAATTTGTTAAAGAGGATTTCCTTGATTCACTTCATACCCCCAGCTACTTTATCTAACCTTAACTGTCCATAGTGAGGGTTTATTTCTGAGCTCTCAATTTTACTGCATAGACCCAATAGTCTGATTTTATACTAACTTAGACTAGAACATACAGTCTTTTTATTAATTGAGCTTTATAGTATAATCTAAAATCAGAAAATGCAATGTTTCTCATCTTTTCTCTGAATGATTTAGTGGCTTCGTAGAGTTTTATGATTCTATGCAAATTTTGATATTGTTTTGCTTAAAGAATTCCATTAGAATTTACGGAGAGATGCTATTGAATCTGTATAAATTCTTTGGTAGTATGCTCACTTTGTTATTTACATTTTTATAATAATTTTTATTTTGACCAAAGTGAATTACAAATTTTTCACAGTAATATTTTAGGCATATAATGACAATGAATCAGGGGCATTCCCACCACCACTGTTGTCCTCCCTCCACCCCTGTTCCCAGCATGCATCCCATATCCTCCTCCTTTACTTCCCAGACTGCTAGTATAAGTGGTCCCCTCTGTGTTTAGCTTGTTGTAGATTGGGTATCGATTCTGTTGTCGTTGTCTTTGGATTTGTTGTTTAAGTCTGATCATTTTTGTTTCTACTTAATGTTCATAATACTGTTTGGTCTTGGTAGTTATTTACATTTTTTAATCATTCAAGACTTTGGTTATATTATACCATTTACTTTTTATCTGTAGTTTCATAAAAAATCTGATGTGAGTATTATGGAAGTTCCTTTCTATATGAGTCTTTGTTTTTCTCTTGCAGCTTTTAAGAATCTTTTTTTTTTTTTTGTCTCTTTGGTTTGTTTTGATTATATTGGTATTCTTCTATTTGGGTTTATTTTATGTGGAAACCTTCAGGCTTCCCTTTCTCATACTGGCAAACTTCTCTATTCTAATTATAATTAGAAATTAGAAATTATTCTAATTTCTTCTACCAGCAATTTTATCTTTTATTCCTTTTTCTCCTCAAATAACTATAATATAAATGTTGTTCCTTTTACTGTTGTGCCATACAACATGCAGAGTTTGTTGTATGTTTTTTTTATAATTTTTTTATTTTGAATTATGAGAACAAAAGATGCAAAGAAAGAGGATAAGGTAAAGTTACAGTGGAAGGACAATCACCCATAACATAATTATCAGAAGAAGTCCCCTTGCTGATATCTTAACTTTGAACTTTCACCAAAGAAAGTTAAGATAAATAAAACAGAATCCATGTGCAATTACTTTGTCCCTCAAGTTCCCAGATTGTAGCACATTATAATATTTCTTAACAGCACACAAGGCAATCTAAAGCCATCAAACTTACGTAACTCCTTAAACATTAGAAGCATAGTATTTTTTACATTTCCATGCACATGCATATTAGCTTAAGTTAACCTCAAATTTTAAGCGGTTTTTTTTTTTAAGGATTAGAGTCCAAGGAGCACAGTAAAAATGGTGTTAGAGTGGCAATTGTTGTTTGCATAGGCCCACCAAAATATGAGAGGCATGGAAAGGAATAACCTTGGCCTAAATACAAAGAGATCCTACCCCTGAAGTTTCCTGGCATATGACCAGCTCTAGGCCTCAGGCAAGTTATCGTTCGATCCAAGACATTGTCCATAGCGCCAACACACTTATCACACAGTCTCTGTTGTTGGTCTCATGTTTCTGTATTAAAGATTCTGGAATCTGCATGTCCTACATTGAAGTCATGATGTGGAGTGCCTTCTCGTTTCACCTCACCATGAAAGGGCAATGCAGGAAGCCCTGTCCTGTAAGCAGGTTGTTGTTAAGTCTTCTCAGTGTTAAGGGAAGTCTCTTTTGAGCAGGACGATGTCTGAGCAGTGGTAGGGTCTTCTGTGGTAGAGGATTGCTTCCAGGTGATGTTATAGACAAACCTCACCATTAAGGGGCAATACAGCAAGCCCTGTCCAGTAAGCAGGTCATTGTTCTTGTTGTCTTCTCAGTGTTAAGGGGTGTCTCTTTTGAGTAGATCAATGTCAGAGCAGCTGTAGGGTCGTCCCTGATACAGGATTGCCTCCGGGTGATGTTATATACAACCTTGGATGTTTTGTAAATGTCTTCTGTAGATCAAGGGGTAAATGGAGAATGCCCATTCTTCTGAGGCCTGTGCCAGGTCTTTATGTCAATGTTCAGGGTGTAAGGTCTCATTGCACTACAAGATTTGTGTGTTCCCATTTCTATTAGATAAGAACTTATTGGTATGTATAGTATTTTCCCATGTTAGTGTGCCTACGCAAACAAGATATAAAGCCACATGGTGCTTTCAGATATATGGGGGCGTAAGAACATTTCCAACAAGACCCATGACTTGGTTCAAACATAAGTATTAAACTGAGGGATTCTTTCACACCAAATTCCATATTGAGCAGTTCACAAAGAGAAGATAAAAAAACATGGGGGGGGGAATCATCACTGTATAAGAAAGTATTTAGCAAAAGTTATAGCTGTCAAAGAAAACACCCATAAAATGTTGAAAAGATATGTGTCCTTTTTATGCCTTTTAAAATAGTTGGGTGGGTGTTAACTCTAGGGCACCACTTTGGTCTGTGACTTAGGACTCAACAGTACTTAAGTTAGAAAGGGTAAAAAGGAGTAATGATGATAGGAGTTAAAGAAGTTAAAGAGAAATATGAACTTATGAAGGGGTATGCAAAAGGGCAGAGTACAAAATGGACATTCTGCATACATAAAAACATAATTCAATGATAGTGAGTACTATTAATGTTTCTTGTGAGGGTACTATTAATGTTTCTTGTGCACGCGCGGGGGCAATAGCCCCCGCGCGATTTTGAAAATGTAGACTGGACAGAGATTACCAGTGCCAGCCAAACCACCTCCTGCTAGACTCCCGGCTCCCAGGAAGGAGAGATCCTTCAAGAAGCTGGGAGACCAGAAGTTCAGAGCCCCACCCAGACCCTCCCTAAGGAGCTGCATGGATAGTGGGGGAAGGCCTAGGGTACCTTCAAGCTCCACCAAGGGACCCACCTCACCGGCTTGCCCAGGCGTGTGGCCCGGGGAAGCCCTGGAGATCTGGAGCAAGGTGGTAGAGGGGTGCTGGGGTTACCCAAGTCCCGCACCCCCACTAGGCCTGGCCAAGCAGGCCTCCGGCATGGCGGGGGCCTGCCAAACCTCCTCCTGCTAGACTCCCTGCTCCCAGGAAGGGTATGTTTATTTTTCTTTTTATTCTTTTATTTTAGGGAGAGTAGGTTGGGGTAAGTTTTGACCCACCCTTGTGAAACTCATGGCTATTCCTGATACATAGCTTTTAATAGTCCTCAAGCAACTCTGCAGTTTAAGATAGAACATGAGCCTTCTGCTTGCAAAGTATGTACCCAATACCATTGAGCTATATTTTCAATACTTTTATTATTTAATGATTTTATCTATCTTGCCCTTGAGAGTACTGATTCCATCGCTTAGTTTTTCACTCTGCTGCCAAATTCCACCATTGTGTTATTTTTTTTAATCTCAGCCATTATATTCTATTCATTCATTTGTTTGGAATTTTTTTGAGGGAGGAGGTTGGTCACATCTGGCTATGCTGAAATTTTACCCCTGGTGGGGTAGAAGGGACCATATGTGGCTCAGGGATCAGATCCAGGTCTACCACATGCAAGGCAAGCACTCTATCTACTACTGGCCTTTTGGGATTATTGTGCTTTTCTCCAACTTTCCAGTAGTTTTTTAGTTTTTTTTCACCAATTTTTTTCATGTTATTGAATATAAACAGTTTTACTTAGAGGTTTTCCTCAGAATGTATAGAAAGTTTAGAAAATTATGTTGTTTTTTAAAACCAGCTTTTTAATGTTTGAAAAAATTAAGACAGTTTCAATAATTCACTGAATTTATGTGGGGCTAGGTATTGTGCTAGGTATTTGTGGTCACACATGCCCTGTAGCAGCTACAGTGCTAAGATTTAGTAAACACGAGTTCTAACCCAGAGTTTCTGGTCTCTAACAGTGCATATCATATTAAAAATCTGTCTGACTTGAGCAATGACAAGTGATCATGATCAGGGTTCCTTTTAAGGCTAGGCTTCTAACAAGAAATATCCATTGGCTCCTGGCACATGTTTTGGGAGGGCCTAAGTGTCTGTCTTTATCTCATGAAAGCCTAAGTAGTAAACCTCCCATTAATCCTGGGTTCACATAGTCTGTACGAATAAATCAACTGTATGGTGATCCAGACTAAATAAGCAGTTGACATCCATGTCATCACATTAGTCTCTGGAATTGAATATCCATGATTTGATAGCAAAAAGGATATCAATAGGCTGTCTAGTTTGAGTCTCTTGATATTCCTAAACAAATATCTATTAGCTAAGAGACCATTCTACTTTTGACCTGGGAAGGATAAGATACCCCTCAGGAATGGTGACCCAAAATCAGATCCTCAGTAGCACAAACACAATGCTCTGACTCAAGCTTCATTGTTTAGTCACTTGCTTTCTGTGTGCTTTCTGTGTGCAGACATTGCTTTTAGTTCCTCAGTCTGTGGTCTATCTGGATTCAGTGGTATTTTCTGATGAAACTCTGGGAGATGTAATTATTTAACATGTTGACATTGACACTATTTATATTGACATTGCCATTATAGTGTCGTTGACACTATTTATATTAATTAAATCACACTCAAGTGCCAGACACCAGTGAACATTAGACATCTATGAAAATGTGTTCATTCCATTTTGGGTGTAGATATTTTCCTTAATGATAGGAAAACATTAGATGGACTCCCACTAGTTGACCATCTTCCAGTTTTCTCTTTGTATACCTTTTATAATCACTTGTTTGTTTTTCACCTACATCCTAGCTAATAATAACCCAAAATAGGTTAACAACTAGTTGGTATATTATCCATTGCAATAGTATTGTTTTTAAAATGTGAAGCACATGTTCAAATTTAATTCAGATCATCTAAATTGGTTGTTCTCATACTTAGTTTACCCAAGCATCATAGAAAGTGTGCATCACATTAAAAATGCATATTGGGGCCGGAGAGATAGCACGGAGGTAAGGCATTTGTCTTTCATGCAGAAAATCTTTGGTTCAAATCCCAGCATCCCATATGGTCCCCTGAGCCTGCCAGGAGCGATTTCTGAACATAGAGCCAGGAGTAACCCCTGAGCACTGCCAGGTGTGACCCAAAAACAAACAAAAAAAAGTGCATATCACTGGGGTTGGGGTGAAAGTTTAGTAATTACGAATATTGGCTGAGGGGCCAGAGAGAGCATGGAGTAAGGTGTTTACCTTTCATGCAGAAGGTCATCGGTTCAAATCCTGGCATCCCATATGGTCCCCCGTGCCTGCCAGGAGCAATTTCTGAGAACGGAGCCAGGAAAAGCCCGTGAGCACTGCCGGGTGTGGCCCAAAAACCACAAAAAAAAATATATATATATATATATATATTTGGGCTGGAAAATGAGTGACAACCCCAGCACCACATGGTCTTGAGCACTACCAGGTCTTCTGAATACTGCTGGTGATGGATCTGGAGTTTCCCCAAATACTGTTAAGTAGTTCCTAGTGTTTTCCAGCATCACGCAACCCAAGCTACATGACCTTGTTATTCCACATCCTCTAAGCATTGCTTGAAACTCCCCAACAAAGGGAAACAGAACAAAACAATCACATTCCAGGGATTCACTTAGAAATATTCTGATTTAGCAAAAGAGGAAAGGAAATCATGACCTCCCATTTGAGTCTGAGACAGGAAACATATAGATTACACTGTGAGAAACACAATTAGGAAGTCATTAAACATCAATGCTTACATTGGTATTTAAGGGGAAAAGAAGGAAATTCATTTCAAAAAAATTCCATATCTTTGACCAGAAAATACCATTTTATAGCATTCAGAATAAGTAAAATATTTATTAAATACAATATTGAATGAAAGAATTTTCATTCAATGAAATGAGAATCTCCTTTTCTTTCACTGCTGGTGAGAATGCTGTCTAGTCTAGCCTTTCTGGAAGACAAAATTTGAGATTTGAAATTTTGAAAATTTGAAAATTTAAAATTGAGCTTGCATATGATCCAGCAATACCAATTATGGGGGTTTATCCTAGGAACACAAAAACACAATACAAAAATGCTCTCTGAACTCCTATGTTTATTACAGCACTATTTAGCCACATTATGGAAACAACCCAGATGAGAACACATTAATGGTTGTTCAGAAAAATTAAGTCATTAAAAATGCTTGTACATGGATGAACATGAAATTACTATGCTGAGTAAAATGAGTCAGAGGGAGAGGGATACACATAGAATAGTCTCACTCATCTGTGGGATATAAGAAAATTAAGTCAGTATGGTAATAATATCCAGAGACAATAGAGTGAGGATCAGAAGACCAGTCCATGGTAGATTTCCACAAAGGGTGGCTAGTGTAGTTAGAGTACAAAAGGGTTTACTATTGTGAAGAAAGCCTCAAGCTCCAAAACTAGAACCTGGAGAGATGCGGGGTCTCGAAGCAAACATAGACACAGGAAATAATCCACACAGTGAAAGGGTGCAAAAACGGGTTCAGGAATTCCAACACTCAAGCCATGAATCACACCACACAAGCCTTCTGCTCCTAAGAAGGAAAGTAGCAGCGTAATGGAGAAAGACTGAAGAATGAGCCCCTACCTTCCTGAAACCAAGGCTTTTATTAACAAGACCATACCCTAGGGTGGAGAAGGAATACTAAATAGGGAGTAATCCAATCACCAGGTCACACCCTAGGGTGGAGTATGAATACAGAGTAGGATAGGACCCAGTAATCCAACATACTATGACAGTGATAGTTTGAACTGATCACTGTGGACAAGAACTAGGTACTGAAAGGAAATAAAGTGACATGCACAGCACCGCTCTGATAACTATAGTGCAAACTACAGTGTCAAAAAAGAAAAGAGAGGGGCCCGGAGAGATAGCACAGCGGCGTTTGCCTTGCAAGCAGCCGATCCAGGACCTAAGGTGGTCGGTTTGAATCCCGGTGTCCCATATGTTCCCCCCATGCCTGCCAGGAGCTATTTCTGAGCAGACAGCCAGGAGTAACCCCTGAGCACCGCCAGGTGTGACCCAAAAACCAAAAAAAGAAGAAGAAGAAGAAGAAGAAGAAGAAGAAGAAGAGAGAGAGAGAGAGAGAGAGAGAGAGAGAGAGAGAGAGAGAGAGAGAGAGAGAGAGAGAGAGAGAGAGAGAGAGAAAGTAAAATGCCTACCCCAGAGGCAGGTGAAGGAGGATGGGTGGGACTGGGGAAATGTGCACTGTTGAAGGTTGTTGTACATTGTATGACTGTAACTCAATCATGAACAACTTTATCTGTGAAAGAAAAAAAAACTACATTATGAACAATCTTGAAATCAAGGTATTTAAATTAAAAATAGAAATAAGAAGAATAAAGACAGAAGAGATGTTAAGTGAATATAAATGGCGTGAATTATTTAAATTGGAGCCAAATTTAAGAATATATCCCATGCTCACTACTAAAATTGAACATACGAAGATTAGCACGGCTCCTGCTCAAGGATGACATGCAAATTCGTGAAGCTTTCCATATTAAAAAAAAAAGAATATATCCATGAATATTCAATTCATTTTATAACTTAAGATAGTCATATTTGAAGCTTCCAATCAGTTTCTTTTCTGGGAAAAGAGATACCCAATCATCTCTTAAGTATTTGAGGCTATCACTTTTCTATTTTTTCTTCTAAGTACTTAGGATACCTATATAATAATGTATTTCATAAATTCATTGAAGGCTAATTCACAAATACTTTCTTTCCTTAAGAAAGTTTATGAACTGGGGCCAGAGAACTAGCACAGCAGTAGGGCGTTTGCCTTGCATGCAGCTAAACCAGGACAGATGGTGGTTCGAATCCCAGTATCCCATATGGTCCCCCGAACTGGCCAGGAGTGATTTCTGAGACAGAGCCAGGAGTAGCCCCTGAGTGCCACCAGGTGTGACCCAAAAACCAAAAAATAAAAAGAAAGAAAGAAAGTTTATGAACTAAGTTTTAAGGTCAGAGTAATAATGAGCATTAACAAAGACAGTGAAAAACAGCTTAAAGTAACTTCCTATAAAAAAAACTTCCTAACAATGAAATCCAGATACCAAGACTTACGAAAATATATAAAGGAAAGTTATTCTCTGAGGTAATTTATGAAAGCCAATTATTAAATCTTTGGGAATTTTGCCAACTTGTTGTTAAACATATATTTCATTTAAAAATCATTATATGGTATAAAATTATATAAATTATAGTTATATATAAAATCAAAGTTAAATAATTATAGTTATTTATTAAAAATAAATGCTTAAACCTAATCACTTTATAATTATATTTACCCATTAACTGTGTTTTTAAGATTATTTAAATCTATTATCAGTTAATGCTGTGATATAATGACATGCTGCTATACATCTCTTCTCAATGATGTATTCAGTTCTGTTAGTTGGTTGATTTGGAATTGGACATAGTGAGAATGACTATATTTTAAAATAATGAAATCACTAAAGATAGGACTTGGGGGTTGGAGTAATAATGCAGTGAGTAGGCCACTTTCCCTGCATGTAGTCTACTCAGGTTCAATCAATGTCAGCATGAGTGAATACCAAACACCATCAGGAGTAATTCTTGAATGCAGAGCCAAAAGAAACCCCATAGCATGACTGGGTTTGGCCAAAATTTAAAAAAAAAAATAGGACTTAACTGATCATTTTATTTAGTAGACAAAAAAAATAAAGAAAAATTTATTATTCCAATTAAGATTTAAGCTGTCATATATGTGGCCATTACACTAGGAGAAATGAGAAAATAAGCTTCCAAAATTCTTTTATGTACTTCAACTGTTATTGCATTTCAGCAAAAAGACAACATTATCAATAAATCAATATATTATTTTTACTTTATCCTTATTGCTTACAAAAATATCAGCCAACAGTCATGTTCAAATTACCCTGACTTCTCTGCTATTATGGTTGGCCTCAGATATAATATTTTCTATGAAAAATTAACATAAAATATACAAAGTGTTGAACATTTTAGTATTAGTATTAGTATTATTAAATATATGCTTTTCATCCTTAAATCAGTAAAAAATAAAAGTACTATAAGCATTTGTGGGCATACACATATATTACTCCCTATTATCTATCAGCACATTTCCTCGTGGAGCTGCATATCTCAGAGAACTGAACTACATTAATGCTTTTTATCTCAACTGCCTCGACCAAAAGTTCTGACAAAATGATACCATTAGAGGTCAATGAAAATCAGTGACAATTTTATTCATGCTGATTAAAAATAAAAAATGCTCTTACATGGAAAATTTTTTCTAGCCCAGTCAATTCTTTTACAGTAACCCAAATTGGGGGCAGAAGATTTTAATGACTCAAAACAATCATAATTAATCATAATTATTAAAAAATAAATGATCTGGCCCAGAGAGATAGCACAGTGGCGTTTGCCTTGCAAGCAGCCGATCCAGGACCAAAGGTGGTTGGTTCGAATCCCAGTGTCCCATATGGTCCCCCGTGCCTGCCAGGAGCTATTTCTGAGCAGACAGCCAGGAGTAATCCCTGAGCACCACCAGGTGTGGCCCAAAAAACAAAAACAAAAAAAAAAAGATCTTTCTATTGATGAGATAATCAAGGAATCATTTGCTCACACAGAAGATAGGTATCAATCCACAGTATAGTTAGATGAATAGCTAGTTAGATTGGTCTTGGGCATCAGCTACTTCAGTCTGACTATCAGTTTTCCTAGAGGTGATGGTGCCTCTTCAACCTTAATAATCTTTCACCACAAAGACTTTTCTTTTCTTTTATCTGCTTAACAATATGATGGAGCTGGAGTGATAGCACAGCGGGGAGGGTATCTGCCTTGCATGCAGCCCACCCATGTTCGATCCCCAGTATCCCATATAATCCCCCAAGCAGAATGACGCCTGAGCACAGAACTAAAAGTAACCCTGAGCGCTTTTGGATGTGGCCCAAAAACAAAAATAAAAACTTAACAAGAAAATAAAAGAATATGATAGCTAGTTCCAAAGAAATCAACTCAGGTTGTTCAGCAGCATGGTGGATGACTTCAAATGTTGGGTCTCACCTGTCTAGAATGCTTCTAAATTCAAACTCTTCAAAATAAATGTGTGTTGATTTGAAGAGATAACACCTTGAGTTGATCAAGGTTTGATTCCCAGCACACAATATAGTCTCCTGAGCATTTCCAGGGATAATCTCCAAAAGCAGAATCAGTAATAGGGTCCTACTCACAGTTTGGTATGGACCAAAACCAAAAATTAAATAAATAAAATGGTTCAAATAAATTATACCTAGGAACAATTAGTCTGTAGGCTGATAACTAGTATGCTTTTAATCTAGTATTTCAAAGAATATAGCAGGGTTTACTTTGTTGTAAAAGGGAAAGCATAGGCATCTGGAGGTTGATTCATCTAAAATAAATCCTAGATTTACTCTCATGTGTAAATTTGTAAAAATTACTATATTTATCTGAATCTTGGTTCTTTCATCAGTAAAAATGAATTATTATGATGAATTAACAGATGACTAATAAGTAAAATATAATATTACCCAATTTTTTCATTTGTTTTCTTGCTATTCTGGAAAACCACTGAGCCTTCAAAACCTAAAGAAATTAATTTATGAGGGTAATATTTAGGATTCTAAGTTTAGGGTGCATGTGTCCAGGAAGACATTGCTAAAGTATTTCTTCAATAGCTTGGTAGGTTCCTATCTACTATACATGCATATTACATGAATATATGGTTGTGGAATATTTACATCTGTGCTAGGATTAGTCTCAGAATACATTGGGAAAAATAAAATTGACTCCTGTAGTATCTCAGAATTTGCAACTTGAATGTCATACTTTAATCTAATGTCCTTTCAAATAAAAATTAGTAAGGGCTCTGAATCATCCAGCAAGCTCTCCCTGCTCCCCAACTCTCCACAAGGTCAACGTGACCTTTCTAGAGCAAGGGAGACTTTGCCCAATGTTCCACAGAAACATTTTTAGGGTTCTTTCCATACATGGTTAATGTAACTTGTGGTTGTATATTAAACAACTCTTTTCTCCAAATTAATGTGGACCATATGATCTGAGCAGAAAGCAGCAGTTCCATGCATGAGAGAGAAACTGTGGAGAAAATGGAGGCTAGCTTCAAAGTGAGTCTTTGACATTGAAATTTCACCCAGATTTAACTTAAAAGAGCTAAGGACCTCATTTTCAGGATCAGTACAGCCTGTCAATTCAAAGATGTTTAAAAGACAGCATCTCTCAGGTTCCATTCATTTTTAGTTCATCCATGAAAAGACTTTGAGATTAAAATAGATATATTCTCTAATATTTTTTGTGATACATTGATTCAACCACTCAATTTTAAAAGGACTTCAAAGGCTTTATGTCAAGTATATTGTCATGCTCTCAGTAAACACTTGTTGGTTATGTTTTTGGCCACACCTGGTGATGCTCATATAGTACTCCTGGCTCTGTGCTCAGGAATCACTCCTGGCAGGCTTAGAGGACCATGTGGGGTATCAGGAATAGAACCTGGGTCATCTTTGTGCAAGGCAAGTGCCTTACCTGATTTACTATTTCTCCAGCCCCTCAAACTCCTAATAGAAGGGTAACTCATGAATGATAGTTTGAGGTCCTATAGCAATGAAAAGTATGCTTGAAAATTATGTTTTCGAACTCAGTAGAATCTACAGTCTGTTGATTCCAATGTTGACTTAGTTTGTATATGTTAATATAGGTAAATACTCTATTTCACAGAAAGTAAAAGTGAGTCCAAACATATACTTCTGAATATAACTGAAGGGTTTCTAAATATTTTCTTTATACCTTTGTCTTAGTAGTTAACCTTTAAATCTAAAGTTTTCTGCAAAACAACAGACACCAGGAATTTTTTAAATAATTGATGTGTAATACAAAGAAACTGTGAGTAACAAGTTGGAAAATGCCACTGCCTTCCAGTCCTTTGGATCAGAAAATTCCCAGAAATGTTGGAAACTGCCGGAAATGCCTGGTTGTTAATACAACTAGCCAGGCAAATTCTCTTGGGCTGAACGCCAGACATTTCCCACTCTGTTCTGTGACAGCTCCACTGGGGTTTGGAGGTGGGGGGAAATGGGCCAGTTCCTCCAAACCAGCAGCTGTGTAACAGACCAGGAGGCCATGGGATAGTGGCCAAGATGATTTCCAGAGCTACTTCCTCTCCAGGGCTGTGTGTCTTCATCATTACAAACGTGCCTGTGACTAAAGTGAGATTGCCTTTCTTTTTACCACTACCATACCCTCCACAAGCTTGTTCTGCCTGAAATATAGATTATCATCTCCTTTAGAGAGATATTGTGACAAAGTTCCTTTAGTTTTGCTTTCCCTTTCCTACCTCCTGTCACCACTGTTCCTTACCCAAAGGATAAATTCCTCCATGAGGAACTTTGGAATTAAGCCAAACAACCATTGTAGCTGAGATCAATAATAATCATTCCATCTTACCCAAAATGAGATCATTCATGGGGGGCAATGGCAGGAGTCTTAAAGGCACTTGGTGTATCAGATTTGACTTCCTGGCTTGACCCAGAATTCTGGAGAACTTATTATTCAGGATCCTCTCAGGATATAGAGCTATATATTTCTCTCTTCAGGAGAGGTATTTGTAATGATTGGTGAATTTTAGTGCTTTATTCTCTGTTTTGGGACACAGTGAGAAGCTAACAAGAAAGTCCCCCGTTTTTAAAAACAATAGTTTGCAGAGCCTGAGAGATAGTACAGTGAGTAGAGCCCTTGCCTTGTAGCAACGCATCATGGATTCAATATAACATCCCTTCTGGTCTGCCAGTAGTGATCTATGAGTACAGATCCAAAAGTAAATCCTGATCCCTGCCAAGTGTGACCAAAAAAGAATAATTACTCAATAAATGAATAAATGAAACACTTTGCACTGAGCTCTCAATAAGTACCATCTTCTCCCTTTCTTTTTTAGAAAATTTGTGTTGGAATATAGCATGAAACCCAATAGCCACATATTTTTAACATTTTAAGCAATGCCTTATCTTTTAATAATGGTGTCTGTGCATCCACAAAGTCTGTACTTCCTAACTTTTCCTTAGCTGCTCATGCCTCTGCCTTTCTTCTGGGAACCAGAGGTCTTTGAGATGATACCCTGCTAGCAGGCTCATGGGATGCGGGATGTCCATTTAGACAGGAGTAGTATTCTGGGAAGAGACACTTTGCTAAATCTTGTGTGTGTGTTCCCTCTGATTGACAAGCATTCTGCATTGTGTATATACATTGTGTATATAGAACCCAGCTATAAATAAATGATAAGCTGTCTTATTGAGAAAGTAACATAAGAGAAAAAGATGCAATCATTTGAACAGGAAATGAGAAAACTGTTTGATCCTAAAGACAGAAACTTTTTTTTTAATTTTGGGCCACACCTGGTGACGCTCAGGGGAATTACTCCTGGCTATGTGCTCAGAAATAGCTCCTGACTTGGGGATGCCGGATGATCGAACCCAGGTCCTTCCTGAGTCAGCCACATGCAAGGCAATCGCCCTACTGTTGCGCCATCACTCTGGTCCCATGAAACTCTTTTGTTTAAAATAAGTATCTTTAGCCTTTTTATGAAAATGGGAGCATATTTTTTTATTATCTAGTTACCACTTTCTTATGCCTTTTTATTTAAAAAGACTATGCCTGGCATAACTTGGTGATTTTTTGTAATTTTTTTCCTCAGTTAAGCAGAACCACGTAATGCTCCAGATGGGGCCTATTCTATTATTAAAAGTCATTTCTTCTGGCATATTTTAACCTGCCTTAGAATGATAACCATGAGCCTTGATAAATTAATTGAAACAGTTTCTCCTGAGGTGGCTTCACTAATTTTGTTAAGACATTTATTTTAAGAATAACTCTCCATAGAATTTATCAGTAAATTACTTTTCACCCAGTATTAAATTATTTCTCCACCAAAGATTTTATAATTCCTTTCCTCACAGTAATGGAAAAAATGAAACTACCTCAAACTGTGCTAGATGGGCAGTGGCCCTCATGTCAATCATTGTGGGCATGCTCTCATCAGAAGTTATAAAGTATAATATAAGGGACCGGGAATGAAAAGAGAAATATTTAAGAAGTAATGAAGAACAGTGCTTAGAAATTCAAATAAATGCCATTAACTAAAGAACAATAAATCAAAAACAGAAGACAGGGGGTCTGGAAGATTACTCATTCACAGATGTGGGAGGAGGGGGAAGGGGACAGCTAGAGTGCAAGGTAAGAAAGTATGTCAGGAAGGGAAATATTCTCTATTCCCATCATGCCAAGGAAACTGGGTGCTTTGGGATATAGGCACTACCCTGGAGATTTTTGTTTGTTTCCTCTCTGATAAATAGGTAGTCGGCCCTGATAAGGATCCTTGCTAACACTTCCTCTGCAGTGTACAACATTCCATGTTTGTGCTTCATAGTCCCCACAAATTATATATGAGTCACACAGAGGTAGAGAATGTGTCTAGGCTGCTTGTAAGACCTCAGAAGGTAGAGTTAGGCCTTCAGAGATGTGGCCTTCATGTTTTATTCTCTTTTAGTTCATTGTATAGTATGAAGCATAGGTGTTTTTTAATGTATGCATAAAACAAACAAACAAAAGAATCATTAGACCTTTTAAACTGGAAAACTGACTGCTTTTTCTAGTGTTTTTGAACAAAAATAACCAGCCTTGAGGCCGGGAGTGGTAGCACCGTGGTAGGCATTTGCCTTGCATGTGGCTGACCCAGGATAGATACAGGTTCGATCCCCGGCATTCCATATGATCCCTCAAGCCAGGAGCCATTTCTAAGCACAGAGCCAGGAGTAACCCCTGAGCACCACTGGATGTGGCCAAAACAAAAAAAGGTAACCAGCCTTGAGTGTAATGGATCAAAACTTGCTACCCACAATTTTCCCAGTTGTTTAGAAAAGTACTTTTCTGGGGCCGGCGAGGTGGCGCTAGAGGTAAGGTGTCTGCCTTGCAAGCGCTAGCCAAGGAAGGACCACTGTTCGATACCCCGGCGTCCCATATGGTCCCCCCAAGCCAGGGGCAATTTCTGAGCGCTTAGCCAGGAATAACCCCTGAGCATCAAATGGGTGTGGCCCGAAAAAAAAACAAAACAAAAAAAAAGTACTTTTCTAGATATTTTTGTAATATTTTTGTAATAATTGTGGGGAGTGGGCTATACCTAGCAAAACTTAGGACTTATGCTTGTCTCTATGCCTACGGATGGATCACTTCTGGTGGGGCTTGAGGAAAGAAAAGTGGTGCCAGGGATCATGGTGTTTCAATTTTTTTAATTTATTAAAATAAAAATGGAAATGTGGCCTGTTTAGCCACTGTTCTAATAGGCCTTTGGTAGAACCTAGACAAAAAAATTAAACCAGAGAGATAGTGTAAAGGGTAGGGAGTTTGCCTTGCACACAGCTGACCCTACCCTTTATACTATCTCTCTGGTTTAATTTTGTTTTGTTTTGTCTAGGTTCTACCAATGGCCTATTAGAACAGTGGCTAAACAGACCACATTTCAATTTTTATTTTAACAAATTTTAAAAATTGAAACACCATGAGATACACATTTACAAAAGTTATTCATGATTGAGTTTCAGTCATACAATTTATAGCTTCACTAGTGCACATTTCACCCACCAATATTCCCAGTTTTCTTCCAAGCTCCATCTCCAGCCTCTTTGGCAGAGATTTTCTTTTCTCTCTCTCACTCCTCCTTCTCTCTCTCTCTCCACTCTTTGCCTCTGTTTCCCTTTCTCTCTCCTTTCTGTCTCTCTCTCTCTCTCTCTCTCTCTCTCTCTCTCTTTTCTTTTCTTTTTAGGCACTATGGTTTACAGTGCTGTTACTGAAGGGGTATCATGCGTATCACTTTACATCCTTTCAACACCCAGATTACTGTCAAGAGTGATCATATCCTCCTATCATTGTCATAGTGATTCCCTTTTCAGCTCTAACTCACTTCTGTCTTTGTGGTGAGTTTCCTATCATGAACTAGTCCTCATAGCCCTCGTCTCTATTGTCTTTGGAAGATCAAGTTTTGTTTTGTTTTGTTTTGATTTGGTTTGTTTTTTTCTAGACAGAAAGCCTGTCTAGAGCACAGGCTGGGGTGGGGTGGGGAGGAGGGACACTTGGGACACTGGTGATGGGAATTTTAAATTAAAAGAAAACAAACAAACAAAAAACAAACATGATTTTAGTTGGGGAAAAAAGCATCAGTTTGGTTGGCTGGGGATAAAAAAAAAAAAAGGAAGATCAAGTGTTAGAGATATTTTTACAGTTATTGAATCTTGGGTGTCCTATTTAGTAATCTCAAAAAATTGTGTCTCCAGTGGTCTGGAAGGAATTCTGAACTTCTCTGCTCTAAACCTTGTGCCAAATGACAGATCAATCCTGACTGAAAATATGAGCCAGCAGACCATCTTGGCCAGCCCTCAACAGCAGACAATAAACAAAGATTTAGCCATAATGCCATCATATTCCCTGTACCAAAAAGAAACCTGGCCATTCTGACCACGAGTGATTTCTGACAAGTTATACATATCCTGACCTTTCTCTTTCTCATAGAGACACAAAGAAATTAGTCTACTCATTAAGGTTTCCTATTATTTTGCTCTTTTACTAAATCAGAGCTCTTTTTGTTCAGTTTGACATGTACATAATTGCTTTGTTTTAATGCTTTTAAATGCTGAACAAGTTAGTTCATCCCAGGCACACCACACCCTCCTATCTTACATCCAAAGTCATTTGGGTTAGAATCAAAATAAGGCTTATCAAGATGATAAGTCTTGATATTATTAATTTCAGCCCATTCAGATGAATTAGATATCTGTTTCTGGGCATAGGTTATACTTTTTCTGAGAGAAATTAATTTAATCATTATGTAACTAAGCATATAGTCCATCCATCATATTTCTGAGTGTCACTATATCTTTTATAAATAATGAATAAATGAATCAATTTGTTACATATTTTTAGTATTTTTTTATTTTTTTTATTTAAACACCTTGATTACATACATGATTGTGTTTGGGTTTCAGTATTTTTTCAAGTGACTTATCAGAAATAGAGGATACTTACATATTTTACTCATTATTTTGTGCTAGAACTTGTATAAAGTATTTCACATACATGATTTTTAAAATTTAATATAAAATAACCTCCATTGTAATGTACTGAAATATAAGTGTGACATTGTTCCCCCATGTTATAGTTAAGAAAATTGAGGCTTAAAGAGTTTGACTAGATCAAGATCATATAACTAGATAAGTACATCCAGGCTTCAGACCTAGATCTTTCTGATACTCTAGAAAAATACTCTAGATATTCTCTAAATATGCTTCCAGCTCTGTTAGGTCTGAATCTACATTCAGGGAAGTAACAGTCTGAAGATGGAGATAAACTTTACAAATATATCATATTAAAAAGTATCCTCTATAAAGAAATAAAAGATAGTATACTAATAATATCAAAGACAATAGAGATAAGGATCAGAAAGGCCAGTTCATGCACTCTGGCTATTTGTAGGAAGCAAACCACAAATAGCAGGAGAGTGTAGTTAGGGCAGATAACAGACCACTATGACAATGATAGTTGGAAATGATCACTCTAGACAAGAACTGGTGCTGAAAGGAGATAAAGTGGTAGACATGATGTCCCTTCAGTAACAATATTGCAAACCACAGTGTTTAAAAGGTGGGAGAAGAAAGGAATATGAGAGTGGGGGGGGGAACTTTATGGAGAAGGAAAAGGGCAAGAGGGAAACTGGGGAGATTGGTAGAGAGAAATGTACACTGGTGAAAGGTGTTATACTGAAACTCAATCATGAATAACAGTATCTGTGGAAAAAAAAATAACCGTTTGTGAACAACCCTGTATCCACTGTGTTTAAATAAAGTAATAACAAAAATATTAAAAGTATCCTAATTTTGAAACTTTTTGGAAGCAATAGCAGATCCAACTTGCAACTTCCGTGGGAGTCCCCCGACCCGCGGGGGTGTGGAGATGAAAGTTGCTAGTTATTAGTGGGTTCACTCGAGCAGAACCGACCTGTAAAGAAGAACTAGAGAAATTAGTAACAGAAGCCTTCAAGACAACGCATGCTGTTCAAAAAGGGAAGTTTATTGTTGGGGGATCAGCCTTTAAGGGCTGAAACACGTCAGGGGTGTTACAAATTTTACACCAATCACAGTTACAAGCATTCATTAGCATAAACTGGGGCAGGTAATAGGGAGGGGCAAAGAGGTACACCTGAGCACGTTTTACTAAAAGGCATAAGATTCAAACAGAGTTCTTAATAATGTTTGCTAACACAAAGGCAAACTCTATTTTTCTTTCCGGCTGGATATATTGGGCTGCTCTGAATTACTTTATTTTTGTCTATTTCCTTTGTTCTCAAGGCATGGGCCTTTTGGTCACGTGGGTGACCAGATTAGGAATTACTGAGGTGTCCTATGTCCCAGGTTTCATCAGCTAGGCTCCCCACACCAACTGATGTTAAATTGTTAGATTGGTGTTAAATAATGTAGACTGGCTTTAGAAAAAGGGTGTTGAAGAAACCATCACAGAAATTTTATTGATATAGGAGTCAGAGAGGTGGCGCTAGAGGTAAGACATCTGCCTTGCAAGCACTAGCCAAGGACAGACCATGGTTCGATACCCTGGCATCTCATATGGTCCCCCAAGCCAGAGGCGATTTCTGAGCGCATATCCAGGAGTAACCCCTGAACGTCAAAAGGGTGTGGCCCCCCAAAAAAATGTTATTGATATAATTTTTAACCCCTGTTGTTCTTTCAAGCCCTTTATAAAATTTATGCACCCACCTACCGTTTCCCCGCTGGAGATGAATGAACATATTTATATAACCAAAGGCACAGCAAGAGTAAATGTCACAGACACTGAAAAAGTCTATGAGACTAAAACAAATAAATAACCATTTCCATTATGAAAGGAAATATTGCAACTGGGAAAATGGTGGAGAGCATCAACATGGAGAATTTCCTTTTGGATGGCATATAGACTAGGTGAGATAGGCAGAGTGATCTCAAATAGATACATAGTGTGTGGTCTGTATGGTACAAGTGCCATTTTGCATTGCCTATGAGTATACCCAAAGCTATCTTTTTTGTAAAATTACTTTTCTGATAGTAATGCTACTTCTAGTAACCATACCACAGCTTTAGTGGATTTGTTCACAGTTCTGGCTGTGTGTTATACCATAACTTTTACCTAGAATTCAAATCAATGATTCATCTTCGGGGCTATATTGGCTAACTGCTAGGTCCACCTTTGGACATGATGTCTGACCTGGCAGGCAAGTTGTCTTACATTTTATCAGAAATATAGGACTGAATGCACCTCTTTTTTTTTTCAATTATATGAAAAGGCTATCCATGGGACTCAGGAGCCACCAACTCATAAAATTAGATTCCCATGGTATTGGGTAGGCTTTGGCATGTTCTGAAGTGGTATCTTGGTACCAATACAGAGCAGTAGAGGATAAAATAGCCGTATTAGAATATTGATTCTCAATATTCCATCCAAATAAGTATTTAGTTTTAGCTTGTGTCCCATGTTGGTTCTAATTAGAAGTCCCATAACTGGTGAGGGATAAAGTGATGAAACACTTGGTCTTGGGCTAATAAGGAATATGTCCTCAAAGTACATTAAGTCCATCAAACTACTAATAGTATTGAATAACAGAAAAAGTGAATAATTTCCATATAGTATTTGTCAGGTAAAAGAATGAACAGAAGCACAAAAGAACAAATATAGTACTAAATGAGTATAAAAAGGGAGATGTTATGTTGACTTACAGGAGAGAGGAAGAGAGCTACTGAAGCTACTTCAGATAGGAACTCAAATAGAGTGAAAAGTAAGATAATTAGTCAAGAAGCTTTTGATAGAAGCAGGCATGTAACTCAGTGGTAGTACATATACTTCAAAAATGCAAGACCTTGGGTTCAATCTCTACTCCCTCCATAACACACACAAAAGACATTGCATTATACAGGTAGAAATGGCTTTGGCTCCACCTATAAGATTTTCAGTGAATTATTTGACTTTTCTTAGTGCAGTTTCATCTGTAAAATGCAAAGTGAGATTAGTTAATAAATGAAAGTGCATATCGTGGCGTCCTCCTTGTTCCTATGGTAACAATTATCTGTCTCATGGGTTCCTCCATTGAACTCTTCAAAGCTTGCATATATACCTGTTTATCTTTATGTCTCTCAGCCTTAATATGTTTTTTCCACATTTGTTGTTTCCATTTATATGAAGATCATTTTATTATCAAATTACTCAGCACCCTTCTTGGCCCTTGATATAGTCTATAGCTATAGAAAGGAAAATAGTTTGCCTGATTGTTGAGTCACAAAAGGCTAACTATTTGTCTCTACATTCTCTTGGGAATTAAATGTTATAGAGTATTTAATCTCTTCTGATTTTCATTTCATGTATCTTTATTGTCCTATGTTGTCAATACTGAGTAGAAAAATAGTTTGAACTCTGGAGTTGAGGAATAAAAATATTGAAAGATAAAGGGAGATTTGTCTAGAAAGGTAGATTAGAATTGGACTGTGAAAATATCTTCTTATACTATTGCATGACATTTCAGCAGATTTCCTTAAAATGTTGAAATAATATAAAGAATTTTGAAAAGTCAGGCACTGCAGTAGATCAGTGCCTCCCAGATATGAAGCACCACATACAAACAAAAATATAAAAATATTTTTAAGGGCCTGGAGAGATAGCACAGCAGCGTTTGCCTTGCAAGCAGCCAATCCAGGACCAAAGGTGGTTGGTTCGAATCCCGGTGTCCCATATGGTCCCCCGTGCCTGCCAGGAGCTATTTCTGAGCAGACAGCCAGGAGTGATCCCTGAGCACTGCCGGTATGGCCCAAAAACCAGAAAAAAAATTTTTTTTAATTTTTAAAAATATGAACATATTTTAAAAGGCTACCTGACTATGCCCAAAATAATTGTTTTTGTTATCAGTATGTTTTTAAGCAAGAAAAGCAGGGGGTTGTTTGGAGTTGGGAAGGATGTTAATTTTATTAAAGAGGTAAAAATGAATTGTCAGTATTTTAAATCTTGTGCAAGATTCATTTTTGAGTCAATTCTTTTGTATGTGCCACTTTTTTTTTTTTTTTTTGATTTTTGGGCCACACTCTGTGATGCTCAGGGGTTACTCCTGGCTATGCGCTCAGAAGTTGCTCCTGGCTTCTTGGGGGACCATATGGGACGCCGGGGGATCGAACCGCGGTCCGTCCTAGGCTAGCGCAGGCAAGGCAGGCACCTTACCTCCAGCACCACTGCCCGGCCCCGTATATGCCACTTTTTAAAGCTCATTTTATACTGTTTCTAATTAGTCCATCATTTGATTAATAGAGCTGCTAAAACCATTATTTTCCTAGTGGGTCCAAGAACCATCTGCCTCAGAATTACCTGAAAGGTCATCAGAGTTTAAATTTCTATGTGTCATCTCAAATCTGCCCAACCAGAAACCCTAAGAGTGAGACCTGGAAATATAAACTTATCATTCCCCTCGGGTGATTTTATGCTTGTTGAATTAAGGGCTGTAGTTGTCAATAGACAGGAAGTCAAATTGGAATATGCATGTTTAAACTTTTAAGAGCATGAATATTTGAAAACTCTATTTTAGTCAGTATGATTTACAAATTTACAGTATTGTCAATATAGGAATTTGTGCATACAACATTCCAATACCTCCTACAGAGTGCCTATTTTCCTTCACCACTCACCTTCCCTGCTACCTTAATACCCACCACACATCTCACTATTATGATAAGTCCCACTCTGCAAACCAGTTTTTAGTTTCTGTTGCTTTTGGCCATTTGTTATGCCTTTACTACACCTTTTTATATTATACATATGAAATAAATCACTCTGTATTTTTCTCTCTCCTACTGGCTGATTTCATTCAGCATGATATCTTCCAGTTTCATCAGTGTAACAGCCAATGGCATGATAGACCTTAGAAACAAAAACTGAAAAATTATAGACAGTTTATAAAACCTTTTTTAAAAACTCAGGACAGGCACACAATTTTAAAGGAAAAAAATGAGCTCCTCTTGAAATTCTTCCAAAGAATCATAGTTTCATCGGATTGTTCTCTGGTTCTAAGAGACTGGAAGTAACAGATAGGAACGTCAGCACAGATGACATTCATAGGTTCGACTGCAAGCTTATATCCCAATATTTTGACTTTCTTCTGCTTGAATTATAAAAGGAGGGGATAATGGTTTAGATCTACTTTGTTTCTCATTCTAGATTATGCAACAGATGAGTGACCATCGCTACGACAAACTCACCGTGCCTGATGACATGGCTGCAAACTGTATATATTTAAATATTCCCAGCAAAGGCCATGTCCTGCTACACAGAACCCCAGAAGAGTATCCAGAAAGTGTAAAGGTAAAAAGAGGGGGCAGAGTGATAGCATAGCAGGGAGGGTGTTTGCCCTGCACATGGCCAACCCGGGTTCAATCCCTACTATTCCATATGGTTGGTTCCTCAAGCCTTCCAGGACTTATTTCTGAGCCCAGAGCCAGAAGAAACTCTATAAGTGCCACCAATTATGGCCCAACACTCCTTCCTCCTCCCACCCCCCCCCCAAAAAAAAAAAAAACCTTGCAGGCCTCTGCAACTGGGTAGATCTTTTAGACATCTTTCTGTCTGGAGGGACTTTTCATGGTGGAATAACAAATAACAAGGGATTCTTTTCCCAGATTATACATCAGATCATTAAGAAAATAGAAATAATCTGTATAGTGTAGGGCTCACAGAAAGTTTATTCTGTTTATTCTTCTCATTCATATTATTGGTTACTAATGAATACATAGTCATTAAGATGATTGTACCTGCTTTTCAAAGCTTGTCAAATAAATAGCTGGATTTCCAAGTGTGTGCTTTGGCCCCAATTAAATGTACTTCCCTTTCTCTCATACTAATTAAGCATAGAAACCTACAGTTCGGGCCCAGAGTGGTAGCACAGTGGTAGTGCATTTGCCTTACACACAACTGACCCAGGATGAACACAAATTCAATCCCTGGTATCCCATATGGTCCTCTGAGCCAGGGGTGATTTCTGAGCACATAGCCAGGAGTAACCCCTGAGTGCCACTGGGTGTGCCCCCCGAAAAAAAAAAAACCAGAAACCCACAGTTAGATAATAAACTGTGTCATCCTAATTTTCTAACAAATCTGAGCTGCCTCTCATGAGAAAGTCATTATATTTTCAGGGGGAGAATGAATCAAATGAGCAGATGCACATTGTCAGGGCTGCCAAATAGGAGTAACATCCTAGGCAGCAAAAGATTCAAGGAATACCAGGCGAAAGTAGAATTCACTTGGAGCAGCTGATATCTTTGAGTCTCTATATCTGTATTTCAATAAATTGTTCTTAAATATGGAATTCTATCCTGCTCTAGAAAAATATTCTTGTCTTTCATGACACTCTGCCAGTTGCATCTGTATACTTTTGTAATTTCAATTTAAAACAACCAAGAGAATGGAACTGGGCTAATTCTGAGATTATTTTTATTAGCTTTCAGGGTTTCAAGAAACTTCCTCCAAAGAAATACAATTATTTACACTAAGTATTACAGGGAAAAACTTTATAAATTTTTATCTTTTTAGAAAGTTAAGTTTTTTAAATTTTAGACAAACATTTTAGGCCAAATTTTAAGTTTGCAATGTTATATAATTACTAGGTATAGATTCATAAAATGTTTCCATCTTATCAGTATACAGTGAATGATGGGAGTATAATTTTTAATTGTTATTGTAGTTTTTGTATTATGACTACTATAATGTTACTTTTTACATTTAAGTTTTGATTGCAAGATTTGTGCTCTTTTTCCACTACCAAAACATTCCACCACTGTCCTTATGTCACTTATAGTCTGCCTCTTTCTTCCTCCTCACCTTGAGTATAGATCATTTTACTTATGACTAAAATTTTAATTTTATCATGACTAGAAAAGTAGTCCTGAGAAAAATATAGGACTCCAGACCCCAACTTGATACTTTTTAAGCTCTCAAAAGAATAATGGACAACACACTTAATGTGCATCAGGATTGTAGGTTTTACAATATGGAGATTTAGGGGCTGGTGTGGTGGCGCTAGAGGTAAGGTGTCTGCCTTGCCAGCTTCAGCCTAGGACGGACCGCGGTTCTATCCCCAGCGTCCCATATGGTCCCCCAAGCCAGGAGCGACTTCTGAGCGCATAGCCAGCAGTAACCCCTGAGCGTCACCGGGTGTGGCCCAAAAACAAAAACAAAAGCAAAAACAAAAAACAATATGGAGATTTATCAAAAAATATTAATAGAGCTTCCCAATGATCCTTCTTAGCACATACCTCAAAACACAGAAACACATATACACACCTATGTTCACTGTAGTGCTTGAGACAATAATCAGGATATGTAAAAATACTAAAATTTCCAAGGACAGGTGAGTGGTTACAAAAATTGTGATATATATACACACAATGGAATACTACACAGCTTTAAAATAACATGAAATGTTGCAGTTGGTGCAAATTGGATAGAACCAGAGGCATCATTTTACTTAGGCAAAATAAGACAGAGAGAAGAGAACAAATACCAGATGGTCTCACTCTGCAGTATATAGAGTGAGATCATTTGTGGTATACAAAGGAACAAAACAAGGAAATAGTACCAAACAATGACGAACTCTTGGCCTTGGATTACAAAACTGAGATTAACAGACAGTGGGAAAGTAAGGATATTGGTGAAGGGTTGTGGCATTTTGATTGTGGTGAGTGAGGCAATGTACATCAAAACTATAAACATTAACATTTTTAAAATAATAATAAAAATAATTTCCTGGGCTTTTCCCCATCCTTGAATCTGTAAAATCAACAAACAGTAGGGCTACAAAACTCATTTGCAGAAAACATGGATGGCTCATGCCTCTTCAGAATAATTGATCATATGACAGAGAATCATAACCTGTTTTTAAGTCCAGTCTTGTGTCTATCAGCAAAAACAGTAACATCATATTTTTTTTTGCTAAGGGCTTCTCCTGTGCCACACTGCCAAGCATTCTAGCTACATTATTTAATCCTCACTAGAGCTTTCTAAGGATTGTTATTATTAGGACTGTTATTATTCCAATCTTCTAAAAAAGAAACCCCAGGCTCCCAGAGGATGTCAGATACTGAAGTAACACTTTAAGTAGTAAATTGACAAAACTGGGATTAGAACCCAGTTCTGACCACTTCAACGTGCTTAATTAACCACTATACTGAAATGCAAGGAACAAAGAGCTTCTTAAAGAAGCATAATAGGGACCAGGGAGATGGTTAAATGTGCTGAAGCATGCAGGAACTCAGGGTTTTATCCAAAGCTAAAGTGGTCCCCCAAGGAATCAGGGGATAGCTCAGTGACTAAAGTGCTATCTAGAGTGGTCCCCAAGCACTTTAACAAAAAAAATCTTGACAGATTGTTTTAAACAATGTGCTTGCAAGTGCTTTTTGCTTTTTTTTAATGTTTGCTTTGTTCATAAAAAAAAAAAAGCCTGTGGACTGTTAATTTGAAACTTTGATGCATACTTTCTATTAGTGTCCAAAGATGGCACAATTTACACCTATAATATAAAAGCAGTTTGAGCTGAAACACTCCACTTAAATTGCATTTTGTCAATTTTTTCAGTGCTATTGGTATGGGAAGAAAGATTAAAGTACAGTAGAGAGGGTTTTAAACTGTGGGTTTAAAGTAATATTCAGACTAAAAACACATCATCAGTTCTCTTCTCTCTGTTAATTTTCTAATGGCTATGACAGAGAGAGGACAGCACTAATAACATCTGCATTTCTTCCTCTCCTCTGACACTGAGGTTACAGTAGAAAGTGGTATGAACTCTATGCTTTTGGCTGTGAGCACGTGTGAGGGCTCATTGTTTGCTTCTCCTTTGATTCAGTGGGTGAAAAGCCTAAATTCACAAGCCAAATTAATTATTTCTACAGGGTGGTAAAACAGGAAAGAGGGGTTAGACAAAAGCAAAACATATAATCCTTGTTCTCTCCTTTTTCTTCCTGACTACTATAGGTTTTTGAAAAGCTGAAGGACCATATGCTTATACCCGTGAGCAATTCTGAACTGGAAAAGGTGGATGGGCTGCTCACATGCAGCTCAATTTTAATTAACAAGAAGGTGGACTCCTGAGTTGCAGTACCTTCCTGTAGCTGGCAGGACTGCACTCACCAGGTCAATAACTCTACCCACTCCTGTTGTTTTTGTTGACAATCTACTGTGCCACTGTGCTACTAACTGGTTTACAAGTTTCATTCTCTATTTAATTCCTTTCTTCTATACCTCCCTTTCTCCCCTGGAGTTTGTACCTAAGCTATGAGTTTGTTGTAGGAATTCAGCAATGTAGATAATAGAGAGCTAATGAATTATTGAAATGTGATTAATAATAGTAAGGAAACACTCGTTTCCAAGTCTATCTTAATGTGAAGATCCTTTAGTTGCCAGACTATTCTGAAATGTCTCCTTGATCAGTCAGATTAGCTGGGGCTTCTTTCTCTGTTTCATTAGTTATCATTGGTTCCTGGAAAATTCCTTGGCCCATGAATCTTCACTCATTCTCTCTTATTCCCTTCTAAAACATTTCCTCCTGTTCTTTTCCTTTTGCCTTTCCTACTTCTATCAAATCACCTTAATCTTGGATAAAACCAAGGTTCTTGCCTTGTGGATACCTTTCTGTGGGTCCACCCTGTCTTCATCAGTCCCCTTTGCCTCACAGAGACATCTTTATCACCACTCTCACTCTTCCTCAGAGAGGCAAATAACCCCTCAGAAGAACCAGGACTAAAGTCAGAGCAGTTTTAAGGGGAGAGTTGAGTTACACAGAAGCCCATGCTGATGGGATTCACCCCAAGATCTAAATTTTAGAAGAAATAGTTACCACCTCCAAGAAGATAAATTCATGATGATAACTTATTTATGTAGGGGACCAGACATCAAAAAACTTGAATTCACCCCCTTAGGTACGCCATCTTAGATTTTGTCACATTTCAAACCTTTTGCTTCATCGTTAGTCATATACAGAATTTTGAGAGGACACAATTCTTTTTCTTCAGCTCACTTTTATTCTTCTCCCTACTCTTACAATATGATCCACCCAATTTCCAACCTTCTATCCCCTACAGTTAATCTGGTCTAACAAAATTATTTTATTTCAAAAGATACATGTCAAAAAATGATTATTGATGGCCTAATATGAATCAAATGGAACATGTTTGAGAAATGATTGACTTGGTGCTTGAAACCAGCTGTAGACAATGAACAGTTCTGCTTTGAAACATTCATGAGTATTTCTTGTGGAATTCAATTAAACCTTATTTTTCCTTCTCCTGTCTTCACATTCCAGAACTCTTAAACTAATACAGTTCTTACAAAGAAGAATGATGCCATCAAAGAAGTGATCATTGTCTTTGACTTAAACTTGAAAAAACTCATCTTTTTTCACATGGAATGGTACTTTCCAATGAATAAAACTGATCCAGACATGTTATCAAACTTTCTAGTCACCCCCACCTTTCCTGTGTTGCCTGAGGCTTGATTTAGAAATACTCCTTCTGGACTAGCTCTGCAACCATATATGTTCTTTTTTTTTTTTTTTTTTTTTTTTTTTTTTTTGGTTTTTGGGCCATACCCGGTGATGCTCAGGGGTTACTCCTGGCTGTCTGCTCAGAAATAGCTCCTAGCAGGCACGGGGGACCATATGGGACACCGGGATTTGAACCAACCACCTTAGGTCCTGGATCGGCTGCTTGCAAGGCAAACGCCGCTGTGCTATCTCTCCGGGCCCAACCATATATGTTCTAATTATGCATTCCTTGTTGGGGACCAAGAGAATGTTACCTTCATTTATTTCCGCTACTTTTTAGCAGATAAAAGTGATAAACTTCTGAGAATGCCAGGATATCTTTTACCACTATCTTGTTCATTTATTTAATGATTTATGTCAGAACTTGAAGAAAATCTTTTTCCTTGTTGTTTCACTTTATATCACATGCAAATATCTAAGGTCTTGGTCACTGTTATATTCCAAACTTCCCCATGAGAACTAATGATACCATACAACCAAAATAATAAAAAAAAAAATTGCCCTCAGCAGTTACAGGTTGCCTTTTCTGTTAAATCTGGTCCTATGCAGGCAAAAAAACAGAAATTCTCCCTCTGCAAGTTTAATATATCAAGAATAGCCGGGAGAAAATTAATGCAACCAGATAGTAAAATTTATAGGAAAATTAACTGGCATATAATTCCCAAAACCTTTAGTTCTATCATCCCAAATTAAAGAACCAAGTTTAGCTAATTATAAGTAAATAGATGTTTTTCCTTTTGAAAATTGGTTCTACAGAAGAGTGGTATTATATATGCTTTTTTTTTCCCCTTTCCTTTTATTTTCCCTCAAGAAATCAATAGAAATCTATGTACCTCATACACAGGTTCTTTTTCCGCACTGCTGCATCACAAAAGGCTGGTTTCTTTGAACTCCCTATCTGGTATGATGTGAAATTTAGAAATATTTGCAACACTGTGGTATTATTACTTCTTTGATGTTCTCATCTACAGCATTTATCTTAAAGAGAAAGACAACCCATTACATAGGTTCCCCTCTTCTCTATTATGATTTATAAGAGTAGATAATCTAACTAAAAGTACTTTATGGTGTTATAAAAGACATTAGGAATTGTATTTAAATAAAACTGAATAAGAATTACTTGATCACAGATTCAATAGCATAGGGAAGAATAATATAGGAAAATACATTAGATGGCATTATTCTTTGATTATGATGAATTGCTATAGAAATCAGCAGGCAGATCTGATTGTGCATTGATTGTTCTTTTAAGTTACTGTGAAGAGATTGCTGTGGCCATCTCTTTTATCTCTAAGGGGGAAGTAGTCTGTACACGAGTAATGTGACTTACATAGAGGTGCATGTTAGTCTTTGTAATTACTTACTCTTCAACATTCTACAAAACTCAGACATGATTTAAACATGGTGTTAAAGTTGTGCATTTTGTTTTCCTTGCCATCTTTTTCCAGTAAGTGTGTGGTTGCCTACTACTCTGTGTGCCAAAACCAGTAATGCCTTTTATGGCCCCTTTAGTCCAGAGAAGTTCTGCACTGATTTTAGTCTCTTGCTGTCCTAATCCTACAAGTATACCAATCATGATGGAATAAAGTGTGAATTGTGCTGAATCAACAGCATGTGTCTCTTTTCTACAACAGAAATATTTATGGTGTATGAAGTCACTATTTCTTTATCCACAGAGATGAAAAGTTATCTTTGTCATCTTAGAAATTAGGTAATTAGAAATGTAATCTCTGAAAATGCACTGCCATCAAAAGCAGTAATTATATTCACAAGACTACAGTGATAATTCAAAGGGCTGAGTATATGTTTTACATGCAAGAGGTCAAGTTTGATTTCTGGTACAAAACGGTCCCTAGGGAGCACTAATCCTGGAATAATCCAGCATGTACCATGCTATATGGCCCCAAATTAAAAAGGTTATAATAATTTTTAAATAAAAATTATACCAATGAAATGATAAAAGCAAAAAGTAAACTGTTACTCAATTTTATTATCTGCAATAAACATTTTTGAGAATATGCACATGTTTACAAGAAGATAAAGGCTGAAAGATGGAATAATTTTACATAATTATTTTGTCTTGTGGCTTTATTCCTTCACTTTGCAAAATATTGTGTGCATCTCTCCATGTTAATAAGCATAGATCTAATCAATCTTAATAGCTCTGACTATTCCAGAGTGTAGTGAAGTGGATTTTTCTAATTTATATGGGGTATATATATCACAGATTCTGATAGTATTATTTGCTAGGGTTCTCCAAGCTACCAAAAATATACTATTCACATTGTTTCACTTTATATCCTGAGTTAATTCCATCTAGTGTCATTTTTATTGCACCCCAAAGGATATGTGCAAATATTCACAAGACCCAAGTCAATACTGATATTTTTGAATGAGCTACTGAATAAATCATACCTTCTCTTAAGCTGGCATAAATATGGGCCCAGAAGTTAGATATAGCCTGAAAGTCCACTCTGGCTACTCCAAGAAATAGAAAACCTAAATCTAAGTGTCAGAATACAGGAACCCGAAATTACCAGGGGAACATGGTGAGTAAAGTGAATGGGAAAAGTCAAGTGGACTGTGGTGAATGCACATTGTGCCCCTAAAACATAAATATTTATACTCTTGTTAACCACCATTACCCCAATCAGTAATAAATAATTATTATACTTTAATCCATAATAAGTCTTTTTCAAAAGTCATTTCAAAAATTAAAATGGATAATACAGAGGGTATAGCACTTTGCCTTTTATGTTGTTGACTAGAGTTCAGTCCCCCAAGCACTGCCAGGAGTAATTCCTGAGTGCTGATCCAGAAATAACTGAACATCACCTGGCATGGTTCAAAATCCAAAATAAATAAATTAAAAGTAATGTCAGAGAATCAGACATTTTTAGTCTCCCAAGGAAAATGAAGAAAGATAATAAGGAGAACAAAAGCCATTCTCAATAGAATTCTGGAAATAGGAATTTGTTGAAGACATGAAGACAGTAGTTTTAGACAGGTGAGCACATGTGTCCCAAGTGCCCACATCTCTTCCAGGGTCCAAGTGCTACTCTTGTCTTCCCCAGGCTGACAACTTGGAAGCACTAGTGATTATGACACAACAGAAGGTAAGATAAGAGAGGAATTGGATACTGCTTATGTTAACATGACCCAAAGTGCTTTCTGGTTTGATCTGAACTTAGCAGGAGAATTCTGGATTCAATAGGTCAAGGTGATAGAGAAGGTCGTGGAGGCTGAAAGATACACCAAGAGCAAAGGTCTTGGGCTGAGAGGATTAGCAACATACCAATTGATTGGTGGACCTTGGGCATTCAAGAGTGACATTCTCTGTTTTTCTGGAATTTACCTCCAAACAGGTGATGAACATTAAATATGTGTGATCAATAATAAAGGAAGGGAAATGAGGAGCTCAGACTAGATGGAGGAGGTGACTAAGAGAATTTTATATAGCTAAAACATGGAACAAATAAAAAGGTAGAGTGAACAATGAAGGCTGGAACATCAAGGATTATTTCTGCTAAGAGTAGTCAGAAATTAGCAACCTGCAAGGATCTCTTGAAAACTTTGGAGCTCTACAGAGGATGAATCAGAACTGAGACTGGTGTCTCTAAGTTTAATTTCTCCAAGTGTAATTTATCATTTAATTTTCTCACTACTGAAATGGAGCTTAAAAGCTGGACAATTAACTTCCTTGATAATTGGAAAAAATAAAAACAGATAAACAACACCTTCCTCTCACAACTCCAAAGGGACATTTTCAATGCAAATGAGATTAAAAAAAAAAAAAGGACTGAAACTTTCTTTGAAAGAAAGGTGCAATGTACATATCATTATCATCATCATTATCCTCATTAACTCCTATCATAGCAAATCTAGATCTCATCAAAATGTCATCTTCTATTTGAAACATCAATCACTGACTCCAGAAATAGCCCAGGATTTCATCATTAATGCCTCTAAGCTGGCCTGACAGTTTCAATGGCAAATTCAAGGTATTCTTGGTAGCTGGCAAGCCTATTCTGCAGAGACATCCACTAGGGAACTATTGGCAAGCTAGAATGCTCCCCGTCTCTCCCCCAACTAAAGACTCCTTTCTAACTCACTGAAAGCTGGACTATCTATAGTACAAGATAACAGTTATCAGGCCTTTAAAGAACGTGCAAGTGCCAAATATGTTATTGTCACTAAAAATAAATGAAAAATTCAAGCCAATATGCCAACTAGCCACACAGTAAAATATAGCCTGGACTGACTTGTGACATGAATACCTAAAAGTGATGATGGGTCTGTTGGTCTTAGGAAGCCCTCTCTGATTATAAAAAGAAAGTTTAGTCATTTGGCTATCAATACAAAGAGTGCCTACCGCCTAGGTGAATTAACACAGACTTAAATTGGTAGCTTGCCTTTTCCTAAGTCTAAATGCCACATGCAAGGTCAGTTCCTCACCTATCCTATACTATCTTTCCAGCCCTCAATTATTTTTAAAATCTTACAAGGATTTAAATCTTGAACAAGGAAACTTATTGGCTAAGACTCTGAAACAGAACTCAGACAATTACAGCTGCTTAAAATGGCTATGCAATTTAATTTCCTAATTTTTCACATTGTTTCTTGATAGATGAAAAGTTCATGAATCAAAAAAGTTCTGACTGAAGCAACAGCAGAGCTATGTAGAAAGATTAGTTCTTCTACCTTTATAAAGATCTATGAAATAAACAGATGCAATTACAGTTTAAAATTTCAGGACAGATATAATCAAAGTCTTCTCTTTTGTTTGCAATGGAACCTAAATGAGAACTGGAAGTACCTGGGAGTTAATACTGAGATAGCAACATGGAGTTTGTTGGTTTTATAAGCATGATAATAACTGAGGCAGAAGGAAAGGGCATTGTTCTTAGGTCAGGAAAGTAATGGGATAGGGCCTAGAATTTGCCTTTTTTGAATCAAATGAAATGCTAATGACAGTCTATTTCAAGGTATAAATGTGAAAGATAAAAACCAGGAGTCATGAGATGCCTAGAATTCAACTTCAGTAGCACTCTCAGGCCTAGCAAGGAAAACAGAAAATACTTCCCCTGGATCTGAAATGAATGAAAGAGGAGGGAAGTCATTCTACCCATAGACCAGTTCCAGAGCAGAGAGGCATTCCCTCAGCCTCATTACTCTTAGTTTCTCATCTGCAGGTGCTTTCCATTGTCTGAACACAAGTGCAAGATGGCCAGTCTTGAAGATGACCCAGCCTCCTGGGGACAAAACTGCAGAAAAGAGCAGAAAATGGATCTTCCAAGGAAGGGGACAGCCAGCACAATATCACTTTGCAGAAAGCCCTGAACCTAACAGAGAGTGCCTGTCTGCAACTCTGTCTCTCAAGGTGGCATGTAAATTCCATTTCTTGGCCAATTCCTCAGACATGTGCTCTTGATTCTCCTCTTGATATCAGAAAGTGATTGGAATATAATCACCAACAGGGCATGAAGCTGCACAGCCTGAGCAGTTTGAGAATGTCACATTCCAGTCCTGGGCCTCTTTAGCAAACACTATGTTGATGCTAAAATTAGAGCTGTCTCACACACTGGTGTCCAAAAACAACTAGTTGCCTTTTTAACATCAATCCCATGACCTGCTGGGAACATAAAGTTATTTAGGGCTCCAAAGTATCTATTTTCTCTGTGTCCCCTTTTGTTTGTACATACACCCAGCCTTGCTAGATATGACCTGCTTTGATTTTACATGATTATGTTGTTCTGGAATAATATTCAGTCTCAACTAAAATGAAATAAGTTCATCATTCATAGGGACTTGGGGACATTCAAAGGTAGATAAACTTTTATCCAGTAAAATCTAATATAGATCATTTTAAGTTATAGATATAACTCCATGAATATTACTTTATTCTAGACTTTCTGTACCACCCTAAAGCCCTTTGATCAAGCGTTTGCACTGTTCAGCCCTGGGAACTCTTGTTTTCCTCTGCCCCCATCCCCGTCTCTCATATATAAGAACATCCTCCTCTCTAGATACAGGAATAGAGGTTTCACTTCCATCATGACAGTTGGAGGACTTGTATGTACTGACCCCCACAACAAAGCTGATATAAACATTTTTTGTCACACTTGGCAGCACTCAGGGGTTCCTCCTGGCTCTATGCTCAGATATCGCTCCCAGCAGGCTTGGGGGACCATATGGGATGCTGGGTTTCAAACCACCATCCTTCTGCATGCAAGGCATACCTCCATGCTCTCTCTCCAGCCTGTAAACATTATTTTAAAGAGAAATACTTAAAATGTCTGGAGACAGGGGAATAGAGAAATAGTACAGTATTAGAGAAGGTACTTGCTTTGTACAAAACCACCCCAGGTTCAATACCCAGCACTTAGTATGATCTATAGAGCCCAGTAGTGATTCAGAGCACAGTCTGGAGTAATTCCTGAGCACAGCTGAGTATAGCCCCAAAACCAAAAATAATAAAACAAAGTTTCAAAATTTATAAGTGAAGAAACATATTTAAGAAAATGGCTGGCTACAATCAATTAATCTTTGATAAAGAGGAAATAAATGCAAAATGGAGCAAGGAAAGCCTCTTCAAGAAGTGGTGTTGGGGGCCCGGAGAGATAGCACAGCGGTGTTTGCCTTGCAAGCAGCCGATCCAGGACCTAAGGTGGTTGGTTCGAATCCCAGTGTCCCATATGGTCCCCTGTGCCTGCCAGGAGCTATTTCTGAGCAGACAGCCAGGAGTAACCCCTGAGCACTGCCGGGTGTGACCCAAAAACCAAAAAAAAAAAAAAAAAGTGGTGTTGGGACAACTGATCAGCCACTTGCAAAAAAAGCGAACTCAGATCTTCATCTCTCACCATGCACAAAAGTCAAATCCAAATGGATTAAAGACTGATATAAAACCTGACACTATAAGGTATATAGAACAACATGTAGGTATGATACTCCATGACATTGAGACTAAAGGCATCTTTAAGAAAGAAATAGCACTCTCCAAGCAAGTGGGAGCAGAGATAAACAGATGGGACTATATTAAGCTGAGAAGCTCTGCACCTCAAAGGATATAGTGCCTAGGATACAAAACCCACCAACAGAATGGGAGAAGCTATTCACCCAATACTCATCAGATAAGGGATTAATATCAAAGATTTACAAGCTACTGACAGACTCAACAAGAAAAAAAATCTAACCACATAAAAAAATGGGGTGAAGAAATGAACAGACACTTCCTCAAAGAAGAAATACAAATGGCCAAAAGACACATGAAAAAATGCTCCAAATATGGAACCGGACATTGACCATCTCATTAGCCAAAAGCAGGCCCACAGTTCCCATTGAAATACTGGTGCGTTATCTGTTTATTTATGAGTGGTTTTCATTTTATTTATATAAGATACGTGCAGTGTGAGTAGGAATTAGTAGCTCATATAGACCGGCCCTCCAGCTCTCTAAGGGACCGTAATTCGGCCCCCACTTTAAAAAGTTTGAAGACCCCTGTCCTACTGCATAATATTCCATTGTGTACATGTATCACAGTTTTTTTTTTTTAGCCATTTATCTGTTGAAGGGCATCTTGATTGTTTCCAGAGTCTGTCTATTGTAAATAGTGCTGCAATGAATATGGGTGAGAGGAAGGGATTTTTGAATTGAATTTTTGTATTCCTAGGGTATATCCCTAGGAGTGGTATAGCTCAATCATATGGGAGCTCAATTTCCAGTTTTCTAAGGAATCTCTATATTGTTTTCCATAAAGGCTGGACTAGATGGAATTCCCACCAGCAGTGAATAAAAGTTCCTTTCTCTCCACTTCTCTGCCAGCACTGATTGTTCCTTTTTTTTTTTTTCTTTTTTGGTTTTTGAGCCACACCCGATGACGCTCAGGGGTTACTCCTGGCTATGCGCTCAGAAGTTGCTCCTGGCTTGAGGGATCATATTTGTCACTGCCAGCCGTAACAAGTGATGCAAGTGGGCATCAGTTAATCTTGATCTGGTTGGAGATTTCAGATGTTTCATTCTTGAAAAAGTCTGTTCACAGGCATAAGTGCTACCAAAAATGGTTACCATTTTGAGTGCAAGGTTCCTGATATTTGGATATACACTGAGTGTATATGCTGGCAGGTATCTTGGCAACCAAACATCGCTCACTGCTGACGGGCCAGATCAGACTCCTCTGCGGGCCGCATGTGGCCCGCGGGCCGTAGTTTGAAGACCCCTGCAGTAGGAGAAATGAAGTCATGAAATTTTCCTATACATGGATGTACATGGAATCTATTATGCTGAGTGAAATAAGTCAGTTGAAGAGAGACAGAGAATGGTATCACTCATCTATGTGTGTTAAGAAAACTAAAAGACATTTTTGTAATAATTCTCAGAGACAATTGAGATGAGGGCTGTGAAGCTTACCACAAAGAGTAGTGGATGCAGTTAAAGAAATAACTACATTGACAATTATCATAACAATGTGAATAAATGAGGGAATTAGAAAGCCTGTCTCAAATACAGGCCGCGGGCGGAGTAGGAGGAGGGAGATTTGGGGCATTAGTGATGGGAATGTTGCACTGGTGAAGGTGGGTGTTCTAAAACCCAATTACAATCATGTTTGCAATCAAGGTGTTTAAATAAAGATATATAAAAAAAGAAATCTTCCTAAAATTAGTGTTTCCTATACCAATTACAGTGTGAAGAAACAGCATTGAAAATTAATTCATTTTCTACCTCACTGTATTGTAAGCAATAGCACAAAGTAAATTGTTAAATTGTTAGTGGAAAAAAAAAGAGAAAATGTTTGTGGCCAGAGCAGTGGGGTCTTGATGTGGCTGACCTTGGACAGACCAGGGTTCGATCACCAGCATCCTATATGGTCACCCAAGCCTGCCTGGATTGATGTCTGAGAGCAGAACCAAGAATAACTAACTCTTGAGCATCGCCAGGTGTGGCCCAAAAACCAAAATAAATAAATATTTTAAATAAAGAAAAGAAAATGTTGCCAGTACGTGATATGATAAATGTCCCTGGCAATTGAATTCACACCCTCTGACTCTCACAGTCTGCTCAATGCAGACCTCCACTCCACTGGCAGAGCTAAGAAAACACAAACTTTCTCACCACACAGCCTAAAGAAAGCTTATTCGCATTGCTCATCCCAACCCAGCTACTTGTTACTAAGTTCCTTGCAAGTGTGACTGAGGAAAGAGGTCCTTCAGGTCAGTTCTGGAGAATGAGGTGCCACCTTAGAGCACAGCCTTTAAGTAGATCTTCAACAACCTTGCTCCAGCCCTTGGGGGCAGGAAAGGTCAGGAATGTTTTAAGAGTGGAAAGCTACTATTGTAAATCGCAGTGCCTAAATTAAACTTTGTTTAAAAAAGATCCAAGGTTGCTGTGACCCACTATCAACAACTAAGACACAACAACAAAGACACCCTTCAGAGAGAAGTACTCTATTTCTTTACCCTCAGCTCAAAACCAGCTTTACCAAAGCTGTTTTGCCATGAAGGATATATAAAAAAAGAGTTCTAGTGATAGGACAGCAGTTAGGGTGTTTGTCTTGCATGAGCCAAACGAGGTTCGAGCCTCAGTATCCCACATAGTTCCCTGAGCCTGCCAGGAGTAATTTCTGAGCACAGCCAGGAGTTGCCCCTGAGTACCACAGACTGTGGCCCAAATACCAAAGAGAGAGAGAGAGAGAGAGAGAGAGAGAGAGAGAGAGAGAGAGATCCAAATTCCTCATCAAAAAGATTATTTCTCTTGCAACACTTTGAACAAATTAAAGACTACTGATCTCAAATAAAGCAGTTCAAGTTCCACTGAGAGTGTAGCCCAAAAACCAAAGAGAGAGAGAGAGATCCAAATTCCTCATCAAAAAGATTATTTCTCTTGCAACACTGTGAACAAATTAAAGACTACTGATCTCAAATAAAGCACTTCAAGTTCCACTAAAAAACACTGAGACAGAGTGGGTTGATTTGCCAGAATTAGAGTCCAGCTGTAGGTGTCCAGATTAGAAAAGTAGAGGTAAAATGGTCTCATTTTGTGTGTGTTTGTATATACACACACATAATACTGGTTCTCAAACTGGGCCAGCTCCATAATCTCACCAGTTTTTTGAAATCACGCTGTAAAAGAAAGCTGGCCATTTTGGGAAGAAAAGGTAAGGCAAGTTTTCACACTTCCAAGACCATGCTTGCTGCCTCCATCACCCAGAATAACCATTTCCCCAATGGTCCTGCCTCATTTTTGACCCTCAATAATTTCCTTTGGGGTCACTAATCTAACCACAGCCAGGTATATTGGTTTTGGGGCTGATATAATCAGTGCTTTTTGGAGCAAGTGCAGGCACACTCTGTCCCATATCTTCCTTCAAGAAGTCCTGGAAGCTAAGAACATGCCCCTAAAAGTCTTAGTATTAGGAATAGTGCTTTGAATTTCTGGACAGCTTCATTTGTTTGATGCTATCATCCCTAAAGGAACACCCCAATTTAACAATATGGACAGCTAGCAAGAACTTACTAAACTATCTGCCATTGTACTATGGATTTATTGAAGAAAAAATAATTTTTACAAAGGTGCTTTCTACTGTACTTTTTCTTTTTTTCCTTTCTATTCCATATACTTTTCTATTTATTTAATAACCTTTTTTCATTTACCCAAAAACAAATGTATGATGATCAACTATGTCAGCAATGTGATGCATTTTTCTAAAAATAAATAAAGAAATAAAATTTTAAAGCATGCTATTTTTAATTTTTTAAAAAAATATTCAAAGACCAAATCAATAGCACAGAAAGTAGGGCATGTGCCTTGCAAGCTCAGACTTAAGTTCAATCCTGGGCATCCCATCCCAATCCCATGTCCTTCAGGCACTACCAGGAATGATTTCTGAGCTCAGAGCCAGGAGTAGCCTCAGAATACCGGTGGGTGTGGCCCAAAAGAACAAAAAATAAAATAAACTTAAAATGATTCAAAGAGGGGGCCGGAGAGATATCATGGAGGTAGTGCGTTTGCCTTTCATGCAGAAGGACGGTGGTTCGAATCCCGGCATCCCATATGGTCCCCTGTGCCTACCAGGGGCGATTTCTGAGCATGGAGCCAGGAGTAGCCCCTGAGCACTGCCGGGAATGACCCAAAAACCAAAAAAAAAAAAAAAAAAAAAAGAGTCCAGTACATAAAAATTAATATAAAAAATCAATTGTACTGCCTTATATTTGCAACAAATAATCCAAAAATGAAATTCAAAAAGCAACTTCATTTATAATAGTATCTGAAATAGTGTACTTGTATTCATTTATAAAACATAATATGACTTTCGACTTTCCCCTTCCAGCTCTTTAATTTCTTTCAACAAATTCATTTCTAGTTTCTAAAACTAATTTTATAAGTTTGACTCCTCATATCAAATCTGTTTCTAAGAAATAAAACTGTCTTCAAAGTACTGCCAGGAGTAATCCCTGTGAATAGTTAGGAGTAAACCCAGAGCAAAGCCAGGTGTGGCAAAAAACAAACAAAAAACGTTCAAATGAGAAATTTCACTTCCAAGGAATGGCTAGAATCAAAGTGAGATAACAAGCAGTGGCTAGAAGGTGGAGAAATTGGAGCCCTCAAATGCCGTGGATGAAAATATAAAATGTAGCTCTTTGGAAAATTGATAGCTTCTCAAATACTTATACACCAACTTCCCACATGATTTATTAATCCCACTCCTAAATACACACCAGGAGAAATGACAACATAAGTCCATATAAAAACATGTTTTATAGGGGTGCTGAAACTACAGTACAGTATATAGGGTACTTGCCTATATACTGTTTGCCAATCCCAAACACCTATGGTCTCCAAAGCCCACCAAGAGTGATCTCTGAACAGAAAGCCAGGAGTAAACTGTGAACACTGCCAGGTGTGGCCCATTAAAAAACAAACAAGCATAGTGGTTTTTTGGTGGGGTTTTTTTGGTTTTGTTTGTTTTGTTTTTGCTTTTTGCTTTTTGCTTTTGGGCCACACCAGGCGATGCTCAGGGGTTACTCCTGGCTCTGCATTCAGAAATCGCGCCTGGCTCGGGTGACCATATGGGATGCCCTGGGGATCGAACCCAAGTCCAACTTGGGTTAGCCGCGTGCAAGGCAAATGCCCCACCGCTGTGCTATCACTCCGGCCCCTGAACAAGCATATTTTTTATAGGGCCAGAGAGATAGCTCAAAGACGTTCTTGCATCTGGGAATTTCAGGTTCAATTCCGACACCACATAATTCAACAGCAGAAAGTGACCCCCAACCACAAAGCCAGGAGTAGCCCCTGGTTATAGCCCCATCCACTCTGCAAAAAGGTCAGGTAACAAGCTCAGCAGTGGAGAAACTGATTGCATGTGTGAGGTGATTCATCTAGATCCCCAGCACTCACTGCTAAAAAAATAAACAAGCATACTAAATTTATAGAAGCACTATTCAAAATTACCAAATCAACAAATAGGTACCAATGGATAAATGGATGAAAAACTGCATTATTTTCATCCAATGTAATTGTATTCATTGAGTAAAGAGTATTACTTATGCTTTTAAAAAGAACTTTTAAAATTTACTAAGTGAATAATAGCAATAGCACAGCAGTAGAGCATTTGCCTCACATTCGACTGTCCCAGGACAGACCTGGGTAAGATTCCGGGCATTCCAGATGGTTCTCTGAGTCTGCCAGGAGCAATTTCTGAGCACAGAGTAACCCCAAAGCACAACTGCGTGTGGCCTCAAAACAACAACAACAACAAAAAAAAAAATGTTACTAAGTGAAAGGAACTTATAGAACACAACACATGATTCAGTTTATTTGAAATATCCAGAATAGGAAAATATAGAGGAAAAGTATAAATTATTAGGACAGGTGTTCTAGTTGGGAGTAGGAATAGGAGGGACAATTAAGAAGATAGGAGTAAGAACCAATAATGGAGGGAGAATTCCTTCTTGATGTAATGAAAACATTCTAAAGTTCATTGGAGAAATTAATGGGCCCGAAGAGATAGCACAGCGGCATTTGCCTTGCAAGCAGCCGATCCAGGACCAAAGGTGGTTGGTTCGAATCCCGGTGTTCCATATGGTCCCCCGTGCCTGCCAGGAGCTATTTCTGAGCAGACAGCCAGGAGTAACCCCTGAGCACCGCCGGGTGTGGCCCAAAAACCAAAAAAAAAAAAAAAAAAAAAGAAAGAAAGAAAGAAAGAAATTATTGCAGCTTTCTGTCAATATGCTTAAAAGCACTAGCCTGCTTATAAACCCTTTAAAGGGATGAATTGTTTAATTATAAATTATATCTCAAAGCTATGTTAATGATAGCAATAATAGCAGATCTATACAAATGTGACTTGATATGCTCTTGAATAGGATTTGTGAGCTTTTTGGCAGCATCTGTTAGTACAAATCTTATAAACTGCTTTTGCAAAATCTACCTTCACCCAAATTAAATTTACTTAAGGGGGGGCCAGAGAGATAGCATGAAGGTAAAGCAATTGCCTTCCATGCAGAAGAACAGTGGTTCGAATCCCAGCATCCCATATGGTCCCTGAGCCTGCCAGGAGTGATTTTTTTTTTTTGGGCCACACCCGGTGACGCTCAGGGGTTACTCCTGGCTATGCGCTCAGAAGTCGCTCCTGGCTTGGGGGACCATATGGGACGCCAGGGGATCGAACCGCGGTCCGTCCTAGGCTAGCGCAGGCAAGGCAGGCACCTTACCTCCAGCGCCACCGCCCAGCCCCCAGGAGTGATTTTTGAGCGTAGAGCCAGGAGTAACCCCTGAGCGCTGCGGGTGTGGCCCAAAAACCAAAAATAAATAAATAAGTAAATTTACTTAAGTGGTTAAAATTTTTTGACGGAGTCCAACCCTTGAAACGGTGCTGCATAGTAGTTTCTTAGCATAATAGTCTTTTAAAAACAGTAAATAGCATTTTTATGTTTTTCTAAAATTTACCTATGCATAATTATTATACATACCAAGTTCCTTGCTATATTAATTTGTAACATGCCATATTGCCTGAACAATAATTTGCTGATTTGTATTTCCTTCCTTCTTTCCTTCCTTCCTTCCTTCCTTCCTTCCTTCCTTCCTTCCTTCCTTCCTTCCTTCCTTCCTTCCTTCCTTCCTTCCTTTCTCTTTCCTTTTTTCCTTTCTTTTTCTCTTTATCTCTTTCTTTCTTTTTTTGTTTTTGGGCCACACCCAGTGATACTCAGGGGTTACTCCTGGCTTTGCACTCAGAAATCGCTCCTGGCTTGGGGGACCATATGGGATGCCGGTGATAGAACCGTGGTCCGTCCTCGTCCTAGGTCTTTGTTTTGAGAAAATACTCAGTGGTACTTGGGATCTACTCACATGGCTTGGGGGTCACTCCCATCAGTACTTGGGGAAACATGCAGTACTGGGGGGTTGAATTTGAGCATACCATGTGAAAAATATCCACTGATTCATTGAGCTGACTCTCCAGCACAGGTGCCTCTTGCTTTTCTATACTATTTGTGTGACTTTGGACTCCAGTCCAATTTCTATTCAATTTGCAAGCAACTAATATATATGGTCGTGATTTCTGTTTTTAAATTTTGGAATTATTATATTAAATAAAGCGTTTCATTTTTCCCTAAAGTTCAATACACTTGGACATGGAAGTCCATAAACCTCGATAATGCCATTTGAAGCAGATAACAGAGCAGTTTTAGCAAAGTCATACTGCTAGTATGTATAGCACTAGGGTTCAAACTCAATTCTGTTTGGTAGCCTTTTTCTACGTAACACATTGAAACAGTCTTATGAAACTTGAGAATTATTACATCAAGTCATCTTCAAAATGAATAAGATTTTTTGCCTTTTATCTCTCAGAGTAGTTCCAATCTAGGAGTATTTGTTGCGTTATTTTATGAGTCATCTCTGGCTCGAAACCCCCAAAACAGGAAAATAGACACCCTTATTTGCTGAGCTGCTTTTGCAGTAAAATTGTGGGGTAACAGTGCCCTCCGGTGGTCATTTTCATTTTCTCATGCAGTGACAACAGAACAGAAAACAGCTGTAGCTCAGCAGGGGGCCTTTTTGGTCTTGTGAACCCTGCCTGGGTAAATTGAGTTTTCTAGACTGTGGGCCTGGTCTAAGCAGGTTCTATGTCTGGTCTCTTCCCACTTGATTGAAACCAGGAATGGGTCCAAGTCCCTACAGGGCTCCATAGACACTGTAATCTGTTTGTTTCTGAAGGTTTCTGGTCATTAAACTCCCCAAAGCCAACCATATCTGCATTTCTGCCCAAGAAATAATCCATCTTAAAACAAGAAATCGGTGGGGCTGGAGTGGTGGCGCAAGGGGTAAGGCGCCTACCTTGCTCTCACTAGCCTAGGATGGACCGAGGCTCGATCCCCAGGTGTCCCATATGGTCCCCCAAGCCAAGAGTGATTTGAGTCACCGGGTGTGGCCCAAAATTCAAAAAAAGAATTTGTTTCTTTGGGAAAAAATAGTCAATCCTGGGATATTAATATTAATCTAATTACACTTTTATCTTTATTTAGACACCATGATTTAAAATCCTGTTGAAAACAGTTTTAGGCATGCAATGTTTCAATTCTAAACCTACCACAAGTGTCAGCATCCCCACCAATTCCATATGTCCCCATCCACCCACCACTCTGTATTCCTTCCAAACTCATTCTAACTTAATTATTATAGTGTCTGAGATAGTTGTTTTCAATCTGCCTCATTGTCACCCCCACCCAATTTCACTCTTTCATTTCTTTGCATTCTCAGTTGTAATCTAAGATCAAGGATTTGCCACCATTTTAAATCTTCATCCCTTTCAAGTGAGATCATTTAGTATTACCATGATACCCTCCAATTCCATAAAAATTACAGGAAACTGAATAATTGCTATAAGGATTAATTCTTTTTTTTTTTTTTTTTTTTTGGTTTTTGGTTTTTGGGCCACACCCGTTTGACGCTCAGGGGTTACTCTCCTGGCTATGCGCTCAGAAGTCGCTCCTGGCTTGGGGGACCATATGGGACACCGGGGGATCGAACCGCGGTCCGTCCTAGGCTAGCGCTGGCAAGGCAGACACCTTACCTTTAGCGCCACCGCCCAGCCCCATTAATTCTTTTTTTTAAAGCTAGTCAAGTTGAGCAGTGGGGGTGGTTATATACCAACTTCTGTGATACTAACATTAATAAGTTCTGATAAACCACTGCCATCAGACCAGCCAGGATTAATTCTTATTAATTATACCTTCATGAAAATGTGCCTATCTTATGCTTAATTAGTAATAAACATTTTAAGTCAGCCCAAGAAACTAAGGATAATGGGAGCCCAGAGTAAAGAAAAATGGTAATAAATGGGAAAAAATAGAAGATACTATGAAAGGAGACAAGAAGGGAGAGGAGGGGAGATTAAGAGTATTGGCACAGATGGAAAGAGACTAGCCCAAAGAGTTCTTCAAATGTATTAAGTCTGTCCCTGGATTCTAAAGTATAAGAAATCTGCAAGGGTATTTTTTCTATGTGCCAGATATTTCAGTGGCTCCTAATGGACCTCCATCGTTGCTTGGTGTACAGCAGGGGTTTCAAACTCAATTTACCTGGGGGCCGCAGGAGGCAAAGTCGGGGTGAGGCAGGGCCACATAAGGGATTTTGCTTACCAAATATTCGCAATAAAAAATCTCATTAGTAAGAAAAAAATCGCAAAAAATCGCATTAAACATTTGCATGCCCCAAATGGAACTGCTTGGAGTATGCGCATGTTTAATGCAATTTTTTTCTTACTAATGCGATTTTTATTGCGATTATTCGCTAATAATCGCAAATACTGCGATATTTGAAGGCCGGCCGTGGGCCACAAAATGTTGTACAGAGGGCCGCAAATGGCCCGCAGGCCGCGAGTTTGAGACCCCTGGTGTACAGTCTGGGTCCCCAGATAAACAATTGACTGAATACATAGGAAAAAAGTTAGATGGGGGCCCGGAGAGATAGCACAGCAGTGTTTGCCTTGCAAGCAGCCAATCCAGGACCAAAGGTGGTTGGTTCGAATCCCGTCCCATATGGTCCCCTGTGCCTGCCTGGAGCTATTTCTGAGCAGACAGCCAGGAGTAACCCCTGAGCACCGCTGGGTGTGGCCCAAAAACCAAAAAAAAAAAAAAAAGTTAGATGGATAGATAGATAGATAGATAGATAGATAGATAGATAGATAGATAGATAGATAGATAGATAGATAACTGATATAAGATGGGTGCATGTATGATGGATGGATAGAATATAAGGAATTGTTAGTTCATATGTTGGACCAGCTGAGAAGTCCAAGATCTGCAATATGTAAGCTGAAGACAAGAGAGCTTGTGGTCAAAGTGAATTTCAGTTATAGTTCAAATCTGAAGTCGGGAGAGGCTTGAGGTTAAGCCAAGCAGAAAATTCCTTCTTACTCAACTGTTCAGTCCTTTCAGACCCTCAACTGATTCAATGAGTCCAGTCCCACCCACAATGGGGATGACAATTTGTTTAACTCAGTCTACAGATTTAAATGTTAATCTCATTCACAAATACCTTTACAGACACACCCAGAAATCATGTTCAACCAGATATTTAGGCAGTCTGTGGCCCAATCAGGTCAACATTCAAAAATCCACCATCTCCATTGGCAACCAGATCTGTTACTTATTTGTTTTGTTGCCAGGGAATAAACCCAGTCTTTTGCATGCAAAGCACATCTCCACCACATGTAGTTTTTTGGTTAGTTGTACTCAGACCTCTTTTACCCAAGAACATAGAAGCTGAAAACCAAGCAGCCTTTCCTAGCACTAAAATATTTCCTGGTATCTAACATATTGACTATGCAAGGAGGGCAGGGAAGGCTGAGATATGAGAGTATGTGACAGATCCTGAAACCCTTCTTTTTTTTTTTTTTTTTTTTTCTTTTTGGTTTTTGGGCCACACCTGACAGTGCTCAGAGGTTACTCCTGGCTGTCTGCTCAGAAATAGCTCCAGGCAGGCACGGGGGACCATATGGGACACCGGGATTCGAACCAACCACCTTAGGTCCTGGATCGGCTGCTTGCAAGGCAAATGCCGCTGTGCTATCTCTCCGGGCCCTCCTGAAACCCTTCTAAGGGAGATTGTCAAGCCTAGTCAGTCTGTTGGGCTAACAGGAGACTCCGCCCCAAACTATGTGATAGGTTTTTAGAGTCATTCAGCAAAGGATGGAAAGACAAGATTCAAATTCATCTTACCTGCTCCAAATGTCTGCTGTTCAAGAAACTCAAACAAGAAAATTTTTTCTTTCAAATGTTTTTCTTTTATTTATAACCACAGGACTACATTCTGTGGTTCTTAGGGATTACTCCTGGGCTCTGCATGCAGGGAACACTCAGGGTTGGTTTAGGGACCATATCTGGTTCTGAGAATTGATCCCATGTCAGCTTCATGCAAGGAAAGCATCTTCCCTATAATACTGTTTCTCCAGTCATTAAAGTCCACCTTTCTAGTTTCTGTAGAACAGTTTTACTTTGGAGAAACAGTGAGATGAATCCCACAGAAAGTCACAGAGATACAAGAAAGTTCTGTTTGTGGATCCTTACTAGTGATGCTTGAGGTAGCATACAGAGCCTGGCTCCCCCTTGCAAGCATGTGCTTTAGCTCCTTGAGTCCTTTCTCCAGAAGTATCTGGAACTTTATAAGGAAGGAAGAAAAATAGGTCCTAAGTAGGGTCAGGTTCAGAGAGCATCACTTGTATTAAGGATTTGGGGAATGAAGTTTGAGGGCCCATAAAAAAAATAAATGAAGACCATGAAGACCATGCTAAAAGGTTTCTGTCAATCTGTAGCATTCTCCCCTTCTCCCTTCTAGTAATTGGGCACTGATATGTTATTTGGCATCTGGCCTCTCAGCTGAGCACATTCCCCAGCCTTCCTACTGTAGTGAATGGTGGCCCATAGAAAAAAATTAAAGACGGGACCTGCGAAGTGGCGCTAGAGGTAAGGTGTCTGCCTTGCAAGCACTAGCCAAGGAAGGACCGCGGTTCGATCCCCTGGCGTCCCATATGGTCCGCCCCCAAGCTAGGGGCAATTTCTGAGCACTTAGCCAGGAGTAACCCTTCAGCATCAAATGGGTGTGCCCCCCCAAAAAAAAAACAAAAACAAAAACAAAAACAAAAAAATTAAAGACAAGTAAACAACTTATAGGTCTTATGCCTTCCTCTTCCTTCTGTCCTTTGGACTGAACTCAAAGGAAAATGATATATATGTACAAAACTATATTCCTTTAAATACTATTTATAATAAGCAAGATGAAAACAGCCCAAATGCCTAGTAATGCAAAAATGGATACGATATAGTATACATAGACATATACAAATCCCCAGGCATTACAAAGGATGAAAATTTGCCTTTTGCAAATGCATGGTTGAAGCTGTACAAAAATAAACTGAAAGAGAAAGACCTAAAGAATGGTCTGACTCATATGTGGGTTACAAAGAAACAAAGCAGAGGAAAAGGCAAAGTTATAGGAAAGCAAAACCTTGGATCTTTCCACAGAACAAAGACTACCAGAGGGGCCGGAGAGATAGCATGGAGGTGAGGTGTTTGCCTTTCATGCAGGAGGTCATCGGTTCGAATCCCGGCGTCCCATATGGTCCCCTGTGCCTGCCAGGAGCGATTTCTGAGCCTGGAGCCAGGAATAACCCCTGAGCACTGCCGGGTGTGACCCAAAAACCACAAAAAAAAAAAAAAAAAAAAAGAAAAAAAAAAAAAAAACAAAGACTACCAGAAAAGGGGAGCAATACTGGTACTTTGATGGTAGCTGTACTGTGGTAAAGTGCATTTTAAAGAAGTGTGAAACTGTACCCCTAAAACATACCATTTGTAAAAATAGCATTACCTGAGTGAAAAACAAGAATTCCCCTGCATCCCATACCTTACAATCCCCTAATATTATCCCCTAGCATGATCAATTTTTTTATAATAATGCAGAATTAATATGAGTACAGTATGCCCCTTCTCTTCCCTCCTATTTTGATTGCTAGGGGCACAGTCATCACACTTGGTTGTGTTCACCAGAGCTGCTCACTTTAATGTTATACATGTACTAACTGAGAGTTTATACTCTTTAGTTGTTGTGCTTGTAGTCACACATTGGGTTGTGACATCGGGACCCCCAATAGTAGAGCCACACATCACATCTGACTGGCACTCAGGATTGAACTCTTAGTCTCACACATTCAAGGCAGACCTTTCCCTACACACACACAGAGACAGACTCAGGCCCTGCTACCAAATCATTAACTAGACTAATAGAGCTTATTAAATTTTAATATTTTTCCATTAATGTTCTTGTTCTGACCCAGCTTGTCCAGTATCTCACCATGAATTTTGTTATCGAGCCTTGTGTCTTGCAACCATTGTTTTTGCAATAATTTTATCTTGTAACAATTGCCTATAACAATTTTCAGTTCATCCATTACTTGACAAAGAGCCAGTTACTTCGCAAAATTTGGGGTTGTCCTATGTTTTCTCATGATTGGAATCATATCATTCATATTTAGCAAGGATGCACATAAAAGAGAAACTTAAAACTTGTCTTCAGTAGGAAGTTTACTATAAGTGTGGAATGTGGAGGTGGGGATGAGGGGAAGACTAGGACATTGGTGAAAGGAAGTGGACACTCAAATGTGGTGCTTGAATATTTTATGTATGAAACCATTTGTATGGGGCCGGGCGGTGGCGCTGGAGGTAAGGTGCCTGCCTTACCTACGCTAGCCTAGGAGACGGACTGCGGTTCGATCCCCCGGCGTCCCATATGGTCCCCCAAGCCAGGAGCGACTTCTGAGCGCATAGCCAGGAGTAACCCCTGAGCGTCACCGGGTGTGGCCCAAAAACCAAAAAAAAAAAAAAAAAAAAAGAAACCATTTGTAAATGCCCAAATATATTTTAAAAAAGAAAAAGAATGTTCCCCAAATTGGCATTACATTTTCATCATTTCACAAGGCTCATCATGCCGCTATGTCTTATTCCTAAAGATGTTTATATAGATCATAAGATTAAGTCCGCATCTTCTAAGTTTCTTCACTGTATCACTTCTCTCTTTCCTTGTATTTTTTTTCTTTTGAAAGAAGTGAAAAACATATTTTCCCCTACACATTCCTGATGAGAGTTGTCTGTCTCTTTCTCATGCAATGCAATGTTCCCCCCTCACCCTCCCCTCAATTTATCCTGACAGACCAATGAGCTATGTTAACTACCTGCTTGTCTCTTATCTACTGAGCTACAGGTGCTGATCCATTTGCTGGCTCCCCATGGTTTTACAGACCCCGCATTAATCATCCTGAAGACATCTTGGAGACTTAAAGTCTGGGTCCCGCTCACTTGGAGACTTGAAGTCTGGATCCCTACTCACACCTACCCCCAAAATCTCTGGATTCCCCCACATCAAAGCCCATTCCTGTTTCCGCTGTAAAAATAACACAGCCCACCTGAAAACTGTATAAAAACCCCCTGATTTCAGACCTTGGGGTTTGCAACCTCTGCTCTGCTCTGAGCACGTTTCGAACCTCTGATCGATCAGATTAAATTGGAACTTGCCTGCAATTGCTGAGCACATGCCTTTTTCACTATTCTGCGCTGGGCAACTGGGGGGGACGGGTCGTCCGGACTTTTCACTTTCTTTCTTTTTTTTTTTTGTCTTTTTTTTTTTTTAATTTTTCCCTTGTATTTTTTTTTAACATAAGTAATTTGTTTAAAAAGTAAGCATTTTAGGGGCAGGAGAGATAGCATGGAGGTAAGGCGTTTGCCTTTCAGGCAGGAGGTCATTGGTTCGAATCCCGGCGCCCCATATGGTCCCCTGTGCCTGCCAGGAGCAATTTCTGAGCCTGGAGCCAGAAATAACCCCTGAGCACTGCCGGATGTGACCCAAAAAAACACACACACACAAAAAAAAGTAAGCATTTTAGAGGCCAGAGAGATAGCATGGAGATAGGGCGTTTGCCTTCCATGCAGAAGGATGGTAGTTCAAATCCCGGCATCCCATGTGGTCCCCTGTGCCTGTCAGGGGCGATTTCTGAGCATAGAGCCAGGAGTAACCCCTGACGCTGCCGGGTGCGACCCAAAAACAAAACAAACAAATAAACAAAAAAAGTAAGCATTTTAAATTTTCATTTGTTTTCTTTTTTTAATTGATTAATTTTCCCACTTTTCTTGTCTACTATTGGCCAAAGGCTGCACCTTTGGTTTCAGTGCTCACATTATTTTATTGTTGTACTTGCACACTTTTGTTGTGATGCTAGAGCTTCCGAATGGCAGGACTAGGCTAGAGATAGTTCAAAGGTTAAGTTACTTTCCTAACATGTAGCTGTAGCTATGACCCTGTTTCAAATCTCTACACCACTTATGGCCACCTGAGTATTGGCAGGAGAGACTCTCCATGCAAAGCTCTCAAGTACGATCAGGTGTGTCCTAACAGTTCACCTCCAAAAAATATGTTAGAAACCACGAGGATAGTTCAGTGGTATAGAGCAGCAGACTTGCAGACATGAGTTGGATACTGGATACTGACACTATTGCCAGTGGTGATCACCAGCAAAACAGAACTCAAGTACACCAGAATCAAGTGTGTGCAATTCCGTCATCATGACAACTATGCCAACAATAAAGAGAAGGGAAGAAAAAAAACAAAACTAAATTCCAGCGGGGGATAGAACAGGGTGAGGGCACATGCCTTGCATTCAGCCAACCCTGGTTGGATCCCCAAAACCATCTCTCTTCCATGTCCTTTCAAGACATTCAAGGGTCTGGGTATATCACCTGGAAAAACCACTTGCTTAGTGCCAGAACTGTTGACTTACTGGGTGACAAAATTTTTAGAATCTAATGTAGTTCGAGATATAAAGTACACTAGTCTCACATTCCTGTGATGTTTTTAATCTGACACATGACTCCAAGACCACATTACAATTGTGCTACACACAGCCAAGAACAACTGCAGGTGGTGAGCCTGGCATCTCCCTCGAGGTCTAGCTGAACTTACTCCTGCCTCTTTGCATCTCTCAATTCCTTTCCCTTGGACTTCCTCCTTCCATTCTTTCATGCAAATAGAGATCACAGTATGCCTTAAACTTGCTACAGAAGTTAAAACTTTATTTTTCTAAAAGGACTGTTAATTATAAGTACTATGCAAAACTTAATTTCATTATTTTGTTTTTCAGTAGAAGAACTAGCCTATGTGGTTCACAAGACATCGGTTAAAGTGCTAAATTTATTTATTGTAGAGGTTTGGATTTATTCAGTCTGGGGATTTATTTATATTCTTTTGCTGTTGGTCTGCTTACTGTGTGCATTTTAGTGGGTATTTGTAAATTAGCAGATCTCTCAGAAAGCAGAAAGAGAGCCATGTGATTTTCCTGAGAGAGAATTCTCACTCTGCAGCATGCTACTTAAATTTGTCAGGTCAGACTCAACAACAGGATCACATCTGGCACTCAAATTGTCTGACCTTCTGACATTGAGCATTGAAGGGTATGTGGACGAAGAGGTCTCTCCAGCAGTTCTCAGGGAGTGTGGGGTCTGTTCCTGCTGATACTCAGTCCATCTGTACGGCCCCACCAGTACTCAAGGGTGCAGGGCTACATCTGGCAGTGCTGAAGTAGCATGTGAGGGTGAACAGTGCAAGGAGAGTTGCAGTACAGGAAACTGAACTTGGAGCTTATGGACCCTAGCACTTATTTTGAAGCTAAATTTTTGATCCTGACCTTGTGTGTTTGAATTTTGGAAATGATATTTAAAAACTCAGTATATCAGGACCAGAGAGATAGTACAGAAGTCAAGGTGCTTTCCTTATATATGGTGGGACAGGTTTAATCTTTGGCACTGCCTAGAGTACCTGAATGTGGCCAGGAATGATTCCTGAGCAAATAGCCACCACCACTAAAACAAACAAGCCATTAGGAAAAAATGAAGTCATGAAATTTGCTTATAAATGGATGGATATGGAGATTATTATGCTGAGTGAAATGAATCAGAAGGAGAGGGATAGACAGAATAATTTCACTCATTTGTAGGTATAAGAAAAATAAAAGACATTATGGTGATAATATCCAGGGACAATAGAGATGAGGGCCAGGGGGGACCAGATCATGGATGGAAGCTTGCCACAGAGAGCAGTGAGTGTAATTAGAGTAGAGAAGGGTCTACTATGACAATGATAGTTGAAACTGGTCACCCTGAACGAAGACTAGGCACTGGGGATAAAGTGACAGGCATGGTTTCCCTTCATTAACAATAGTGCGTCTGCTTATCACCTCATGATCTCTCTACCAGAGCCAAAAGCCCGAACTGCCTTTGGTATTAAACCAATATCCATTCCACCAGGTGGGGCAGGGTAGAGTAAGGTCTAAGTGGACTTTTACATATCAAAGGAAGAGGTTAAGGAAAGAGGAAGATGGGGCAACGCCTTTGTTTGGGGCTAATTGCTGTGTCATCTTACAATTGCACCCTTTCTATTTAAAACAAAACAAGACAAAAAAGTAGAAAAGTGGGGCCGGGGAGATAGCACAGTAATGTTTGCCTTGCAAGCGGCCAATCGAGGTCCTAAGGTGGTTGGTTCGAATCCCGGTGTCCCAGTGCCTGCCAGGAGCTATTTCTGAGCAGGTAGCCAGGAGTAACCCCTGAAAAAGAAAAAAAGTAGAAAAGCTACATGTTTTGTTCTACTGTTCTCCTCCAGAAATGGGAACCCCAGATCAGAACTTATAAAAAAAAGTTGGCTGTGAAAGAGTCAAAGGTCAGATTGTGTATACATTAATCAGCTTTTTCTATGTCTTTGTCTTATACAGCAGAAAATTTTTTCAGAGACTTCTCTGAACATAAGCATTCGGACCTTTCTGCAGATACACTTAATTAGAAAATTCTTAAACATTCTTACATAGAAATATTGTAATAGAAGTCTAGAACAACCCAGTTCCTTTTTATAAACTTCTCTAAACAAAACCACAAGAATATGACTATATATGCAGTTTGAAAATAAGTTTGCTAAAACATTCTTATAAAGAGAACTGACTTTATCAAGAGTCTAGAGTTTCCAAGTTCCTTTTCCATTCATTGAATTCTGTAACCAAAGACTTTAGAACATTTTTGCAGGCATAATTTGAGAGTAAGTTGCTACGGAATATACAAAAACACACATCATAGTAATTGGGAATTATTCACTAGGATAGTTGAGAACTACTGAAAATCTAACATGCATTCCCCTGGAACTGTGCAAACTAATATTAAACCACTAAAGTTGGACACAAAATGTTCTGTCTGCAGTGGGGCATATAAAACAGTAGCTATTAAAATCTATACAGGTAGAACACACAGTTTAACCAGCAATATAATGACCAATACAATTAGGATCAAGGGATCAACCTAGAAAGAAGTTGCAGGCGGTTCTGAAAGCAGCTTCTCTTTATTTGGGTTTCTTTGGCTGGGCTTAGATTCTCCATTTTCTCCTCTATCTTCACCTTTTGAAGTAGGCTGCTGAGGTTGTCTGGGACAGAAAGGCCTTTAGTTCCGGGTTTCTGGAACCTGGTAGGGGACCTGCTCATCTCCCTGATGTTGGTGCCCCTCAAATGGAGCTTTCTCTTTGACTTCTACCACATCAGTGACCTTTAGAAGCTGCTGCAAGTTGGGGGGCAATGTCCTTGAACAAAGATTCTTTGGTAGAAGAAAAGCAGTGAGCCTTGGATTGCTGCTCAGTCTTCAGCTCTCTCCCCTTCATTTCCTGCTCTTGTCCCACCTGAGGGGGGCCTCTGCCACATTCAGAACAAGGCCCATGTGTACTGTTGTTCCGGTGACAGGCACTGCACACTCAGTCCAGTTGAAGGAGAGGAGGCCATCATTGTGATTATACACCAGAGGGTCAAATAACTTACCATTGATGGGTGGGGTCTTCTTGGGTCCTCAGGTCACTACTCAAGTGTCAGTTGTAAAATAAAATTCACAAGTTGTGAGATCACCCACAAACCATATTTCTAACCCCCATACAGAGGGGTCTGTAGAAGCAGGTAGAAGCATTAATACACCAAGCCAGTCAGGAGAGAACCATGAAGTCAGTTTGCTTTTTGCCTCATGGTCCTCTCTCAGCATGTCCAATATGGGGCTCATATCCATGACCCTGAGATTAAGCGTCTCACGTCCAATATGGGGCTCAAACTCATGACCCTAAGACTAAGAGTCTCAGGCTCTACTGACTGAGCTACATCCCCACTGCAAAACATGAATTTGAGATCAAAATATCACATTTATTACTGATAAAGTTTAAGTTGTGAAATCTTTTAGCAAATGGTACCTCAACCTGAGGCACTATTCTTACAAGATGGGGTCTGACCAGAGAAGCCACTCCTGCAGGTTCCATGCCAGCTCCAGGATACAACAGCTACACAGCAGAGGTGAATTCTTCTCAGAACAAGCAGTGAGGCACTGGGCCATGGTCCCTAGTTTTTATTCCTAAAGGCCACTCCTAACGGCTATTATTTTCCCACAAAATCTTCTTGAAGGGAATGTTTACCAGAAACATCTGGTGAGTCTACCATGTGTTCTGTCCTTACAAAATAAATACTTCTCTTCCATACTCTTTCTTGTATTTACTACAAACCCAAGTTGCAATCTGGCATTCACACCTCCTACTCCTGCAGTCACTTCTTCCGTCTTACACCCACTCTTACTCACCCCCAGCTGGAGTTTGCAGGCACAGAAGGTGAAGCAGCTTGAATTAGCATTTCCTCTTAAACCTAAACTGTTTCAGAGATAGACTACCCCTTCTTTGTCCTTACATAGATAAATTCTGTTAGCACTTTTTCTTTTTTCTGGGACTTCAGTTGTCATTCAGTATGAGCTGAATCTACAAAAAGTGGAAAATTTACTCATTATGTTGTTATTTTTTTTTTCTTTTCAGTCAGTTCCATTTCAATGAATCACACCACTAGGTAAAGAGAGTTTCTTTTAAAGCCTTAATCAGATACCTAAGTACCAAGAGTTCACTCTGACTGTATGTTGTGTTAAAGCCTTTTCCTTGTTCTGTAAAACATTCATTCTTGGATTACACTTGTTCAGGGATGACTGCCAACTCCTTCCTTCACTTTAGTCCATTCCTGAACCCTAAACATTGCATATGTGGTGTGTGTGTGTGTGTGTGTATGTGTGTGTGTGTATGTGTGTGTGTGTGTGTGTAAAATGTTAGCATCCTGAACTTACAAATAAGTCACTTTTCCTGTTTTCTCTGCAACTTGAACTCATTCCAATTTCCCATTGGGTTTCCCTTTTAGTGTTTGGCACAGCATGCTTCCTGTATCGTTCAAAAAACTTCCCTCTCTGTTTCACAGGCACCTAGGGTAAAGGACATTCCATGGAAAGAAAGTGAAACTTAAGATCCTTTGGGGTCTCAGCTGCAATTTTAAGAAACATGGCAGCTTGTGCAATTTTCCCTTGGTTCCCAGGCTCCCTTTCTGTTATGGACATGCCATCTGTATCTTTGTGGTGTGTTTCTCCTTCTCCTTGCCTGGTCTTTTAGTTCTTTCAGGCAAAACTTTGTCCTATTGTCCTTTGGTAATGCTACAGACAGCTCCTGATTCTTAGTGGAACCTTAGTTAATAATTGAGAAATGGTCAAACAATGCAAAGAAGTGAAAGATTCCAGAAAAAGAGACAGAGGTCTTAATATTCATGAATATGCCAGTGCCACATTTCCTCAATGGCCAGTTCCTTCCTCTTTCTCATAATCACGTCCATTTTGCGTTATCTCCTCCAATAGGGTAATACCACAGACTGCATACTGCATACACACACACACACACACACACACACACACACACACCCCACTCCCTATCCCCCCCATTTTATTGACCTCATGGCTCTTTGCCATCTGAAATAACTTTAGCTGCCTGTTTGTTCATTGTTTCTTTCTACTATCATATGACGTCCCATAGCTCTATAATTTTAATATCTAAAAAAGTAGTGCTTAACACATGGAGGACAAGTCCCAGTGGAATAAATAAATGAAAAAAATGGGGAAAGAGCAAGGAGCATCTTCTCTCTCCTTTTTTTTTTTTTTGTCCTATTTAATTGACTTTAAGATGTAGAAAGTCACAGAAGATATCTCTATGGTTTTCAAAAACACCCAAGGCTAAAAGAAAATCGTAGCCACCAATACTTTCAAATAGTCCAGTCCTAGCTGATACCTCTGTAATATTCTCAGAAAGGAGGTGGGGCAGATTACCCTTCCTGCTTGACTAAAGTAGCTGAACACTGACCCCTGCACTCTCTAACAGAAATGACCCATATTTGCAGCTGAAATCAAATTATATGAACAGTTAAGTCCTCTCAAATGAAATTGAACTACAGAGCTGAAAACTCTGGGTCTTGTGAAATGGGATTGGGCCAATAAACCCTACACCTAGCCTGCCACTGGAAAACTCAGCAGCTCCTGCCCACCACTGCCATCTTCCTGGCAGAAAAATGGCTTGGCTTTTCCACTAAAGTCTAATAATAATAATAATAATAATAATAAAATAATGGCCACCAATACTTCTTAAATAGCCCAGTCAGAAAAGAGGGAGGGGGCATGCACACTCTTTTATGTGTGTGTGAAGATTTCTCTTTCTGTATGAACCACAACAGCTCGATGCCATCCCCATACTCTCCAACAGAAACAACACAGCTCCATGACTTCCAAACCACCAAATTTGTTTTATATCTTTAAAACCTTGACTTGCAGCCACAGCTGGACCTAAGCCACAATTTCTTATAGTATTGTCAGCACAGTAGTATCACAGGAAATCTGATAGAAAGGTACATAGTAATCCACCAAATCTAGTGAGCCTAAATAGTAACACAAAAGGCTAAACTCGTACCAACCACAACCAGTAAATTCTTAGACACTGACTTTAGTAACACCACGGAGATAACAATCATTTCAAACTGGCCTGTGTTGATCTAAGTTTTGAGTATTCCATTTACTTTTGTGTTGTAACAAACAATGTGAAGTAAATTTGATTGTGCCTGCATGGAGGCAGGTGAAGGTGGTGGGTGGGAGATTGGGGACACTGGTAAATGGATGTCACACTGGTGGTGTGATTAGTGCTTGAATTTTTAATTCCTGAAACTAGGTATTATTATGAACAACTTGATAAATCAGTGTGTTGTAATAAAAATTAGAAAAATAAATAAAAATATAGAAAATAAATAAAAATAAAAAGCTCCCAAGACAAGGGAGGGAGCCAGAGTACAACAGGAAGGGCACTTGCCTTGCACATGCCCTATCCAGGTTCAATCTCTGACATTCCATGTGGTCCCTAATCACCACAAGAAGTGACTCCAGGAATAACCCCTGAGCACCAGTGGGTATGGCCCTGAAACAAAATAAACAAACACAAATATCTCTCAGGACAAGTATGAGGCTGAGTTCAATCTTTGGTACTGTATGCACCAAAGCAATCTTGACAACCCTACAGTATCCCTGATGAGAAAAACACACTTAAAGGACAATAGTAGAGAGGTGGGAACCTCTGCAGAGGAAATGGAAGCTATGCTGCCCTCTGCAGCTTCATTCACCTCCTGGGGCCTATCCATGCTGTCTGCAAGATTCAGAAGGGAAGTTTAAGAGGAGAGGGAAGTTAGAACTGCTTCAAGCTATTTCTTCTTTAAAGTACAAAGGAAGAATGCTGTATATACTGTCAGATCCTGAGATGGGATCCTATGCCATGCTGAGAGAAGACCTAGCTGTGTTTAGGAAGAAACAGACTGTTTCTAAATGAATAAAAAATAGTATGCAAAAACATCATCAACATTTAAGTAAAGGAAGTGGATTCTGTTAAATAGATCCTGGCACCTAGCTTCATAATTTGTTCACAGGCTCAAGAGGGCCAGGAGCAAGTGGACCGGATGTAACACTGATGCTGCTGAATCAGCCATGCTTTCTTGCTCTCTACTCCCTGTGTCCACTTTAACTTTCTCAACACAGCTCCTCTGGGCACAGGATCCAATAAGGCTACACCAAGGCCCAGAAAACTATTTCTATAATTCCATGAGAGTGAATCTAATGGATTCAGCTTGGTCAAGCATCCATACCCCTTGTGTACCCCTTTAAGAAGAAGAAATCCTATTCTCTGAGCATTCCACAATCCTGATATGGGATTTAAAAAGAGAATATGGCTGAATCAACTCAAGGGGCAAATATTTACCATCTGACTTACCATCTTATCAACAGATGGTGTGCTCTCAACTCAGATAATATCTGAGAAAACATTTTCTTTTAAATGTCCAGATACTTTTCATTTGCCTTTTGTCATTAATCTGCAATACCCTAACGCTGGAAGCCCAAAATATAAAACAATGCCATCTGAAAGACATTTTTGATTAGTGTGGCATTGAACACTTATTTCCAATGTGAGTGGATCTAAATCAGTAAGCATGAGTCACTGACAGAAAAATGTTTACAACCCCCATTGACCTAAAGAAGCCAAAGGCTACAGAAGTTCAGAGATCAACCTCCCACTTCTTTCATTCATTTTGAAGATGAAATGAGAAAAATCACTGCTAAAATGTTCCTGTTGAACTTAATCACCTCAACAAAACAAGGTAGTGTGTGTCCAGAATGCAGCCAAAGCACAACTTTACATGGATCATCATAATGCCATATAGCCTTAGACTGTCTCACAATTTCTGACTTGTTTTAACTGTCTCTCTCGCTTTTAAGCCTATAGAACAAGATGACTCAAGGTGAAATCATCTTACATCTTTTGCATAATTGGCCCTCTTAGATTGATTAGCTTTCATCTAACTGATCCTTTGCATGGGAAGCCTATTCAGTGGAGGGGGATGAAAGAGCTGGATGAGAAAGGATTTGAAAAGGTAAGTTAGGAGGCCAGAGCAAAAGAGAAAGAAAGGGAGGGAAGGAAGGAAGGGAGGGAGGGAGGGAGGGAGGGAGGGAGGGAGGGAGGGAGGGAGGGAGGGAGGGAGGGAGGGAGGGAGGGAGGGAGGGAGGGAGGGAGGAAGGAAGGAAGGAAGGAAGGAAGGAAGGAAGGAAGGAAGGAAGGAAGGAAGAAAGGAAGAAGAAAGAAAGAAAGAAAGAAAGAAAGAAAGAAAGAAAGAAAGAAAGAAAGAAAGAAAGAAAGAAAGAAAGAAAGAAAGAAAGAAAGAAAGAAGGAAGAAGGAAGGAAGGAAGGAAGGAAGGAAGGAAGGAAGGAAGGAAGGAAGGAAGGAAGGAAGGAAGGAAGGAAGGAAGGAAGGAAGGAAGGAAGGAAGAAAGTAAAAGAGAAAGAAAGAAAAAGAAAGAAGAGAGTTAAAGGAGAAAATTCAATCTGCACATTAATGAAAGAAGTTGCCTTAACAGTGGACAGGGACATATTTCCATGTATAATATTTCCTTAACAAATCTATTTCTACCTTAAGAGTATAATGCTGCTGTATGTTCACTATTGTCCTATTTTGTTGAAAGGTTTGAAGTCAATTCTTTTTTCTTTTTTTCTTTTTTTTGTTTTGTTTTGTTTTGTTTTTGGGCCACACCCAGCAGTGCTCAGGGGTTACTCCTGGCTCTCTGCTCAGAAATAGCTCCTGGCAGGCACGGGGGACCATATGGGACACCGGGATTCGAACCAACCACCTTTGGTTCTGGATCGGCTGCTTGCAAGGCAAACGCCGCTGTGCTATCTCTCCGGGCCCTGAAGTCAATTCTTTCTGTGCATCTTGCCATGTACAACTCCATGAAGACTTTCTCTGTCTCCACGCTGAGACTTCAGTCCTGGGGCTTTGACATGTTCTGGGATGTTGTCAAGTGGAATTCCAGATGGACTGAGTGGGACTATTTGAAACAAAATCCTAAATGTAGGTCTTTGGACCTTGCTATTTTCTTCACTATGAATGCAGCCATGAGTGAGCCTTTGGCACAAATGAACAGGACCTCATCTATATCCATAAGGAAAGTTTTAGAGGAAAGAGGGATCTTCAGGGTGTGGCTCTCTATTGTCTGTCCTTGGAACACACACACACACACACACAGGGTGTGGCTCTCTATTGTCTGTCCTTGGAACACACACACACACACACACACACACACACACACACACACACACCATTGTCCAGCCTGTGGAATCTGTGGTCTGAGGGTAGGGAATGAGGTATTTTTGAAACTATGCCATTTATGTAGCTATCTCTTTCTTACACCTGGGCCCTTGACTTTTGAACTTAAACTGTACAAATTGTCTCTTTGTCCTCTAACTCAAGAGTAACATCCTTTCCCTAAAGCAGTATGACTCAGTTATAGCTTTCCAGGTTAGGAGGAAGATCCTAGGGGTAAAAAGTGATGAAAAATCATAAAACACAACATTGAAAAGATTTGAGTTGAGAACAGAGAGATGATTCTTTAAAACATATCCTAATTCTTTAATACTGAATAGTGTGTCCATAGTATGTAGCTTATTATAGACTTATGTGTACATATGACTTCCTGCAGGGCTGTAAGACACACATGTGACCCTTAAGGGAGGACAAAACAGTGAAAGTATATGTACCTAGCTTGTTCTGGCAGGGTTAGGACTGTAAGTATCTCACTGAAAAGTCCATTGAAAAACTCAGATTTGGGAAAATGTGTTGATAGTATATCATAGTTTTATTTTTAATGTGATGATCTCTCGGGGGACTGTCATGCCAAACCGAACTTCTTGCAAGTAATGTAAAATGTTTTCCCTTGAACGGATGACCCTGCCAATCATATTTCAGGTATGCTAAGAACTGAGTGAAAGAGTCAAAATTAGCCAAACAGTCTAGAGAAATAACTCAAAGAACTGAGGGCATGCTTGCATTTAGAAAGTCTGGATTTGACCTCCATCACTGGTTGTTCCTAGAGCACAGTACAATAGAGCCAAAGGAAAAGAAAGAAAAACAGAAGCAAATTATTCTCCTTCTTTCTGTGATAGAGCCTACATTATGAAAATGAACATGAGTAAAGTCCTCCTGTTTTGTAGAGACCTATTTGTTGATTAAGATGGATGTCTTCTCAAAAGAGAGGAGGGCTGAACATTACAGCTGACCTCATAAATCTCACCACAAAGAGTGATGAGTTTAGTTAGAGAAATAACCACATTGGGAACTATCCTAACAATGAGAATATCTGAGGGAAGTGGAAAGCCTGTCTAGAGTACAGGTAGGAGCAGGGAGGGGAGGAGGGATATTTGGGTCATTGGTGATGGGAATGTTACATTGATGATGGGGGGGGGTGTCATCTGATATGACTGAAACCCAACCACAATCATGTTTGTAACCAAGGTGTTTAAATAAAAAAATATTTAAAAAAAGAAAAAAGATGGATGTCTTCTTTGACAGGAAGTAGGAATGAGAGTTATCAAGGACTTTCGTTGGCTCTCCCATTCAAATGCCTTAGAAGTCATTGCTTCTTACTTTTCTCCTTACCTAAGTCCTCAAGCTTCAAAGCATGCTCTTCTCTGCATGTGACATCCAGGAGAGTATTCAACCTGGGGTGGTTTATAGCGAAGAGATAAATACACCCAGTTTTTTCAAGGATCAAGTAGGACCATTCTGAGACATGTTTATATCAGCACTGTCCAAGGAAAATCTGAATCACATCTCTGGTTTATATTTTTCAGTTGTCACATTAAAAAAAAAAGCCAAAACCAGAAAGTACTATGGAAAAGGTGTTTTACTTTGCTCATGGCTAAACAGGATTTGATCCCTGGCACTACATATAATCCTCCAAGCACTGCCAGGAGTGACCTCTAAGCAGCAAAGCAGTAAGCCCTGAGTACACCCAGGTATGGCCCCATTCTTACTCCCCTTTTTATTATATGAAATAGGTTTTAACAGTATATTGTGTTTACTCCCATGTAGCTAAAATATTAGCATAACATTTGAGGTATGGTAACTATGTGCAGCTGAGTAAAAAAAAAATTTTTTTAAAGAGTTTGCTAAGGAGGTAGAATGTAAAGCAGAAGGAAACTTTGGGTCATTGGTGAAGGGACCCTGACACTGATGGTGGGTTTTAAGTTGGAACATAGAATGTTTGAAATTGTATTTCCAACAGCTTTCTAAGACACAGTGTTTAAATAAAATTTAAAAAGAATAAAGAAAATATTAGCACATCAATATGTAACAATATTAACAAATTAATAATTTCCATAATTATTGTACTAACATGCATTAACTTTTTTTTTCACTAACATGCTTTTTTTTTTTTTTTTTGCATGTCAAAAATCCTATATGTAGGCCGGAGTGGTAACCCAGCAGTAGAGTGTTTGCCTTGCACGCGACTGACCCAGGACAGATGCGGATTCTATCCCCAGCATCCCATCTGGTCCCCCGAGCCAGGAGCAATTTCTGAGCCCAGAGCCAGGAGTAATCCTTGAGTGACACAAGTGTGCCTCCCCACCAAAAGAACTAAAATCCTATATGTATTTTACCTTTATAGAACATCTCGATTCTGATTAGCTCAGCGGCTGCTTAGGACTAATGATTACAGAGATAGGTAAATTTTCATTGCCTTTCAATGGATTAGCCCCAGTTTCTCAAAGCAGTAACCTAAGTGATAAATCCAATTTATTTCCCCCTTTCATTTTCTGGAATACTTTGCTTCCTTATATCATTTGCTAAATGAATTATTTGCACTCTATTCCTACCTTGAACTCAGTTTCTAGGGCACTCATCCAAATATACAATGGATCTAGGCCTCTAAGGTAAAGTGGCAGCAATATATTATATTACTTTTAAAATTATTTTCAATTTTGAACTTATCTTTTGTGTCAATAGTGTATAGAGCTTTGAGCACAGATCAAGCATAGTCCTGTCCTTCTGGTTATTGTTACATAGGTAAACACATGCTAAAAGTAACAGCAAGATATATTCTGTGCTCCTGACAAGTCAGGCAAAGGGACTGTCCAATCTTTATACTGAACAACAAAGAAGAGATCAGTGTTCCCTTCCTTAGAATCAAAATGGTGGTTACAGTAGCAACTGCCATCAAAATAACAAAGGCAAACTTTCATAGGGTCGCGATTAGCTATTTGGTTGAATGACAGATAAGTGTCTAACACTCAAGAATACAAGGGACCATGATTAACTTCATATAAAATTTTCCTGGAGATCTTTGTACAAGGACATATATTATGTACTTAAATAATGAGAGAAAATATAAGCTACTATAATTTTATATTAAAAGGAAATGTAAATTTTTCCTGTAGTTATTAAGTAGGACACCTGCTAGGTAGATGAATTAAGCTTCAGTCTGCTGCCCCAAACAGGATGCCTCAGAGAATTTTCCACTCATGCCTCTAAAAGCAACTAAGCAGATGAACTCTGGTGCTATTCATAAAGTTCCCTAAAAGTGATACTTGCATTGTCAATTATAGAGTGATGACTTACAGAAATGTCAGGAAACACTAGATATCAAACAGCCCTATCAGAGATGGGAGAGTGATTTTATGGCAGCACATCCAAAAATTTTGTAAAAAATCCTGACCTCAAAATATCCATATATGTTCACAAACTCTTGTTGTGTATTTAGCTGCTTATTTGTACACCTTCATTTCTCTTAATCATAATGTAATCTTTGAGAATTTAGCTATTTCCAGGAATACTCTTTCTAATACTACCAAATAAAGGCTAATATATTTCAATTTACAAGACATAGACATATAAAATAAGCAAAGTTTCCTATAAAAGACCATCCTAACCTTATATCATTATTCTCGTACCACTCCAGACACATTTACCTTTATTACTTTTCCCAAAACTAAATTTTAAAATAACAAAGAAAATTGCAACATTTCATTTTGGCTTCCACAACAACTGAAATTATTATTCTAAGATCGCCAATAATTTTGATTCCTAATACCTAACTTCTCTTCATTCTCATACTATTTGAATTCATAATAACCTTTATCATATTATACAACTTTTCTTTTGTTCATACCACTTCACTAAATAACTAGCTAGTATCTACTGTAAACTAAGCACTGTCATAAGATCTTAAGTACTTCAGAAGATAAAACAAAGATCCTTTGATGAGTTCATACTAGAATTAATTTGGAAGCTAGTGAAGGATAGCAAAGTCATGAGCTTTAGTAAAAGATGGTATTTGTGAGAACAGAGAAATAAAACGTCCCCTTTTTAGCAACAAAGACAAGGCTTGAACTTTGGAGGCTCAGATTATGAGTCAGCTATTGGATGATGAATCTGTGAATCAACATGTGATGTTCACCTTCCTAAAGGATCCCCAAAACATGGAGACTGATGATGTAGCTCACTATATGCATATGCAAAGCCCTGATTTCTTCAAACAGTACATTATTTTCTAAAATAAAAAATTGAGCCCCACCCAGTGATATTCAGGGGTTACTCCTGGCTCCTTTCTCAGGAATTATCCTGGAGGTGCTAGTGAGAGGGTATATGGGATGCCAGGAATTAAACCTGGGTCTGCTGCATGCAAAGCAAATCCCCTACTCCCTGTACTATCTTTTTCAGCCCTTAAACAATATATTCTTGTGGGGGGAGATGTTACACTCAGTGTGATCAGCTTATTCCTGGCTCTACATTTAGGAATCACTCCTGGTGATGCTCAGGGGACCATGATGCTGGGAATTGAACCTGGGTTGGTTGCGTACCAGGCACGCTCCTTACCCACTGTACTATCACCCCAACAGTACATTCTTAAGTATCACAAGATGTTCATGATGATTGGATTTCCTTTCTGAATAGAAAGGGACTTCCCAAGACATTTTGGTGTATGTGGTAATCAAGGGCAAGTTTCTGAGAATTCTTAGCCAACTGGGCCAGTGGTCCAACAAAATGGCCTGAGGACACAGTGTAGTTCCAGCCCTATAGTGCTGCTTGGGCTAAAGTGTTCTGAGAGATTATCTAGTCCTTTCCAGCAACGTTTGTGAACTTCCAGGATTTCATCTAGCCATGCTGCAGAGGATCAGATGATGTCATGAGTACAACTGAGGTTGCCTGCATGCATAACATGTACTTTAACCCACTATACCTGTTTCTCCTGGAAAACAAAGTTAATGTGTTATTTACATCTTTGTCTGATAAGGTCTACTGATTCTTTGAAACTCACATCCTCCTTCTCTAATTCCCATCATCTTTCTATGAGTTCAGGTCTCCATCCTCCAAGCTGTCCTCTCTCTCAAGATCCAGTTTATTTTATCACTCTTATCTCATATTGTTGCCTAAAATATAAACCAATACTATACTGCCTTTGTCCTAAAATAGACCTTCTGAAATTGATGGTCTGCTTTACCCAATATCTCACTGTTTATTTATACACTGAGACAGTCATGCCTAGAAAACACACAATGAATTATTATTTTTTTATCCAAACAAGATAAAAATTCTATTCTTGGGCCCGGAGAGATAGCACAGTGGCGTTTGCCTTGCAAGCAGCTGATCCAGGACCAAATCCCGGTGTCCCATATGGTCCCCCGTGCCTGCCAGGAGCTATTTCTGAGCAGACAGCCAGGAGTAACCCCTGAGCGCCGCTGCATGTGGCCTGAAAAAAAAAAATTCTATTCTTGTTTCAATAGGATTAACACACTTCACTTCTATAAAAACTACCTGTTGTTGAAATAAACATAGAAAGTTAAAAAAAAAAACTCGCAAGTGATTAATAGAGCTAAACTAACTTCGACATGATCTCAGATCATCCCAAACAGGTGGTGTGGGTTTTGGAAACAGTACCAAAACAGTCTAAAGCTTGCCTTCTGACCTGTAGGTCATGACTTATTGAGGTTATGTAGCTAAAGGTGGGGGACATGGATTTTTTTTTTGTTTTAAAATAAATTTGTAAGTTGTTATCAGTAAATATTTAATGTGTGTAGTTTTAACATATATTAGAGTTCACATAAAATTATTGGGTAAAAAAGAGTAGCAAGTGTAAAAAGCTTATGTTCAGGTCTAAATTGCATAAAGCTAACTCACTGTCTAGATTTTAAAGAGTATTCAAGGTGATTTTACTTTCAGCAACTTGGTGCAACTAAGTCAAATTGGAATACAGCACTCATTCAGAAAGTCAGTACCAATGACCATTCCTTAGCAACGGTGGGCTTTTCCTCATTTCTGAAGGTAGGTCCACAGGGTGTGGACTAGAAGTAACAGAAATTAGGGCAACAATTTGGGAACAGAGTTAACTCATTGCTGGAAGTATAGATGAGAGGTCAAATTGTTTTGTGGTCCAGGGAAATTAAGATCATGGAATGTAAGAGAAAGTACAGTACAAACAGACCAGGATTCTATCCAGGCACTGCATATAGTCCTCTGAGCCCTGCCAGTAGTAAATTATGAGAGCAGAGTCAGGACTATGCCCTAAACACAACCAGATGTAGTTCACACACACACACACACACACACACACACACACACACACACACACACACACGAAAGGATCATCAATAAGAAGGCAATGACAAGTATCATTGATCTGACAATCATTGACAAGTATCAAGATCTGAAGGATGAATGAATAAATAATGACAGTAACACTCAAAATTCATAAAAATGACAATTACTATGGAAAATTACTGAGACATTATAGTGGTTCATGACACATTCAATCAATGAGAAAATATGTTTCTGTTGTTCATCCTTAAAATGTCAGCAGTTCCCAATACTCCACTTTCACTCCTCTTCCCTTTATATATTAGTTATTTTTTAACAGTTGATGAGACACCTGGGGACAGAAAAGTTAGAAAACTTGCTTGAACTTGAACAGTAAATGGTAAATGAATGATTCAAGCCTAAGTAAAGATTGAAAACTAGAGAATGAGATGTGAGTCAGAAACCACAAAGATGAAAGTTAGGGCAGGTAATGGGTTGGGGCAAATGGATTAAAGCTAAGGCTATGATGATTTACATAACACTGAATTCTCCTTTAGCTGCATCCTGGTGTGTCATAGAAATAAAAATGGAGGAGACATACAAGGGAGAATGGACATAATTGAAAAAGCTTTCTGACATATAAATTTTTTATTTTGCCTTATTATTTCACATTTTTATTGTGGTAGCAACATTTAATACTTATCTACCCTCAATGAAACTTTGTGTATAACAAAGCATTTTTAACTATCACCACAATTTGTATACCAGATATCTGGAACATATATTCATTTCACATAACTGAAATTTTATATTCATCAAAAAACCTAATATTGTCATTTAATATATATTTATCGTACACCTATAAGTCTTTCACACATCAGTGCAAGGGATACCAAGTGGTACTAGGGAATCAAACCCTAAATTCCTGAATGCAACGTAGGTACTCCAGCCCTTAGAACGATCTCTACTACCTTAGAACCAGTAGAACCATCTACTAAGCCTACTAGTATTAGTATTTTCTGGCTGCTATAACAAATTAGCACATCATGGTTACTTTTTGTTTTGTTTTGTTTTGTTTTGTTTTTGGGTCACACCCAGCATCGTTCAGGGATTACTCCTGGCTCTACACTCAGAAATCACTCCTGGCAGGCTCAGGGGACCATATAGGATGCCGGGATTCAAACCACCATCCTTCTGCGTGCAAGGAAAATGCCCTACCTCCATGCTATTTCTCTGGCCCCGAACATGGTTACTTTAAGGATTGAATTTTATTGCACATAGATCTATAAGTGGTAAGTCTAAGATTAGTGTGCTAACATTATTTGGTAGTTGTAAGAGCTCTTTCCCTTCAGGTGGCAGATTGACAACTTTTTTTTTACTTTTGTTTGTTTGTTTGTTTGTTTGTGGTTTTTGGGTCACACCCGGCAGTGCTCAGGGGTTACTCCTGGCTCCATGCTCAGAAATTGTTCCTGGCAGGCACGGGGGACCATATGGGATGCTGGGATTCGAACCTATGACCTTCTGCATGAAAGGCAAACACCTTACCTCCATGCTATCTCTCCGACCCCAGATTGACAACTTTTAATTGTACTTCACATGGTAGAAAGAGCAAAGGTGTCAATTTTGTTCACAGAGCTCCAACTTCTTGACCCCATCACTGCACAAAGGCACACACCTAAACTATCGCGTTGAGGGTTAGGATTTCAATATATAGCTTTTTGGGGAATACAAAGCTTCAATTCATGACCATTAAAGCCAAACACTAGGAACAGTGGAAAGATTGATAAATTGCTGGCACAACTCAAGTTGCATTATTTATATATCTAAACAACATAGATTAAATATTAATAAAAGTAGTAAATCTGGGGGCTAGAGCAATATGCAATAACAATAGCATAGCCGCCTTTGCACGCAACTGACCCAGGATGGACCTCAGTTCGATCCTCAGTGTCCCATATGGTCCCCAAAGTCAGGAGAGATTTCTGAGTGCATAGCCAGGAATAACCCCTGAGCATTACCGGATGTGGCCCAAAAAACTAACAACAACAAAAAAGTAGTAGACCAAATATGTTCTAATCTTATAGCCAGCTCTTTCCAAAGCAAAATCCTGGGAATAGGATTAGCAAAATTAGATAAAGGAGAAAGACACCAATTTCTACTCCTGGGCTAAGTCCTTTCCCCTGCTTAGCAAAGACCTATAATGTGTAAATGCTCTACTCTTAGGAATATGATTTTCTAAAGTCTTAGATGAGAATTTTGTCAACATCATTTAGACTATAATTCATGTAATAAAAATGGCTTTTTTGAGGGAAGTCCTGTTTCCTCTCTGTGGTCACCCTACTTTTTACCCAAAGCACTTTTAAATTGCTGGTTTAATTAATATTCCTGCGGGCTAAAGAAATAGTACCACAGGTAAAATGCTTGTCAGATTTGATTCTTGGCACCCATTTGGTTTCCCAAGCATTGTCCAGAGTGGTCCCAGGGCACAGCACTAGAAGTAACCTTGAGCAAAGCTGAGCGTGGCCCCCAAAAGTAATTTTGTTAACACTGCCACATAACTAAAAAACAAAATATTAAGCTTTCCATTCTCAAAAATGTCAATTCCTCTCTCAGTATATTCTTCCATAACTCTGACATGGATGATATATATAATATGATAGACAAATTTTCAGTTGAATAAACAAACAAGGGAGATAATACTGAGAATGGAACAAGATTGCTGGTGTTGGAAATGAAATAAGTAAGGGTCAACAACATGGAAAGAGTCCAATTTATGGTTATGAAAGAATCCCAATTATCAGATATGGTTCTGAGAGCTGCTACATCTTGCTATGCACACATGGCAAAGGTGAGTTTAATCCCAGGTACTAAAAATGGTACCCCGACACTGCCAGAAATGACCCTGTAACATAGAGGTAGTAGAAAGCTGAGCATCATCAGGAGTCCTCAACCCCCTCAAATAATCATATATGTGTGCAAATATACATATAAACATACGACAAACAGAAGCTTTAACAGCATATATAGCAAAATATCAATATTTGTTGAATTTAAGTAAAGAACATCAAGTATTTGTAAATTATTTCTTCCAGTTTCGTATAGCTTGAAATGTTTTAAGAATTCTAAAAAGATCAAGTGTTTAAGTGCTTGCTTTGGCAGCACATATACTAAAATTGTAACGATACAGAGATTAGCATGGCCCCTGTGCAAGAACAAGTGTATAAAAGCATCCTCATAATAATTGCATCAAAATGGGAGTCTCAAATAATCTTTGGTTTGTTTGTTTTGTTTGTTTGATTTTTGTTTTTTGAGGGGGCCACACCCGGCAGCACTCAGGAGATTCGCTCCTAGCAGGCTCAGGGGACCATATGGGATGCGGGAATCGAACCCAGGTCCTTCCAGGGTCTACTACCTGCAAGGCAAACGCCCTACTGCTGTGCTATCACTCTTTTTTTTTTTTTTTTTTTTTTTTTGGTTTTTGGGCCACACCCAGTAACGCTCAGGAGTTACTCCTGGCTATGCGCTCAGAAGTTGCTCCTGGCTTGGGGGACCATATGGGACACCGGGGGATCAAACCGAGGTCCGTCCAAGGCTAGCGCAGGCAAGGCAGGCACCTTACCTTTAGCGCCACCGCCCGGCCCCTGTGCTATCACTCTTGCCCGAGGTTTTTTCTGTTTTGTTTTGGTTTGGTTTGGGGGACACACCTGGTGACGTTCAGGGATTACTCCTGGCTATGCACTCAGAAATTAATTGCTCCTGACTCCGGGGACCACATATGATGCCAGGGGATCAACCTCGGTTAGCGGGTGCAAGGCAGACACCCTACTGCTTGTGCCAACGCTCTGGCTCCATGCTTGAGGTCTTAATCTTTTTAAATTTTATTACACATGGATCTAGAAGAGGGAAAAGGATGCTAACATGATTTGATACTTTGATGATCTTAAAATTTCCTTCCTTGAGGCTGGAGAGATAGTGCAGTGAATAGGGTGCATGCTTTGCATGTGGCTGACCGGGGTTCCAACTCCAACATCCCAAATGGTCTCCAAGCACTGCTGTAACTATTTCCTGAGTGGAGAGCTAGAGTAAACCCTGAGCACAGCGCTTGTCCCGTCCCCTTCGTGTCCTCTCCCCCCAAAAAAAATTCCCTTTATTTATCATTAGGGCTGATATGGTTATGATCAAGACCTAAAAAAATGCCAGAGCGGGCCTGGAGAGATAGCACAGCGGTGTTTGTCTTGCAAGCAGGGATCCAGGACCAAAGGTGGTTGGTTCGAATCCCGGTGTCCCATATGGTCCCCCATGCCTGCCAGGAGCTATTTCTGAGCAGACTACCAGGAGTAACCCCTGAGCACCGCCGGGTGTGGCCCAAAAAACAAAAAACAAAAAAAAAAATGCCAGAGCAGTAGCACAGCCATAGGGCATTTTGCCTTATACGCAGCCAACCCAACCTGGAATGGATCCTGGTTTTATCCCAGCATCCCCACCCCATATGGTCCCCCGAGCCTGCCAGGAGTGATTTCTGGGCGCAGAGACAGGAGTAAACCCTGAGCGCTATCAGGTGTGGCCCAAAACCAAACACAAAAACAAAAGACTTTAGAAAGAACCTGTGGACACATATATATAAAAAAAGAAAGTACTAATTTTCTTGAACTCTGTACTCTGCTGTTGGGAATTTATACAAAGGAAATAATAATTCTAAAGAATCAAGGGTTGAATGTGAATGAAGAATATTGGTGGTTTCTTTTTACAACAATGACAAACTGGAAATAACATGAATCATACAAATTATGGGGAGAATGCTCACCCACCATTGCCCCCCTGGTCTTACTGAACTGACCTTTGCTGGATCTCCCTGAGGGACTCTAGCTAGTGTCTCTGCTTCAGCTCATACACCTACAATCTATGCTCTCCTCAGCAAACAAAATGGTTATTTTAAAAAGAAATGCAAGAGCTTCCCCATTCCACTTACTGCTACTAACACCAGATCTGAGCTTCCACTTCCTGGCACCTGGATTATGGCAATCATACGCTAACTGGGTTTTACCTCTTCCTCCTTCCTTCCTCTCAGTCTATGAGAGAACTCCTTTTTAAATCATCAATCCTATCATGACACTCATCTGCTCAATATCCTCCAGTGGCTTCTTATCTGACTCAGATGGTAAACCCATATGACTCAATGCCAAATCACGGTAAACTTGTACAGTGGCACACAGGACCTCACCTCCTTCCCAGGCGCACTAGATCACGCCTGGCAGTAAAGGGGGACCATGTGGGAAGCCAGGAATCGATCCCAGGTCAGTCACATAAAAGGCAAATGCTTGCTGTGCTATCCCTGGACCACACTCCATCTTTTTCATTGGCGCTTCCCTCTAAGAATGAAGTTCTTTGTCTGCAAGATTCGTTCACTTGCCCTTCTCCTTATCGTTGCTTACGAACTACCTTGTTCAGATATTTACTGCTTTGTGCAGCCCTGTCCTACATCCAACTATTTGTACGGGTTAGATTTTCATGACCTTAGTTTTGTATGCTCAAAGTGGGTCTGGCCTTGAAGTTTATCTTATCTTAGAGCTACTCTTGAGATAATGATAGAATGACTCTAGAATCACATTTTGGTTCTATTCCAGAGAACTCATTGTCAGGGACTATCTGTTTCCAGATGAACAATCAATTGATACAGACTGTGCAAAGTGCCTCCAAGAACCTTACATAGATCAATTATTTGCTTATCACAGCAGCATGATTCGCTGACCATCCCACAAAAAAAAAAAAAAAAAAAAAAAAAAAAGGAAGTACAAGTAGAATTTAAAAAAGAATGTATGCAAACGTTAAATGAGGGGGTTAAAGAATGAAGGGGTGGCAGTTTTTGGGTGGTTGACTTTTCTTTCAAAAAAAATTTCATATTCGGACCGGAACGATACAGCACAGCGGATGGCGTTTGCCTTGCACAATACAGAACTGAGTTCAATCCCTGGCATCCCATTTACCCCCCACCCCACCTCACCCCCGCCAGCCTGTCCCCCAAATCAACCCCCCACCCAAAAAAAAGTCTCATATTTTTTTTTGTTTTGTTTTGTTTTTGGGCCACACCCTGTGACGCTCAGGGGTTACTCCTGGCTATGCGCTCAGAAGTTGCTCCTGGCTTCTTGGGGGACCATATGGGACGCCGGGGGATCGAACCGCGGTCCGTCCTAGGCTAGCGCAGGCAAGGCAGGCACCTTACCTCCAGCGCCACCGCCCGGCCCCAAAAGTCTCATATTTTAAGTGTGTAGGCGGAGTGGGAGGATAATGAAAAAACTTGACAGGGCAAAACCAGCAACAAAAAGCAGGAGGAGGTCGTGTCTGGAAAAGAAAAGGGGAGGGAGCACCCAAAGGGGCCAACAAGTCGAGACGGACTTCACCAATGAGTTGTCCGCGGCCGCCGCCAGGCCCAAATGGGCCTCACCCCCGGAAGCGACTCCTTATAGGGAGACCAAAAACCTGCCTCAGGCAAACGGCGGGCAGAGGCTGTGGGCGGAGCCAAGCTGAACGTGGGTAGTATAGACCCGCCCCCGATGTCTCCTATTGGCTGTTGCCGAGACTGTGGGCGGGGCGCATGGGAGAACACATCGAGTGCGCCTGCGCCTAGTCCAGGGCGGAAAGGAAGCGGGCACCGCGCCGGACTGACTCCTGCCTGGGTCTATGTGGCCAACCGCGCTAGAAGTGGAGCCGGCAGCGCCGCGACTGGATTCCGCCGAGCCCCTCAGTTTACGGAGCGGTCGGCTTTTTGACCCTTCCCTTCGGCTCCGCCTTCTCCTCTCCGCCCCTCGCCCGGCGGCTGAAGCCCACCACCGGCCTGGGCGGGGCGCGCCGCCCAAACTCGCGGACCCGGAAGTAGTGGCCTCCGCCGCCTCGGCCATGGATACCGTCGCTGTCGCGCCGTCGCTCACCGAGGAGGACATGACTGAAGTGAAGAAGGACGTGAGTAGTAGTAGTAGATGAAGATCTGGCCAGGGCCGGGGGGAGGGGGGGGACGGAAGCCCGGAAGTCCCATATTTAGTCGGAAGTGGGCTTGCGGGTCTCGAGAGCGGAAGTTCCCAGGCACTGGAACGCCCGAGCGCTGCTGCCTCGAAGAGACCTGGATGCCTGCTGGAGATCGCGCCAGACCCAGCGACCTGCGCATGCGCGTCTGGCTCAACTTGGCGCTAGGGTTTCTGGAAGTTTGTCCCAGCAGCGATTCCGTCTCCCCGGGGATCAGCCCATTCATTCCCCACTCCCAACTCGGTGCTGCTTGCTGGCTGCTGCACTGGGTCTATAGCAGCGGAGCAGATCTATGGGGAACCTTACTTCACCCGCGGGGTGTGGAAGCTCAGCTGCTGCTAGAAGCACACCCCGGAATTCCCCCCTTGTAAGCAGACGCCCACACACATACACACAGATGTGTATGTGTGCTGGGGGGGGGGGCGAGCACTCGCACAGAAGATAGTCACCAGTAAAGGTCACAGAGAATTCAGTAGTTGGCTTGGAGGCTTGAAACACCTGTGCAAATTTTCCTGTGACTAGGGAAAGTTAACGGTGCTCTCTTATTTTCTTCCCTTTGGTATTCGTTGCCTGCCTTTCTCTAGTCTAGAAGATACACACGAGTAGCACTAAGCGTTGCTCTCTATGAATCCGATTAGAAATGAACTCAGCATACACTTTGTACTGCTTTAATACTGTCAAGTAGTTAGACAAAGTCATCGTTTGTGAACGAGATAAGATCACTTTTGAAGTGCTTATTTCTCCAAAGCCCTCTCTTTCCCCCACCACTCTCGTGATTTTTTGTTTTGTTTTTGGGTCAAACCCGGCTGCACTCAGGGGGTTACTCCTGGCTCTATGCTCAGAAATAGATCCTGGCAGGCTCGGGGGACCATATGGGATGCCAGGATTCAAACCACCGTCCTTCTGCATGCAAGGCAAATGCTCTACCTCCATGCTATCTTTCCGGCCACAGCACCCCCGAGACTTAATATATTGTACTCATAATCGCAGTTGGGAGATCTGAGTCACTGACCCCGGGAGGGAATCGTGCTTTGGTTTCCTCATTCAGCAGATGTTCGTTGCAGCAAGTGCTGAAGTAGAGCCTCGTGCTCTGCACACCCCTCCAAGAGGCAATTCTTGGTAACTTCCAACATAGGAGAACTCCAGAGAAGCTCCTGAGCAGCAGCTGCGGTTGAAGAGTGGTGGTGAAGGAATTCCCTGTCTGGCCTTTTGAAAAGATCTTAGATGGGATAAGGCTGAAACATTGAGAACTGCTGTAGAATGAATGAAGTTGTGTTCAAAATTTGTACTTTTCCAGGGAAACTATGAACTTTGAGGATCTGTTATGTTCTAAATGCTAAGTCGCATCATTTGCCATTTGCACTTAATCGCTCGCAGAATCTCTTAAGACTGGAAGGGGACATTCCAAATTACCTATGATAAAGCAGGGAGTGTACTGGCTATAAGTCAGGGTCTGAAACCTATAACAAAGACACATGTGAAGAGGCTTCCAGGCCTAATTTCCTTTAGTTCACTGATTTATCCATCACCTTGATTACATTTCAAAACTAGAGAGAAATCCCAACCTTCAGGGAAACTTGGATATTTGCAGAGGCTTATTAAATTAAGTATGTACCGTTTTGTTTAAAAATTTTTACCCAGGATATTTTCAAAATGGTTTATGGCCTTAGGAATTTTTAAAATAATCATCATGTTTTGATCTTCTCTCTCAACTCTGGATGTGTTTTTACCCCAAATATCCACTAGAAATTAGCCTTTATGTCCTGCATTTTTCTCACTTTGCCTAAAATAAAACTTGTGGAGGGGTTAGGCCACACCTGACAGTACTCAGAAATTTCTTCTTGCAGAGTCAAGGATGCAGGGAATCAAACCCAGTCAGTCGTATTCAAGGCTAACATCCTACCTGCTGTACAATATTGCTCTGGCCCTGTAAAAAGAAAACTTTTTTTCGTGCTCTCAGAGCTACTTATTGTTTGGGATATATTATCTTGTAGAAATATTATACCCATTCATGTACACTATAAAATCTTGTATACTAAATTCTTGTATTCTATATACCCAGACTCCTGCAGAAGTATATTTTTCCCCTACCCTATACTTTATACTCAAATGTTTATTTAATCTTCTTCACTGAATTTAATTCAGTTTTAAAATATGGATTGTATGCTGTTGTGGGTTGGTACTGTAGTTGATTTTAACAGTTCAAAAATTTAAAGACAGGGACCAGATAGCACAGTGGTAGAGCATTTGCCTTGCATGTGGCAGACCCAGGATGGACCTGGGTTCGATTCCAGGCATTCCATATGGTCTCCCGAGCCTGCTAGGAGAGATTTCTGAATGCAGAGCCAGGAGTAATCCCTGAGTGCCACAGGGTATGAAAAAAATAAATAAAATTAAAGATAATTCTGGTTTGAAAAGAGCTCAATTCCTTGGGAGTAAAGGATACTAACTAAAAGGAAAATGTAAATCACAAAATAAGTGCAATGAATTTTACATTCATCCACAACACTTTATGCTGACACTGCTAAATACAAAGTACCTAGTATTGAATAAGCATGTCTGGTTTTTACCTGCTTACAAAAAATTTCCTTAGCATTGAAAATGAAATGTATAGTGAAAACTATGAAGGAGACAAAACATGTTATGTAATGATAGCAGGGTAAATCAGTTGAGATAGGATGGCCAGGGACAGTTTGCATTTAAACTGTCATAAAAGTTATGACAGGGCCGGGTAGGTGGCGCTGGAGGTAAGGTGTCTGCCTTGCAAGCGCTAGCCAAGGAAGGACCGCGGTTCGATCCCCCGGCGTCCCATATGGTCCCCCCCAAGCCAGGGGCGATTTCTGAGCACATAGCCAGGAGTAACCCCTGAGCGTCAAATGGGTGTGGCCCAAAAACCAAAAAAAAAAAAAAAAAAAAAAAAGTTATGACAGAAGAATAAAATTTGCACAAGAAGGACCTATGATAGTCAAGACTTTGATTTGGGGAAACTGGGAGAAATCGGAGATCTTGAGGTAACATTATAAAAGTGACTAGAGTCGTATCTTAAAAAGTCTTAGACAGGGGCCGGGAAGGTGGCGCTAGAGGTAAGGTGTCTGCCTTACAAGTGCTAGCCAAGGAACGGACCGCGGTTCGATCCCCCGGCGTCCCATATGGTCCCCCCAAGCCAGGGGCGATTTCTGAGCACATAGCCAGGAGTAATCCCTGAGCGTCAAACGGGTGTGGCCCAAAAACCAAAAAAAAAAAAAAAAAAAAAAAAAACAAAACAAAAAAGTCTTAGACAATTATACTTGGCTTTTCTCCCAGTTACAGTATAGACCTATTGAAGGGTTGTTAGAGCTTAAGGTTCTCTCTGACATTGAGCAAAAATGAGAAGAGGGGTCTGTACCCTAATTTTAAAAAGCAATAGAATCCATATAGTTTGCTATGATTTGGATCAGTGTGAAGACATTGGTGATGTACAGAAGGGGGATGGCAGAAATACATTTGAAAGAGAAAGGATAGAATGTGATGATGTAATGCTGAAGACTGAACAGAATCAGATTAGTGTATGAAAATGTCAGGTCAGCAGTCAGACATACAGATAAGAACAATGTGAGCTAGATAATGTTAACATGAGCACTGTTCGTAACCTGTTAGTCTCCTGTGGCATATGGGTTCCATTCCAGTGCAACAGAAAGTCCCACGACCCTTCTCTGACTGACTTATTTAAGCTTTCAGGTTAAGGTCTTGGAGACAGAAAAAAAAGGAGGTTGGGGGAAGAGATATGCATACAGAAGTTCCTTCTTTACTGGACCTATCATCTACCCTTCAGAAATAAAATAGGTTTTCCCCCAGTTAAACCTGATGCTACTTCTAGCCCTTGGATCTTTCCAACATATCACACACTCCCCTTCAATCCCCACACTTGGACTGTGGTAAAAAGAGAAAAAGTATTTCAGACTGTGTCAGCTGTGTGCTTGCTAAGAAGATAAGTACAGATTTAAAAAATGTGAACTCAGCCTTAAGGAGACCTTTGGTGACTGTTTTGTTTTGAGGCCACTCCCCAGCAATGTTCAGGATTAATTCCTGGCTCTGCACTCAGGAATTACTCCTGGTGTTGTGCAGGGACCATATGGGATGTTGGAGAAGCAAATTTCCCACTCTCTTTACTCTCTGGTCCTATTGGTGACTTCTTAAAAATAAGTAGAAATACAAAATGGGGCCCGGAGAGATAGCACAGCGGCGTTTGCCTTGCAAGCAGCCGATCCAGGACCAAAGGTGGTTGGTTCGAATCCCGGTGTCCCATATGGTCTCCCCCGTACCTGCCAGGAGCTATTTCTGAGCAGACAGCCAGGAGTAACCCCTGAGCACCGCCAGGTGTGGCCCAAAAACCAAAAAAAAAAAAAAAAAAAAAGAAATACAAAATGGTAATGAATTTGGGAAAAAGAAATTAGTTCCTGATATATATAAAAGTAAAATATATCGATAAGGTGCCATAAGGATAAATGCGAGGAGTATGTAACTTATGGTGAACAGGTGACCTTATGTAATGCTACATGAGAGACCACTTCTGCCCTGAATTTTAAGGGATAAGAAGGATCTTTGTATATGAAAAAAGGTTAACATAAAAAAAAATGTAGTTAGTGATAAATCGCATTATCAGATAGTATATGAACACATAGTGGTGGTAGATTAAACTAGGGGAGTTAACAGGATCCATAAGATGAAATGACTTGCCTGAATCTGTCAAATAGTTATTAATTTTTTTTTTTTTTTTTTTTTTTTTTTGGTTTTTGGGCCACACCCGGTAACGCTCAGGGGCTACTCCTGGCTATGCGCTAAGAAGTTGCTCCTGGCTTGGGGGACCATATGGGACACCGGGGGATCGAACCGCAGTCCTTCCAAGGCTGGCGCAGGCAAGGCAGGCACCTTACCTCTAGCGCCACCGCCCGGCCCCAAATAGTTATTAATTTTTGAGCAACTTAATGTGTTGGGGAAGCTGCCCAGATGTTATCAGCAAGTATGTTCCCCATCGGAGTGTGGCAGTTCTTTTTTACTTACAAAGCTTGTCTGGAGTAGCCACAAATGAGTAGTTCACCAGACAATTCCCAGACAGATTTCAAATCTCTTATAAAGGCCTCACCTCTGTTCAGTCACTGTATCATCCAGATAATCCCAAAGGCACTTAACTCTTCTCAAGACTATGTCTTTGGAGCAGCTTCTAAGAATGTTAAAAACAAAAGATACGGGGCCGGCGAGGTGGCGCTAGAGGTAAGGTGTCGTGTCTGCCTTGCAAACGCTAGCCAAGGAAAGATCGCGACCGTGATTCGATTCCCTGGTGTCCCATATGGTCCCCCCAAGCCAGGGGCAATTTCTGAGTGCTTAGCCAGGAGTAACCCCTGAGCATCAAATGGGTGTGGCTCGAAAAACCAAAAAAAGAAAAAAAGATACAGGGCCGAGAAGGTGGCGCTAGAGGTAAGGTGTCTGCCTTGCAAGCACTAGCATAGGACGGACAGTGGTTCAATCCCCCGGAGTCCCATATGGTCCCCCCAAGCCAGGAGTAATCCCTGAGCGTCAAATGGGTGTGTCCCAAAAACCAAAAAACAAAACAAAACAAAAGGTACAAGCATTCCAAGGAACAAAATTTAATTTATATTATAAGGAAGGGGGTGAAAAGTTACTTTGGTTCAGCTCCTGAGTTATAAGTGGGTCACACACTCTCTTAATTGCCTTCAACATCGAGAACCTAACTTTCAGATAAACTCTCATATAGTCCTTCTAGAGGACTGGCATGCAAGGCATTGTCAGTTCCTCCAAAAGGACTGACCTGTAAGGCATTTCTCATTAAAACCTAAAATTTTCATAGGTTACAAAACTTGCCCTAGTTTTCACCAGCCTTTGTGGCAGATTGTAGATTTGCATTAAGATTGGTCTTAGTCTAGTGTCCAGAGTCTTAATTTCTCTACTACTCTGTAATGGATTAGTCAAGGATAGAATCAATGTTCAATTTTTTGTTTGTTTGTTTGTTTGTTTTTTTGTTTTTGGGCCACACCCGTTTGACGCTCAAGGGTTACTCCTGGCTATGAGCTCAGAAATCGCCCCTGGCTTGGGGGGACCATATGGGACGCCGGGGGATCGAACCACGGTCCTTCCTTGGCTAGCGCTTGCAAGGCAGACACCTTACCTCCAGCGCCACCTACCCGGCCCCTCAATGTTCAATTTTTAAAAAATTGAAAAGCACCCCAGTATTCATAGAACACATAATTTTTTTTTTTGGAAAAACATCTTATGAGAGATGGGGAAGAAATATTACAAGGTACTTGTTAGTGACCTCTGTAAAATGATAATACCTGAACTAGAGTAATGCTAATTAATAATAGAGGTGAAGTAAAAGGAAGCAGATTAGATAAAAAAAAATTAAATTGAGAAGATTTGAGTGATTGGATCCTACAATTAAAAAAAGAGGCAAAGTTACTGCTGAATTTTAGGTTTATAGTGTGGCTATAGAGATATTTCCAATGGAACTTAGACAATCAAAGAAAAAGAGTAAGGAAAGATAAAAAATTTGGTTTTAGACATCTTGTGTTTGAAGTACCTCTGGGATGTCTGGATCACAAAAAGTTTTGATCACATAAGCTACTTTGGGAATCATCAACATAGTTGTTTTAAATACAATGGGTTTATGAATATAGCTCAGTTATAGGGGCTTATGTCTTATATACACAGGGTCTGGGTTTCAGTCCCTGACCTCACATACTTCCCCTCCAGTATCACCAAGGAGGGTCCCAGTGACCTCAAGCACCACAGAGGTTAAATACTGTATATCCTTTGACTCAACATTGACTCCTTGTTGGCCAAGTGTCCCCAGGAAAATTGCTCCTGACCACTGCTTAAGAGAGGCTCTTTAAAACATGATAACACATAAGGCTTTTTATGTTCAGCTTGTAATTCTGCTTGTCTTTCTCTCCATCCCCATAACTTAAAGTCATGTATTTCAGGGGCCAGAGCTATAGCACAGTAGTAAGGCATTTGCCTTACACGTAACCAACCCGGGACTGACCCCGATTTGATTCCCGGCATCCTGTATGATCCCCTGAGCTTGCCAGGATCGACTTCTTTTTTTTTTTTTAAGTATAAAGGCTAGGCCGGCTCGGTGGCGCTAGAAGTAAGGCGTCTGCCTTGTAAGCGCTAGCCTAGGACAGACCACTTTTCGATCCTTTGTGTCCCATATGGTCCCCCAAGCCAAGAGCGATTTCTGAGCGGATAGCCAGGAGTAGCCCCTGAGCGTCAACGGGTGTGCTCCCCAAAAAAACAAACAAAAAGTATAAAGTATAAAAAATTTCCTTTTTTAAGGATTCTTGAACTAATCTGCCTAGTTTTCAAGGAGGGACTTCTGAGTGCAGAGCCAGGAGTAAACCCTGAGCACCGCCAGGCATGGCCCAAAAACAAAAACAAAAAAAAATAAAACATGTCTTTGTAATGTGAGCATTGCAGCAGAGTTTGCTCCCTTCCTAGTTCTTTGTAAAAGTATTATTTTTTGGGGGGCGGGTCACAGCGCAGTGCCCATGGGTTACTCCTGGCTCTACTCTCAGAAATTTCTCCTGGCAGGCTTGGAGGACCATATGGGATGCCAGGATTTGAACCACCGTCCTTCTGCATGCAAAGCAAACACCTACCTCCATGCTATCTCTCCAGCCCCTGCAAAAGTATTTTTATTCTTACTTGTAAACCTTAGTCTTTTTTTTTTTTAACAAGTTAGGAAAGTGGCTTTGCTTTATTTTGTTTGTTTGTTTGTTTGTTTTTGGGCCACACCCGGCTGTGCTCAGGGGTTACTCATGGCTATCTGCTCAGAAATAGCTCTTGGCAGACATGGGGAACCATATAGGATGTTGGGATTCGAACCAACCACCTTAGGTCGACTGCTTGCAAGGCAAACACCGCTCTGCTATCTCTCCGGACCTGTGGCTTTGCTTTAAAGGTTCCACACACTGCTCAGGAACCAGGTGGTACCAGGGATCTGACTGACCTTGGCTACTTCCAAGGCCAGTCTTAAACCATTACTCTGTTTTTGGCTTTAAATCGTTGACTCTTCTGGCTATAGGGAAATGTATTTTTCTCAGCACATTATAAAAATTCTTCTAATCCAACCCATTTTCTTTCACATCTTTTTTTTGTTTTTTGTTTGTTTGTAATTGTTTTTGGGTCACACCCAAAAACACACAGAGGTTACTCCTGGCTCCATGCTCAGAAATTGCTCCTGGCAGGCTCGGAGGACCATACGAGATGCTGGGATTCGAACCAATGACCTTCTGCATGAAAGGCAAACGCCTTACCTCCATGCTATCTCTCCGACCCCCTTCTTTCTAATCTTAATCCCACTTACTACATGTGCGGGTGTCCTGCAAGCCCTCCGAGGGGACCCGACCAGCGGAGAGTAGATGAGAGGCTTACGGACAGCCGCACCTTTATTTTACGTAGCTCAGATCAAAACCGCACCTGTAAAAATCTAAGAGGTTATTAAAGAATGGCCCAAGACGTAAAATTTCTGTTCAAAGGCTCTTTAATATGATTCTGCACTCACTTATATAGACAAGGTAAAGGGGGGCAGGCAAAAGGCAATGTCAATCATACGTTTGGCGGCAAACTGCTTCATTATTCCAAATAAGGTATAAGCCCAGTGTAGGTAAGAAGAAACAAAGTAAATCATTTTCCAGAAAGGGGGGGGGGGAAGCAGTGACAATCTTGCAAGCACTGCTAAATCAGCAGCTTTCAAGGAATTGCCCTATGACCCAAAGTAGGGTCTGCAGACCACTTTCCGGAACTCTCAGCAGGTTTTATGGTGGGGCAAGCTTTGTTGCATAGGGCGATGAGGTTTAGCTATTAACTCAGGAATTTAAGCTATGGGGAGACTTGGCTCCATGGTATCAGGCGGTGTCTTCCTCCCCTAGGCTGAGAAGTTACTTTATTACTTGATGGTTGCCTTTTTCCTGTTGGTATATGGGCTTATAGCAGACAGCACTTAGCACTGAAAAAATGGCAGGGAGTTTTGCAAAAGTAACCACTGAGTCAGTCACGGTAGCCAACATACATGTGCCCTATTTTAAACTACACAAGATTTTGTGGTATTTATGCCTCAGCTTAAATGTAACCCCTGTAAATTTCCTGTGTGCTGGAGGGTAGAGTTAAATGCTCTGCTTCCCTAATACTTGATCTTCTTTTTTTTTTTTTTTTTTTTTGGTTTTTGGGCCACACCCAGCGGTGCTCAGGGGTTACTCCTGGCTATCTGCTCAGAAATAGCTCCTGGCAGGCATGGGGGACCATATGGGACACCGGGATTCGAACCAACCACCTTAGGTTCTGGATCGGCTGCTTGCAAGGCAAACACCGCTGTGCTATCTCTCCAGGCCCAATACTTGATCTTCTAATAACCATTTACCTCTGTGATTTTTGTAAGGTGCTAAAAAGTGAAATTGAAATCTGATTTTCTTGTAGGCTTTAGAAAATTTGCGTGTATACCTGTGTGAAAAAATCATAGCTGAGAGACATTTTGATCATCTACGTGCCAAAAAAATACTCAGTAAAGAAGACACTGAAGAGATTTCTTGCCGAACATCTAGTCGAAAAAGGGCTGGAAAGCTGTTAGACTACTTACAAGAAAACCCCAAAGGACTAGATACTCTGGTTGAATCTATCCGGAGAGAGAAAACACAGACCTTCCTAATACAGAAGATTACAGATGAAGTGCTAAAACTTAGAAATATAAAAATAGAATATCTGAAAGGTAAGGTATTTTTGGTGTCCTAGAGTTTAGTTAAATATCCAGAAGTGATCAGTCAAAGAAGTTATATTTACTTATTACATTTAATTTGCATTTTTGGCCCTGGGAAAGTAGGCTGCCACTTAGTATATGTTTAGGGGACCAGAGAGATGACTCAGTGGGCTGAGCAGATGCTTTGCATGCAGTAGTCCTGGGTTTGTCACCACATGGTCCAATGAGCACTCTCAGGAGCAATCACTGAGCTGGAAGTAGACTTGTGAATTGTAAGGTATGGCCACACACAACAAAAGGAGGGGCCAGAGAGATAGTATAATGGGTAGGGCTCGTGCTTAGAATGTTTTTGACTTGGATTTAATCCCCAATACCACTGCCATGAATGATCCCTGAGCAAAGCTGGGCATGACCCAAAATCAGTTAAAAGTTTCCCTGAGAAAATATAAACAATTACTAGAATATCTTTTGATTGTTGGCAAAAGCAAATAAAACGGGATAAATTTATCAATATCTATTTAAAGTATGGTTGGGAGTAATTAACTTGTATCTTTAAAAAGTTGCACAGTGTGCTGTGGCCTCGCTTAAGTTTTTATTTTAGCTTTTCATTTACATCTGCATTTTATTGCAGGACTGAAATGTAGCAGCTGTGAGCCTTTTCCAGATGGAGCCACAAACAACAGCCTCTCTAGATCAAATTCAGATGATAGTACTTTATCTGAAAAACTGAGACCGTCCACTGTTATGTACCATCCAGAAGGAGAATCCAGCACAGCCCCCTTTTTTTCTACTCATTCATCTCTGAATTTGCCCATATCTGAAGTAGGCAGAACTGAAAATACCACCTTCTCTTCAACTACACTTCCAAGACCTGGGGATCCTGGGGCACCTCCTTTGCCACCAGATCTACAATTAGAAGAAGAAGGAAATTGTGGAAATTCTAGTGAAATGTTTCTTCCCTTAAGATCACGTGCAATTTCTCGGCAATGACAGCTTTATGCTCTTTCTATTGTTTTTTTATGTTTTTCTCTTATGCCTGACTGCTCAGGGCCTACTCCTAGTCTGTTGCTTGGGGAACCCTAAATTACCAGAGACTGAACCTGGGCTTCCCACTTGTGGAACATGCACACTAGCACTATCTCCCCTGACCCATGTCGTTTCACTTTAAAATAATGACAAAATATATAAAAGGATATGAATCTATTTTATATAATTGCTATACTGACTTACTAACATTTGAAATGTTTTAAAATGCCATGTAAGCATATTCTGTAAATAGAAATTTTTAGAATAAAATCAGCATAATTTTAGATATGATAAAATCATGTTTATCATGTGCTTTTCATATTTTTTATTTTTGTGTTTTACTGTCTTCTAATTTTTTATGCTTTTTTTGTTTGTTCAATTTTGGCCACACCCAGATGGTACTCAGGGATTACTTCTGGCTCTGCACTCAAAAATTACTCCTGGCAGGCTCGAAAGTATCATATTGGATGCCAAGGCTCAAACCTGGGTTTGCCATGTGCAATGCAATCACCCTACCTGCTGTGCTACCAGTCCAGCCCTAAATTTTTATGTTTTATAATTGATTTTTATGGGAAGTACTCAGGCCCGGAACAACAACTCTTCTCAGTGCATTTGTACTAGAGAAATTTTTAGTCTTAATTCCTTTCCAATCATCAGCAGTAAAATTTGAGAACTAAGCTGTTTCTATTGGGTCATAAGAGATAATCATTGATGTGAAAACTGCCAGTGAACTAAAAGGAACCCTTTTCCTAACCCATTAGTCATTTGAGTCCTTCTGATTCAGAGGAACACCTAACACCTCAATTTGCCAAAACGCATTTCGTGTTTACCTTAATGATTAGTGTTAGTTTATTAATTAAACTAAACATTCCTTGTTTTATCAACTTTTATTCCTAAAGTAAATTCTTGGCATTATTGTTAGTTATTAAATATAAAATGATGAGTTAATTAAAATGCTTTTCAGGTTTTTTTACTTTTTTAATGAAAACCACCATAAAGCTGAACTAATAAAAACATCTTTGTGAGAGCTCTATTTTTTAACACTATTTGGTCCAAGTGAACTATTATCTGTATTTGTTTTGTTATATAACAAAGTAGCTAATTTTGCTTTCTTACAAGTTTATACTCATTGTTTTAGACTCATTATATTCATTGTTTATACTCATTTCCAGAATGTTATATAGTTGGAATCAGAGTATTTAGTCTTTTAAATATAATTTCTTTCACTTAAACACGCATTTACATTTCTTCCATGTCTTTTTGTGTGAGCTCACTTTAAGAGGTCATTTTAACTTTATGTTGCATGTCACTCAATGCAAGATAAAAACCTGGAACCTTAGTTTTCTGGGAGAGTTTTGTTTTTTCCTAAAAGATGTTTTTGTTTGGTTTTGTTTGGAAGTCTTTGAATATATTTTTATAAAAATTGTTTTTTGTTTTTTGTTTGTTTGTTTTTGGGCCACACCCGGCAGTGCTCAGGGGTTACTCCTGGCTGTCTGCTCAGAAATAGCTCCTGGCAGGCACGGGGGACCATATGGGACACTGGGATTCGAACCAACCACCTTTGGTCCTGGATCGGCTGCTTGCAAGGCAAACACCGCTGTGCTATCTCTCCGGGCCCTATAAAATATTTTTAGTAAGTCCAATAAATCAATTTCCTTGTTAGTGATTTTTTACTTCTATTTAAGAAATCTTGGCTTCTTCCAATGCCAGGATGGTATTTTGTGTTTTCTTGAAATGTAGTTGTTTTATACTTCTGTGATTCATTAAGTAACCCCTGAGCGTCACAGGGTGTGGCCCAAAAACCAAAAAAAAAAAAAAAAAAAAAAGTAATTTTTGTGTATGGTGTAAGGAATAATTTAAGTATGTTAAGACACTGTCTAAGCAGGAAGTTTCAGGCTGTAGTTTTAGTTGTGTAACTGGATACATAAAAATACTGTTTGTGGTAAAGGGGGTAGCAAAATAAGACAGAAGCTGATGTATAGTTGTTAGATATATTTATAAGAGGACTTTTGGAAAAAGAGCTGAATTCTAACTTTAACTTTGCCCTATATTGAATTTAATAATCCATTTGTTGGATCCCAGTACTTAGACTATGCATTTAATTCAGAATGCTGGATGTGTGGGTGCCAAGTATCAGAAGTTTGTAAAAACTTTTAGGCCATTACAATATGTAGCAATATTGGAAACCTCCACTCTTTGGATATACTATGTATACTATGTATGGTGTTTCCACCTGTGAGCTCTTGTTTCTTTTGGGTTTCTGACCACACCCAGCAGTGTTCATAAGCACTCTATCTACTCCTAGCTGTGTTGGAACCATGTTGTGCCTGGGATCAAATAGCCTCCTTCAAGTGAAGCATCCTCTCCAGTCTTTGAACTATCTCTGTGAGTTAATTTACTGTTGAAATCACCCTGAATGGTAGATTTTATTGATTTTTTTTGTTTTGTTTTTGGGCCACACCCGGTGGTGCTCAGGGGTTACTCCTGGCTGTCTGCTCAGAAATAGCTCCTGGCAGGCACAGGGGACCATATGGGACACCGGGATTCGAACCAACCACCTTTGGTCCTGGATCGGCTATGCCGCTGTGCTATCTCTCTGGGCCCTCTTTTTTGGTTTTTTGACCACAACCATTTTATTTTGGTGGTCAGGTTATTCCTTGGCCTCTGCTTGGAGATTCCCTACCAGTAGTACTCAGGAGGCTGATGTGATGAGGGCTACAAGTTTTCCACATGGTTTGCATGCACTTGCAGCCTGTTGATGAGCTGTTTCTCCAGGCCAGTTTTGTTTTTAAATTTAAGACAAATTACCCGACTCAAAGATTAAAATCTAAAAGTGAGACAGGTGAGATAACTATATGTTATACATATACATATATATATATATTATTTATATGTGCTTTTCACAAGAGAGGCTCTGATCTAATTCCCAGTACCCTGAAGCACTTGCAAGGTGTTATCCAAAGAAAAAAATAAAATTCATAACTGTTTCATTTCAAGACTAATTCTTAGATAAATTCATAAGTCTATATGTTCTAAGCATTCTTAAATGGCATAAAGAAAAGAGTGGGTATGTTTTTTTTCTTAACTCATTAAATAATTTTTGAGTATTTTTTGGTGCTACAGATGTGATGCAAAGTATATTCTTAGAGCCAGAGAGAAAGTACAGCAGGTTGGGTGATTTTGTTGCATAAAGTGCACCCAGGTTCAATCCCCATCATCCTGTTTAATACCCTGAGCATCGCCAGAATTAATTCCTGACTGACTGCAGAGCTAGGACTAAATGTGCATCGCAAGGTGTGACTCCAAAACAAACAAACATTTATATTCCCGTAGAATTCACATGTAGTTGGAAGATAATTTTAAATGTCACAGAAAACAAAATTAGTCATTATAAAAATTATCACAGCAGGTATTTGAGCTGTGATCTAAATCTTAAGAAGGAAGGAGCAGCTAGCTTGGAACATCTTGTGCCAAGAAAGCCAGTATTTAGGAATGGGTGTGTGTGTTTGTGGGGGTGTGTGTGGGGGGTCCTGACCAAAAAGGCACAGAAGCCAGTCAAAGCTGGGGTAATTTTCACATCAAATAATGACACCCCGGGGGCCGGGCGGTGGCGCTAAAGGTAAGGTGCCTGCCTTGCCTGCGCTAGCCTTGGACGGACCGCGGTTCGATCCCCCGGCGTCCCATATGGTCCCCCAAGCCAGGAGTGACTTCTGAGCACATAGCCAGGAGTAACCCCTGAGCGTCAACGGGTGTGGCCCAAAAACCAAAAAAAAAAAAAATAATGACACCCCACCAGGAGTGATTATTCCCTGAGCTCAGGTAGGAGTAAACCCTGACCTCTACTGGGTGTGGCCTAAAAGTAAACAACAATGATCATAATATTGCTAAATAAGAAACCATGGGTCAATTCATTAATATAAATTAATGACTGATATGATGAGGTATGGAGTATTTGGATCTCAAAGAACCGTCCTATAAAACACATTATAAAGGAAACAGTCACTTTATAGTAAAGATGCCCAAAAACAATACCTGGAGCAAAATACACAAAGTAAAATCACTAGAACCTAATAAAATGACTCCCGAGCCTCCTGATACAGTGGAATAAGAATATACCACCACTTTCCTGAGCACCACTGAATCTGGCCGCAGGCCCATTAAATAGATGGGGAGAGTAGCAAGGGTAGAGAATGAGGGTAAAGAAGGAAAAATTCGATTTTAGACATACCTTTGTTGCTCCATAGCATCACCTCAGAACTTAGTAACTCAAAATAATCATTTATTTGCCCATGATTCTGTCATCCTGGATCATCTAAGTCATCCTTAGGTTGGATGACTTCACTCACATTTATGGTGCCTAATCTAATGTGGACATGCTAACTGGGAGCTGACTGGAACTCTTAGTCTCTATGGTTTCCAGCAGGCTGGCAGGAACTTGACAAGATGATGCAGGGCTCTTAAGTGGAAAAAAGGTAAAAACATTATATTCGTCACAAGTCATGGCTCAAGAGGAAGTAGATTCTTCCTCTTGGTAGAAGTTGAATTCATACATAGGAATGACAGGAAATGTTAGTCATCGTGGTAGATAATCTACTACAAGTGTGTTATGTTGGAGAGACTTATTAGATATTGACACTAGACGTAGGAGTAAAGTTCAGGTAAGACTTGAATCTCTGGTTATATGAATGTAGGTTTTATTTACCACATTTGTCTGTTTTATAAGGAGTGGGGACCATATGTAGCTATGCTTGGGCCTTATTCTTAGCTCTATAGGGATCACTCCTGGTGGTGCTTAGGTAATCATGGTGGTACCAGGAAATGAACCATAGAGTGTCTCACTTCCTGTACTTTCTCTCCAGCCCAACAATGGACTACTTTTAAAAGCTGCAGGGCAAATGTAAATATCTTAAGAGTCTCAATTATAGTAAATTATAAGTTTAAAATATTTTTATATTCATATGGCTAGAATATAAAATACTGGTGTATAAAACTTGCATACATCTTTTTTATATTTTTGATTTGGGAGCCATTCGGCTTTGCTCAGTAGTTACTCCTGGTGGCCTTGGGGGACCTTATGAGGTACCAGGGATCAAACCCAGGTCTGCCTGCTGTGTGTAAGGCAAGCTCCTTACCCACTGTTCTCTCTGGCACCTGATATATCACAATTTTTTGTTTTGTTTACAGGGTACCACATGTATGCTTTTGACTTCTAGAATTGGAATCTGAAGTCAGCCATGCAGTCAGTCAATTATGTCTATATTTCTGAGCCCTAATAAAAACTTGACACCAAGGCTTGGTGAGCCTCCTTGATATGCTGTACTCTGCATCCAGTCCCATTGCTGAACCACAGGACATGTCTGTTGCAAGAAAAGCAGAAGCTCTATATGTAGCAATATATAGGACTCATTTGCCTGTTCCATGTACTCTTTTCTATGCTCATTTAAACTTGTATCATTTGCCATAATAAAAAACCAAGAGTATGTCAGCTTTCACTGAGATTGGTAGGTCTTTCTAGCAAATTACTAAATTTGGGAGAGATCAAGGAACCCCAGATTTACAATAGTCAAAAATAAGTATGATTTGGGTTATCCACACTTTGCACTTCACCATTTCTTTGGTCAAATGGGTATTTGGATAGGAATTTTTTCATCTAGATCTATTACAATTCAACTGCTAAAATCTAACAATATGTTCAAGACCTGCTGGACAGGTGCTGAGCCAGGCATTAGGCTATTTTTTTATATATATATTTTGTTGTTGAGCCACACCCATTGGCGGTCTAGGGTTAGTTCTGGCTCTGCACTAAGAAATTACTCCTGGCAGGCTTAGGGATCCTTAGGGGATGCCAGGGATTGAATCCAGGCCATCCACATGTAAGGCAAATTCTCTACCTGTTGTGCTCCAGACCTGAGCTGGGCATGAGGAAGTAAAAAAAAAAAAAAGGAACCAAGGGTGGGCCATTTCTTCCTTTTATAGAACTCACAATCCTTGAGCTATAGTGACTGGTAAGAAGGAATAAACAAGTAGCCTCACTTGGCTTCTTAGAGCCTATCTTCACAAGACAAGTGGTTACAATGCATATACTAGCTTAAAGAGCAGCATTGTTAAAAAGGGGGTTTGTAGGGGGCTGGATGGATAGCGTAACTAGGGCGTTTCCCTTGCACGCATGGACCGAAATTTAATCCCGGTGTCCATATGGTCCCACAAGCCAGGAGTGATTTCTGAGAGGATAGCTAGGAGTAACTTCTGAGGGTCATCAGATGTGGCCCAAAACACAGAAATAAAATTAATGGGGCTGGAGAGATGGCACAGCAGTAGGGCGTTTGCCTTGCATATGACCGACCCACGACAGATAGTGGTTCAATTCCAGGCATCCCATATGGTCTCCTGAGCCTGCCAGGGGCAATTTCTGAGCTCAGAGCCAGGAGTAACCCGAGTGTAACCAAGCAAAACAACAACAAAATGGGGTCTGTAAACTTGTACATTGACACCACCTTCATTCTGGATGTCTCCAGGAAGAATGAAAGATTTTTAGATTCCAGAACTGGGGAGACCGAAAAACTGGCTAGATGTCAGGGGGTTCAGTTCTCAGAATCACATGGTCCCTTAAGCACTGCTAGGAGTTACCCTGAGCACTATCAGGTGTCGCCCAAAATAAAGTGAAATGAGCAGGGTGCTACTTGCAATGTGGCCTAACTGGGTTCAGTCCTCAACATTCCAGGTTGTCCTCTGAGCCCTACCAGGAGAGATCTGTGAGTACAGAGTCAGGAGTGGTTCCTAAACACCATCAGGTGTGGCCCCAAAACAAACAAATCAGTTTTACCACAATCCTTTGGAATGAATGCTAAAGTGACCAAGGAAACACAAAAGCAGACCGGTTAAATGGAAAGAGGTTTCTGATCCAACTCAGTGGGTGTTTGAGATCCCAAAAGAATGTCAGTATGAACAGTATAAGAACCAGGTGCAGAGGTGGGAAGGAAAGATGGTGAGTCACCAGTAGATGGTAAAAGTGATAAGAGAAGGTCTGACTTGCACCTTTTAGGTAAAACTTGTAGCAAAATGTTCCTAAATTGAAAAATAGTAATATGGAACAACAGTTATGTTTAAAGGTCGGTCATACAGAGTAAAGCCGACAGGAAGGAGGCCAAGGACAAAAAACCTTGCATTTTGGAGGACCTTGAAATGAAACTCAGGTGACCTACCTCATCAGAGCCAGATCAATGTGCGCTCTGATATTAGGTTCAAGGCTTCTGGAGGTCTTGCTCGGGAGAGTGACCAAATAATTAGTTTGGAAAAAGAAATGCAGAAGGCTCAAGAAAGAAATATTGGCTTTTCTGCGCAAGGATAAAACGACTGACAAAGAGCGGCCAGAGCAATAGCACAGCGGGAGGGCGTTTGCCTTGCACGCGGCTGACCCAGGATGGACCTGGGTTCGATCCCCGGCGTCCCATAAGATCCCCCAAGCCAGGAGCAATGTCTGAGCACACAGCCAGGAGTAACCCCTGAGCATGCATCACCGGGTGTGGCCCAAAAACCAAAAAAACAAACAAACAAAAACCCACGAGTGAGAAAGAAAAAGAAAGCGTATAAGCTCTCCCTGTTATTGCCTCTTATAAGCCTTTACTGAATTCTGAACGCTTGCTTGGGGCCATAAATCAGGGTGGCATGAAAAAAAAAAAATCTCAGCCTGACAATGAACTTGCGGCGCTTGCAGGTAGGAAACCAGAGCTATTACGCGCAGCCGCCGCCAGGGTGCGCAATCCTCACCCGGGGGATCCGCGAAGCTGGAGGGAGGCGGGACCATCGGAAGGAGCAAACCGGAGCGGCTTTCGGTTTCCGCCGGAAGTGGCGATCGTCGCTCGCTTCCGCCATCATGGCCGCCGAGGAGAAGGATCCTCTGAGCTACTTCGCGGCCTATGGGAGCAGCAGCTCCGGCTCGTCGGACGAGGAGGAGAACAGCGAGCCAGAGGAGACGCGCGACAGGGCTCCCGTTGCGGCGGGAAAGCAGGTGGAAAAGCGGCTGCCGGGCCCGGACGAGCTGTTCCGGAGCGTGGCCCGGCCGGCCTTCTTGTACAACCCGCTCAATAAGCAGATCGACTGGGAGAGGCGCGTCGTCAAGGCGCCCGAGGAGGTGAGCCCATGCGCATGCGCAAAGCCCACTCACCCACCCATTCATCCTCCAGTCCCCTAATCTCCCCCCACACACACGCGATCGCTGCCCCCTTTCGCCTCCCCGGGGAGCCTGGGATCCTGCCCACCCACCCACCCTCCCATTTATCCATCCCTCCCCACTTCAGCTCGGTGCCCCCGACCCCCGCGCGGCCAGGACTAACGGTAGTGACTCCCCGTCCTCCACCCCACCCCTTGCTGCAGCTGCTCCCCGAGACCCCTTCCTTCCCTTTGATGCCGGAGCTACCTGCGCTGCTGCTGCCTCTGCGACAGCCTCCCCGAGGGTCAGCCTTGGACAGTAATAACTGACACTGGATTTCTACTTTGGTAACTAAAAGTTCTGAGCTTTGTTCGTGTAGGAAAAAAGCAACCCCCCCAAACAATTCTGTGGCTTTGCACTTAACAGCGTTGTGCTTTATTTATTTATTTTTGGATGGAAAACAAATTGTCTTAATCTAAAAGAAGGAAAAATAAAAATTCTGCTTCAGATACTAAAAGGAACTCTGCAGGGAGATTGCATGTGCAGCCCAGCTAGACTAGATGGTGGTACAAAAGTGTTAAGTGGTCATGGCACTTCTTCATGTGTTTTGCTTAACAGCCTCCCAAGGAGTTCAGGATTTGGAAGTCCAGCTGCGTCCCACCCCCGGAATCTTACACGGCCGCCGAGCGGAGGCCGCCGCCGCCAGAACTGGACATGGCCATCAAATGGTCTAACATATATGAGGACAATGGCGATGATGCCCCCCAGAATGTGAAGAAAGCCAGGCTATTACCAGAAGGGGAGGAGACAGTGGAATCTGGTAAGGCCTTTAGGACTATTGTGCTGCTGCTGCCTTTTTGTTTGGTTGGTTTTGGTTTTTGGGTCACACCCGATGACACTCAGGGGTTGTTACTCCTGGCTCTGTGCTCAGAAATAGCTCCTGGCAGGGTTGGGGAACCACATGCAAGGCAAATGCTCTTCCACTGTGCTATCACTCAGGCCCCTTGTGCTGCTTCTGCACAGAGATGGATGCATATCCACCAAGTTTCCTGCTTGGGTGGTCTTTGTTAGAGAAGATCCTAAATCACCCAGGCATTAATGCAAAATCGTGTGGCAACTAGCAGTGCATGTGGCTTAGTTAGGCTGTTTTCATATTAGACTAGTTTATTCAGATTCAAGAATTCCTATGACTGTTGAAAAGTGCTTGAAATGTTAAAGCAGTCGTATTTTATTTTTTTCTTTTTTGATTTGGGGGGCCTCAGGGTTGACTCCTGGCCTTGCACTAAGCAGGGATCATACCTACTGGGCTTAGGGGATCATATGGGAAGGGGTGTGGTATTGAACATAAGTACTATCATTCTGTTTAGAGCAGCAGTTGTGTTTTAGAGCCAAAGGAGTGACAGAATGGATTTAACTGAGGATAACTATGTAGTAATAGAAGGTGGTGCCTCACCTTGTTTTATATGTAGTCTAATCCTGTCTGTCTTTGACCAAAAGTAATCCCAGTAATCCCTGCACTTTACTTCTCTACTCATTCCATCCTTTATACTACAGCTAGTGTTCATTTTCTGAAAGTTATTGCTGATTTTCAACTCTGCTGCTTAGATCCTTAACAGTGGTAAAAGCTTTCCATGACAGGCCCTACCTCTTTTTCCACCCTTTTCAAGCCCTTGAAGATGTTGACACTCAGAATTGAATAGATCATGCTATTTTGTGGTTCCATGTCTTTAAATATATGTTTTACCTTAATCTGAAAGTTCTTCCCACCTTTTTACTTTTAAATTTCATTCTTAAAAATTCTACTCAAAAATACTTCAGCTATCACCTCTGATTGCATACAGAGCAATGCTTGTACGTGCTAATGCTATTGATTGCACATACACCTTTTGTTTTGTTTTTGTTTTTTGGGCCACACCTGGTGGCACTTGAGGGTTACTCCTGGCTCTGTGCTCAGAAATCGGTCCTGGCAGGCTCAGGGGACCATAAGGGATGCCGGAAATTGAATCTGGGTCCGTCCTGTGTCGCCTACATGCAAGGCAAACACGCCCTACCTTGTGCTCTCTCTGGCCCCTGCACATATACCTTTTATATGATCTGATAATCTTTTGAATTCTTGAAACAGTGAGATTCAATTTCTTTTGATGTTTATAGTATATCATACACATTCAGTGACTAGTTGCCCAGCAACATGTTTTTGGAGTATCATTTTTTAAAACTACATAAGCATTGTGTTAAATAGATTTCTTTTTGTTTTTTAGCCACACCTAATGGTGTGAAGCCTTAAACTTGACTGCTCAGGGATTAAACCTAGTACAGCCACGTGCAAGGCACTATACTATTGCTCTGGCCCAATATCAAATAGATGTTTTTCTTTTTCTTTTTAGGACACATTTAGCAATGCTCAGAAGTAATTTCTGGCTTTGTAGTCAGGAATTACTCTTGACAGTTCTGGGAAGACTTAGCTGCTTTACTTTCTAGCCACAATTTATGATTTTTCTGTAATACCAGGGTGCTACTTACCTGGGGTTTGGGTTTTATTGGAGGCTAGGGGTAATATTGGTCCAGTGTACCTGGGTATGCTCATAGTTTTCTTCTAGCTCTGTGCTCAGCAACTTCTCTACTATCATTCCACCCCTTATCTCATTTTAAGAGCCATTTAGAGTTCAATACGAAAGAAACTAATAGTAATTCTTCCTCCAGTTTTGATTGTATCTAGTTTTCATTTCTTTCATTAATTTACCCAAGTTAATCTAGAACAAACTGATGGCACATCTTCTTGAAGGTACTCAATGAAGTAGGGATTTATCAAATCTTATTTTATATTATTAATAAAAGTACTTGTACATACCGTATTTGCTGGCGTATAAGACGACCCCCCAATTTTGCAGTTAAAACATAGGTTTAGGCCTATATTCGCTGTATCAGACAGAACGTTCCACAGTGATCACAACAAGCAAAGATTCAAAGGCTATACTGTAATAGACCTTTCTCTCTGACTCTGCCAATCTAAGCAGTCTTTTACAGTGTAGATTTGGGTCCAAAACATTGTCTAATTTGCATGCATAAAAAGCCTGGTTGGATTGGCTGAGTTAGAGAGGCAGTCCAAGCAACCTTGCAGTGATTGGTCCCTTATCATAGGCATCTTTTCTGGCAATTCCCTGGGAGCGTGAGTTAATCTCCCCCACTACATGAACCAAACAACACCTTATCCTCGGACCCTAGCACTGAACCACCAACACGGTTAGCTGTGTTTTGCCAGAAGTGAGCCCCCAGATCTCCTGAGTACTGTTTGGGAGCCCCCAAGAAAGAGATTTGGAAATTCTGCGGCCTGATTTTTTTTTCTTTTGTTTAGCGGCATATCGAAACATTTTTCGGGATATACTCGGTGTATAAGACGACCCCCGATTTTCGGTTGACTTTTTTTTTGTTTCAAAAGTCGTCTTATACGCCGGAAAATACGGTATCTTTTATCCTTACAGCACTGAAGTATAAAACTAGAAAATGCCAAACAAAACTTGGTACTTTGACACAGCTTTCTGACAAATAACTTTTAGTAAACTATTATAGACATCTTTACACTATTCATTCTACGATTTTATAGTTAAGAGAACAATCTCAGATTTAAACATTTGCGCCAAAATTCACACATCTAGGAGGAAGAGGCAGAATGGGGTCCAGAAAGATATTTTCAGGGGGTATTGCTTTCCTTGCATATAGTTATTGATCTGGCCTGTCTTTAATCCCTGGCAATGTTTGCGGTCCCCCAAATACAATACCACGAGGAGTAATTCCTGAGTACTGCCAATTGTGACCGTACAACACACACAAAAAGAAGAAAAAGTGAGATATTTTCTCACTTTTATTCAATATGGAATTTCACTATATTTTTCAGTATGCCTTATAAATTAAGACTTATTTTTCAAGCACTTCAGAAAAATACCTATCTCATAGGAAGAGTGGCAGTAAGGACACTGGAGTTTATATTAAGACTAGGGTGTAGGCTGGTACTCTATACTGTAGTTTTTTGTTTTTGTTTTTTTCTTCTATGAAAAAGGCCTGAATCTATACCAGGACAAATAAAGAACTATACTTTTTCTAGCTTGCCTATCAGTCCAGTTAGGAGTGTTAAGCATGTGACAAATACAACTCATATTCAGGCATAATTTAATTGCTTTTTGTCATATGATGGTATCATATCAGAAGTGAACATAGATGATATTTTTTTTACTTTAGTATTCAGCCAGTTAGGATCAACAGATCATGACATTAAATGATAATCTGAAATCTTGAAGATTTATTTTGCATTTGATTATTGACTGTGACTTGTTCTTTTTTTTTTTTTAACAAATATCTTTAAAAAGGTGATTTGATACTTTAAAAATCACAGAAGTGATTTTGTTAACTTAGACTTTCCTGGAAAACAATTCCCTGTTACTTTTTTCTCTTTATTACAATTTTATTGAGGTATGGTGATTTATAGTACTGTTAATGAGATTCATGCATTCATTCATTCATTCCACCACCACACCCTCCACCCTCTGCCAGTGTTCTATCCTCCTTTGATTTTTTTTTTTTTTGGTTTTTGGGCCACACCCGGTGACGCTCAGGGGTTACTCCTGGCTATGTGCTCAGAAGTCGCTCCTGGCTTAGGGGACCATATGGGATGCCGGGGGATCGAACCGCGGTCCGTCCAAGGCTAGCGCAGGTAAGGCAGGCACCTTACCTCTAGCGCCACCACCCGGCCCCCTATCCTCCTTTGAATCCCTCCTTCCCCTTATTGTCTTGGACCAATTTTTTGTTTCTTTGACTTTTTTGTTATGTTTTGTTTTTGGGTCACACCTGGCAGTGCTCAGGGGTTACTCCTGGCTCTGCGCTCAGAAATCACTCCTGGCAGACTCAGGCAACCATATGGGATGCCAGGATCGAACCACCGACCTTCTGCATGCAAGGCAAACACTTTGTCTCCATGCTATCTCTCAGGCCCTCTTCTTTGACATTTTATGCCTCTTTTAAAAATTTAAGTATATTTTATTAGAATTTATATACTAAACTGCATAAAATTTAGATTAAGAAAATACTTTGCTCTTGCTTTTTTATGTTCTGATACTGGCCTGTTTGTTTGTTTAGGTGGATGTTTTGTTTATGTTTTCTTTGAGCCACATCTCTTTGGTGCTTAGGGTTTGTAACTGCCTCTGCATTCAGGGATTACTTCTCGTCAGGCTCAGATGTGGGTGCTGGGAATCAAATCCTTTTTTGGGGGGGGGGCACACCCGGCGTTACTCAGGGGTTACTCCTGGCTGTCTGCTCAGAAATAGCTCCTGGCAGGCACGGGGGACCATATGGGACACCGGGATTCAAACCGACCACCTTTGGTCCTGGATCGGCTGCTTGCAAGGCAAACGCCGCTGTGCTATCTCTCCGGGCTCGGAATCAAATCCTTTTTGGCCATGTTCAAGGCAGTTGTCCTGCCCATTGTACTGTTACCCAGACATTTGCCCTTTTTATTATTTATTTTGCCAATTACCTTTTCCCATATTATTTTGAGGAGCGAGAAAATTCAAAATCAAGAAGCGAGGATTCAAAATCAAGTCTTGGAGTTTACCAGCACTTATTTTTTTTGGAGCAAGGGAGTCACACCCTGGATTATTTCTAGTGGTACTTTGGGGACCATATGGGATGCTGAGGAATTGAACCTGGGTTGGATGCATGCAAGGCAATGCATCCTTACTTGCTGTACAGTCTCTCCAGTCTCCATAACCAGCACTTGTATACTGGTAGTAAAATGTAATAATAGGCCTAGATATTAGTTAATTACACCTTTATCAGCATGTAACTCATTATGAAAGCCTAGTTAAGGTAACGGCTTTTTAAAAAGATTGTAGAAAGCGTATATAAATAATTTAAACTTAGTTTAAAGCAGTAGTAGTACAGTGGGTAGGGTATTTGCCTCGATCCCTTATATCAGGGGTCTCAAACTCGTGGCCCTCTGTGCAACATTTTGTGGCCCTGCCCTAGCGGAATATTTTTTTGTTTTGTTTTGTTTTAGTTGTTTGGGTCACACCCCCCAATGTCAAGGCTTACTACTGACTGCACTCAAGGATCTTTGCCTCCTGCGGCCCCCAGGTAAATTGAGTTTGAGGCCCCTGCTTATATTATCACTTTATATTATCCCCCAAGCCCACCAGTACTGACCTCTATGCATAGATCTAGGAAAGAGTAAGACCTGAACATCACCAGGTGTGGGAGGCCCCTCCATAAAAGGTTTAAATAGTTATCTCCAATGACTTAAGTTTCAATAGAAAAAAAATTTTTTTGTCATTAGTACAACTGCAATATAGAATTCTGCTTTGTTTTCTTGTGGTACAAGTGAATTAATGGATCCTGGACCCACGCTTGCAAGTCATGTACTTTATATTTTACTAAGTCACATTCCTACAGAGTAGAAACCCTTAAGACTGTGAAATAAATTAATAAACATTTCGTTTTTTCCTTCACCTTGTTTAAAGCAGTTCCTTATTATGCCACTAGATGGCATTAGTTCTGTTCAAATCACCAGCGGGATGTTATTTTTCTAACCCTGATTTGAGCATTGTTTTTTGGTAAATATTTTTATTAGTGGGTCGCAGTTTAAAGGGAATTTTCCAGGGTGTGGGACATGGCCAAGCAGGCTAGAGTGCTTGCTTGCTTTGAATTTGAATTGATCCCAGCAGGGCATGCCCACCCCAAGATTCGCCAAGTGTGGCAAATAATCAGAAATAAAAATCTCAGGGTCTTTTCTGAAATACATTGCCAATGAAGTTAGAAAGTAGTTTCAATTTTTAATATTACCTTTACTAAAAATAATTTCAAAAGTCAAGCGTGGTTTAATTAACTCCACTGAAAAAGGTCTGTCTTTCTTTTTAAACTGTGTCATTTAGTGCCAACTAAAATTTTGGTGTGCAAGATAAAGTACTGGTTAAAATTGGATTTAGAAATTTCTGGGTCAGTCATTGATTTGAATATTTTGTTTCTTACTGCCTCCAAAATCTGTACTACTCAATGAAAAGCAATGAGTAACATTGTCATGCTGTATTTGAAGATGAATTACCTACTGTTAATAGTCCTTATTGTCAGCATCACAAAGAAGGTACTAAGCATGGTACAGCCAGAAAAAGGGAATTTAAAGGGTTCGTGGCTTAAAATGTATTTCCCTTTTATTAAAAAAAAAAAAAAAAAAAGCCCTTGGGGTCGGAGCGATAGCACAGCTGGTAAGGCTTTGCCTTGCATCTGGCCAACCTGGGACAAACCCAAGTTCAATCCTTGGCATCCCATATGGTCCCCCAAGCCTGCCAGGAGCAATTTCTGAGCGTAAAGCCAGAAATGACTCCTGAATGCTGCTGGATGTAGCCCAAAACCAAAAGAAAGAAAGCATTAACATCATCAATTACAACATCAAGGTATTTATGAACTTTTATGATACTTGTTAAATTTTGCTTTTTGGGGGAAGGGAGCACACCCTGCAGCACTCAGGGGTTACGTCTGGCTCTGCGCTTAGAAATTGCTCTTGGCTGGGGGACCATATGGGATGCCAGGGATCAAAACTGCATCCATCCTGGGTCAGCCACATGCAAAGCAAATGCCTGACCATAGTGCTACCACTCCCAGCCCCTAAATTTTTGCATGTTAAAGTTTGCATTTTATAATTCATAGCATACAGGTTATTTATTTTAATGAGTTCTTTAAAGGCCATATTTTTGTTCAGGAATTGAGAATTGACAAGTCAGTGCTACTTGTGTTTTATTAAGTGGTGGTTATGTGGCTGGAGAGGTAATACGGCAGGTAAAATGCCTGCCTTACACACTGCCAACCAGATTGTCATCAGCAAGATTCGTGTCTCTCATCTCTTTCCCCAAAATTCTCTATAAATTTTACTATTGTCATTTAAATGATCTAATTCTCCTAGTAATAGGTGGAATTGGAACCAGTTCAGACCTACCTCTGTAGGACAAAATTAAAAAGTAGGAACTTGATGAAATGTCTACCTATGAGGATTTTCTTTTAAACATAATTCACTGATACTCATTGGTTTGCAGTGCTATTTAATCTTTGGTAGTATATATATGTGATTGTATTATACATATACACCTTGATATACATATATACCTTTATACCATGATATATATGTGTGTGTGATGAATATTTGTATATACCTCACTGAATCAAAATTCTACTGCCCTTTATACTGTGAAATTGACCTCCTGTGGCCATACCGTCCTCTCTGCTAGATTTTCTAACTTCAATTTGGAAGGATATTTGATAATTAAAAGTAAATTGATAATCTGCTTTTATTTAAAAGAACAATGTTTTCTCAGTATGGGTTGTACACTTTAGTATACATAATTGTATACTGTTAAGTAATTGGGTCAACATTTTCAGAAAAAATGTGATTTTCATGAATTTTGTGTAATGCTATTGAAACTTGGTTTTAAAATCAGAGAGCTTTTTTTTTTAAAGTCTTGATGGTTTTATTTAGTGTGTCATAAAAGTTGAAAAATTATGGTAGTTAACTGTATAGAACTATCTAGAATTTAGACAATGCTTTCTCACTGCTCACTAGTGGATAACAATTTCTAGTGATAATTTGCAGGCAGGTCAAGCTTGAGAAAGTGTACCTTGCAATTACCTGTAATTGCTAACCCATGAGCCTATAAAAATTTATGAAATAGGTCTTATTAGCTCTTCTTTTTTTTTTTTTTTTTTTTTTGGTTTTTGGGCCACACCCATTTGACGCTCAGGGGTTACTCCTGGCTATGCGCTCAGAAATCACCCCTGGCTTGGGACCATATGGGACGCCGGGGGATCGAACTGCGGTCCTTCCTTGGCTAGTGCTTGCAAAGCAGACACCTTACCTCTAGCACCACCTTCCCGGCCCCCCTTATTAGCTCATTTTATGCAAGAAACTTAATATATGTTGCACTTAAAGCTAAGGAACCCCTAGCTTAATATTAACAACGTATGAGACTTGAACAGGACATTACAAATCGCTGATAAAAGAATGAAACACATCACAGGAAATGGACCATGCTCCTTCCGTTGCCAAACTTGAGATAAGAAATCAGAGAGCTTTTTTACACCTTAGTTGTTTGTTTGTTTGTTTTTTCTGCTCAGCCTAGATTTAATTTAATTTTCAAAGCCCAGAGTAGAGTCTCAAGTATCAGGTATTGCTGATAACTTGTTTGATATTTGATAAAGAAGAAATGTGTCCTGTCGTTTTTAAACTCTATTCCTGTGTAATTCTTTTCATTAAAATTTATTATTATGTTCATTTTTTGAATAATAGTTGGCATTTGACATTATAACAGTTTCAGATCATCAATATGACTCTTTAGGGAAGGACATAGATTGGATGGTCTCACTGGTACATACAAAGAGAGAAACAGGACAAGGGAATAGACCACTTTAGAACAATACAAACCCTTGGCCTTGTATTACAAAACTCGGAGTACCAAACAGCAGAGGGGAGAAGGAAAGGAATGAAGAGGCAGTCTAGAAGGAGACATAAGGACAGTGATAGAGGGTAATACACACTTTGGTAATGGTGAGATAGAGTAACTCGTACATCAAAACTAGAAATGTCAGCACCACTGTAAACGTGTTATCAAAAACGCAATAAATTGACTATGTCTATAAAATGAGTAAAATAATCACTAGAGTGTCAATTTAACACCATCATTAGGGCCTGGCAAAAAGCTCAAGGAGTGGGCTTGCATGGAGTAGCTTCTGAACACCATTAAACATGGCCCAGAACTAAAAATAAACAGCCATTGTGGTAATTATTTGTGGGCCACACCAAGAGCTAACTACTGGATCTGCATTTAAGGGTCATTTCTGTAGGTTCCAACTACTATATGGGGTGCCAAAAATTAAATCTGGGTCAGCTGTATGCAAGGCAAATGCCCTCCTTACCTATTGTACTAGCACTCTGGGCACTGGAAGTTTCTATTTTTTTTTAATTACCTCTGTGTGTCTTTTATCCAGATTTTTAAATCCTAGTGTATTTTTGTGTTTTTGTTTTATTGGGATATTTAAGCAGGTATTAAAGATGTTGGCTTTTTATATAAAATCAGTGAAAATAGTGAGTGAAGTTTTGACACCTAACCTTTTCTAAAAATTACTGATTACAATTCTTTCTTTTCTATTTAAAGATGATGAAAAAGACGAACATACTTCTAAAAAGCGCAAAATAGAACCAGGAGAATCAGCAAAGAAGAAAAAATAGAATATTACAAATGACAAGATTTTCTGACTGTGAAACTTACTGAAATGGTTTCAGGGACAGATCAACTTGATAATGATAAATTATTATTACACATCTCTGAAGTACATGCTAATAATAAGTATTGCTGGAACTTTATAATTTAGAATTCGTTTTTATTTAAGACTTACATGTATTTAAAATTCAAATGGTGACTTTTGATTGTGAAAGTGATACTTGGAAACATTCTTGCTTTCCATAATTGGTGATGTGCTTTGAGAGTTTTGTCACATGTTGACATGCCAATATACTATGAACCTTTTATAAAGGAATATATTTTTAAGTAAATGTATTATAATGTACTGTGAATTTGTAGGGTGCTTTTCAACAGTGTTTGTACAGTGTATATAGATCATGGAAATAAAATTACTTATTCAATATTAATATTGTGTAACAAACATTTGAATATTTGCGACTAATATCATCTGCCATGTGATGTTTCCCATTGTAATTGTAGATATTGCAATTTTAAGGAGTGCATCCTGCATTTCAGATGCTTTGTGTCTACACTGTGTCTAATCCTCAGACTAGTCATTAAACAGTGTGTTAGTAGCCTCATAGTAAAGATTAATCTCTCATAATAGGAAATGAAATTTACGGTTCAATCCCCTGGCGTCCCAAATGGTCCCCCAAGCCAGGAGCGACTTCTGAGCGCATAGCCAGGAGTAACCCCTGAGCTTCACCGGGTGTGGCCCAAAAACCAAAAAAAAAAAGAGAGAGATGAAATTTAATTCTCGACTCTGCTTTCAAAATCATATACTAGACCACCTCCCCATTTAGCAACACTTAGTCATTTCAAGATCTGGCATTTATCAGCTTTTCTTTGATACTAGGTCTTCACTGATTGTATAATTATACTTATGTATATCAAGCATTATGATGATTCATTAAATCTTCATTAGTTTATTGAAAATAAAGATCTTATACAAAATAGTACCAATTGCATAAGATCAAAATACAGTTAAAAGGAAATTTTAGATAAACAATGTCTTCACATTTAGAATATTTGGAACATACTTAAACCAAAAATTTAAACTTATCTGAAGTTTAAATTTAACTGAACATCCTGTATTTTATCTGGAAATTTTACGTTTTTTTTTTCCTGTCCAGAGCGTGAGGGCATTTGCCTTGCATGGGACGAGCCTGGATTCGATTCCTGGCATCCTATATGGTCCCCTGAGTCTGCCAGGAGTGATTTCTGAGCACAGAGCCAGGAATAATCCCTTAGCATGGCCGAGTGTGGCCCCAAAACAAAACAGAACAAAAAAAAAAAAAAAACAAAGTGCAATGTAGTTGTTTATAACATTTTGAATAATAATTACACGTTATGTCCATTTGGGGAAGAAAAGTCACACTCATGGTGTTCAGGTTATTTCTGGCTCTGAGGATTACTCCTGCCGTGCTCTAGGAACCATTTGGGATAATAGGGGTCAAATCTAAGCCAGCCTCCTGTAAGGTAGGAGTTCTACCTGCTGTTAACTGCTGTGCTGTGTCTCTGGCTTTCCAGAATTCTTGGGTCTTTCTGATTTGAGTTAATAAAAGATATTGTACCTAAGAAAAATAAGATACCTGTCTTCTAGTTAAAGAGAAATATAAGTTTTTTTTTTTCCTTAGAAACTATTACTTGAAAAACTATGAAATTTTATTTGGGAATGGAGTGAGTAGAGTAAAATGTAAGCCATTAAAATTGATATGGCTGGGGCCGGCGAGGTGGCGCTAGAGGTAAGATATCTGCCTTGCAAGCGCTAGCCAAGGAAAGACCCTCGGCATCCCATATGGTCCCCCCAAGCCAGGGGCAATTTCTGAGAGTTTAGCCAGGAGTAACCCCTGAGCATCAAACAGGTGTGGCCGAAAAACCAAAAAAAAAAAAAAGTGATATTGCCGGGGGCAATAGCACAGTGGTAGGGCATTTGCCTTAGGCACAGTAGGACAGTGGTTCGAATCCTGGCATCCCATATGGTTCCCTGAGCCTTCGAGGATCAATTTCTGAGCGTAGAGCGGGGAGTGCTGCTGGGTGTGACCCAAAAACAAACAAACAAAAAGTGATTGTGCCAACAACCATATAGTGTTTAGGCAGGGGTCTCAAACTTGCAGTCCTGGGGCCGTTTGCAGCCCTCCGTACAACATTTTGTAGCCCTGCCCTAGAGGAATCTTTTTTTGTTTTGTTTTAGTTGTTTGGGTCACACCCCCCAATGTTCAAGGCTTACTACTGACTTTGCACTCAAGGATCACCCCGACTTTGCCTCTTGTGGCCCCCAGGAAAATTGAGTTTGAGACCCCCTGGCTTAGGGGAATATAATAGTATGATGGTGTCTGTGTTATTAAACTGAAAGCTAACACTAGAAACTGTTCATCCTTTAGGTTAATGAATAACGAATCATGATATTGAGGTAATTGATGCAACAAGATTTTAAGTGCAAGACTGAAAAATTTAGTAAATTATTTATATAAGGAAGTGCCATCAAATGGTAAGGCATGAGCCTAGTGTGACGGCAAACTAAACAGTTCTGGAGTTAACTGACATCTGTAATCTAGATAAATGCATTGAAACAAATGTAAAGATAGAAAGTTTATAAATCAGCATGAAAATAAGTCAATAAAAGCCCAGCAAGTCATGATCTGATCACTTTTAACCTCATTTTACCACTCATTTATTCAGCTCCCAACTGTTGTCCTTGAATATGACAGAACAAAACATTATGGGGCCTAAGGTGCTTTGAGTCTATAAAAGGTAACAGAAGAGGGAGGAGTAATCACATTTTTCTGTTTGAACCATACCAGACTTGTGTGTAGGGGTTACTCCTAGCAGTCTTGTGGGTTGAGAGGGGACAACATTCCTGGAGATCAAACCCAAGCTTCTTGGCAAAGCATTAAACAACAACCCATTACTATCTTTCAGTCCCAACCACTTTTTTTGAGGGGTGTGTGCATGTCTTGACATTTTGGAATAGATAGCTACACTTGTAAACCAGTATTAGCTAACTATGCCAGTACTTGATATATTAATACAAGTTACAATTTAAATAATTTTTCCCACTGGGTACATTACTCCCTTTTATTAGCACCTGTCACAATACATCATAATTGTTCATTTACTTAATTGTTTGCTGCAGATGTGCTGACTTTCTGCAAAAGAAGCTGCCAACTCTGAGGACAAAACTCACAGCGGTACCACCCCGAGCAGCCCTCACCGCTGTCCTCTCCACCACAGTGTGGTTTTGTGGCATTTTCACCTCAAATCAATCCTTAGCCTCTGGGAACCAGAACCAGAAATTCCTCTGATTACCTCTCTGCTTGCCTGTCAGTTTTTTGCTTTTTTCATTTTTTATTTTTTAGATAGTATATTTAAGCACTATGATTACAGACATGTTTGTAGTTGGGTTTCAGTCGTAAAAAGAACCCCCCCCCAAGCCAGTGCAAACTTCCCACTACCAATGTCCCCCATCACCCTCCTCCCCAACACACTGACTGTATTCGAGACAGACATTCTACTTCTCTCACTCATTAACATGATAGTTGTTAGTGTAGTTATTTCTCTAACTGCACTCACCACTCTGTGGTGAGCTTCATGAGCCCGTCCTTCTCTGGGCATTATTACAATAATGTCTTTTATTTTTCTTAAAACCTATAAATAAATGAGTCAATTCTGTCTCTCCCCTCTGACTTGTTTCACGCAGCATATTAGTTTCCATGTTCCCATGTGTAGGAGAATGTCATGACTTCATCTCTCCTGACAGCTGCATAATATTCTATTGTGTATATGCACCACAGTTTCTTTAGCCATTCATCTGTTGAAGGGCATCTTGGTTGTTTCCAGAGTTTGGCTATAGTAAATAGCAGTGCAATGAATAAGGTGTGAGGAAGGCATTTTTGTGTTGTGTTTTTGTGTTCCTAGGATATATCCCTAGGAGTGATATAGCTGATACAGTTTTTTGAAGACTCCATATTTTCCATAAAGGCTGGACTAGACAGCATTCCCACCAAAAGTGTATGAGAGTTCCTTTCTCTCCATATCCCCACCAGCGCTGATTGTTCTTGTTCTTTGTGATGTGTGCCAGTCTCTGTGGCATGAGATGTTACCTCATTGTTTTGATTTGCATCTCCTTAATAATTAGTGATGTGGAACATTTTTTCATGTGCTTTTTGGCTATGATTTAATTTGCTTTGGGATCCACCCATAGGGGTTACACAGGGGTTACTCCTGGCTCTGTGCTCAGCTATCAGTCCTGGCAAGCTCTGGGAACCATAAGGGATGCCAGTAATCGAACCCAGGACTGTCCCAGGTCTGCCTTATGCAAGACAAATGTCTTACCACTGTGCTATCACTCTGGCTCACGATTGAATTTTATTTTGGGGCCATATCTGCTGTGCTCAGAGCTTCCTCCTGGTTCTGTGTTTAGGGATCACTCCTGGCAGTACAGGAGTACCATAGACGTTGCCTGGAATCAAACCAAGGTCAATGCAAGCTATCCCTTTTACTATCTGCAAGCTTTTTAATAAATGAAAGGGAATATATTTAAAATAAGAAGGCTAAATATTCTGAAGTACTCTGACCTGGCCATTTATATTTCCTTGGATTTTTTTCAAATATACCCAAAAAGGCAAAAAAAAAAAGGAAGTAATTGTGGGTTGCTTTATCTTCTTTGATTCTATGATCATACCCAGCTGTGTTCAGGACTTACTCCTGGTAGGGTTTGGGGAGCTATATGTGATTGTGGGGATCAAACTTGGGTCAGCCCTCTGCAACATCCTATTTTCTGTACTATCTCTCTGGCAACAGACCATAGAATTTAATATCATTCTTTACAACCATTGCTACATTAGATAATTTTTTTTCACCTTAAGAGATATCCTGGAACTGGCTTGTGAAATAAGTGTCCATGTGGGTACTGAGATAAGGAGCAGTTTGGTTTAGCTAATGAAAATCCAGTGAGGAAGATATAAAAATCTGTAAATAAGGGAAGTCCTCTGTCCTTGTTGCTTTCTTTTTAGAGAATCAAGACACTTGATAACAATTTCTTATTTTAGATAAGCATGAAGAACTTTGTTTTGTACAGATAGTATTTGAAGAAAAAAAGAAAACAAGCATTTGTGCCATATTTTAAACTTCTATGGATTGCTTTTTTTGGAGGGTGGGGGGTGGAGGGAGACTTGGAGACATCTCACAGCAATTCATAGAGGTATCGGGAGCTATACCATTGTTTAGGGGACCCTGTGGTGCCAGGAATTGAACCAGGGATTGTGTTGCCGACCAGGAAAGTGCCTGAAGAAACACTCATACTATCTCCCTCCTGCCCCTTTGGCAGCATAGTTTTTTGTTTGTTTGTTTCCCCACCCCCCCCCCATAGTTTTAAGTTTAATATTTAGGGAAAATATGTAAAGAAGCAAAAACTATTAGAGGGAAAATTAACGCTGCTTCCAAGTCACCAAAATACTAATATTATCAGGAGACTAGTTTGCAAGTATGTACCTTTTGAAACTTTGGGGGATGTGCCATACTCAGCTGTGCTGGAAGCCACTTTATTTATTTTTTTTTATTTATTTTTTTGTGGTTTTTGGGTCACACCCGGCAGTGCTCAGGGGTTATTCCTGGCTCCATGCTCAGAAATTGCTCCTGGCAGGCACGGGGGACCATATGGGACGCCGGGATTCAAACTGATGACCTCCTGCATGAAAGGCGAACGCCTTACCTCCATGCTATCTCTCCGGCCCTGGAAGCCACTTTAAGCTCTGTACTGTTGAGTTTCTACTTGTATCCTCTGGAGGCTTGGGTGGGTGGTGATGGCATGGTGCCTGGTATTGAACTAAGTCACAAGCAAATCAAGAACAGCACCTTAAATTCTGTACTATCTCAGGCATTGTTAACATATAGAGCCCACCCCTTTTGGGGGGGGACAGTCACACCCAGCGATGCTCAGGTTACCCCTGGTTCTGCGCTTAGAAATCGATCCTGGCTCTGGGGACCATATGGGATGCCAGGGATTGAACTTGAGTTCATCCTGGGTCAGCCTCATGCAAGGCAAACGCTCTACCACTGTGCTATCACTCTGGCGCCAACCCACATCATTGAAATCAATATTAAATTCTTAGCAATTGGGAGAAGATATGCAACCTACAAATTGAGTCAGACTGGCTCCAGTAAGTAGTTTAATAAAGTGATAAGTCTAAGGAACCAAAGAATAGAGACAGGAATATGAAAACTTTGATAGCATTGAGATATAATGCCCAAGAGTGACATTTTTCTTTTATTGCAGACTTTATTCATTTTTGATTTGGGGGCCACTCCTGGAAGTTGCTCAGAAGTTACTCCTGGCTCTGTACTTAGGGATCACTAAACTATTTCACTTCTCCATTATCTTTTAGTACAGAAATTCTAAATATTGGGGCCGGCGAGGTGGCACTAGAGGTAAGGTGTCTGCCTTGCAAGCACTAGCCAAGGAAGGACCGTGGTTCAATCCCCCGGCGAAATTGCCCAAGCCAGGGGCAATTTCTGAGCTCTTAGCCAGGAGTAACCCCTGAGCATCAAATGGGTGTGGCCTGAAAAAAAAAAAAAAAAGAAATTCCAAACATTACTAACTTTGCAGCAAGTGCTTTGGACTCTTAATTAAATTCAAGAGCTTTCTCTATTTTTCTCTAAATAGTTTGTCCAACTTGAGGATTGTTAAGATTGTTTACATTTAGTGTGTGTGTGTGTGTGTGTGTGTGTGTGCATGTGTGTGTGTGTGTGTGAGAGAGAGAGAGAGGCAGGCAGGCAGGCAGGCAGACTGAGAGAAGTACAAATGGTCTGTAGTGGAGGGTCTTTTGTTAGCTCACTGATTAGAAAAATACCTCTCACATAGTAGTCTCTCAAAGAAAATGCTAAAAATATAGATGGTAGACTTACTTTCTCATCTCCAATTTAGGAATTATCTTTCAAGGACTTGTGTTTTTGCTTTGTTACATGGGCAAATACATGCTGACTTATTTATTTTCTTTATGTTTTGTTTTGGGGCCACACTGAAGCTCAGGGCTTGTTTCTGGTATAATTCGGGACCATATAGGGTGCCAGGGATCAAACCTAGGTTAGCTAAGTGCAAGACAAGTATCTTAGCCCTTGTACCATCTTCAAATATTCACATTTGAAGCTTTTATTGTTTAATGGAAAAACAAGCCTAATGTGAAACTACTTCTTTGGTATTTTCCAGGATTCCATACAATTTTGGTTCTCTCTTTTCTGTAGTGTGATCTGCCCGAAATGGGCCTGGAACGCCATGTTGTTCTCTTTCATTCTCAGGTATTCTCATCAGATCACTAGTTCCTGATTATCACTAAGTTCATGGCTAGCACAACTAGTAACTGATAATTCCCAACACTGTGACTTTCCAAAATCCCCATATTTGTACAGTGTTGTTAAATCCCCATATTTGTACAGTGCTACTTGGGTCTCATGAGCCCTTCACATACTTTATGTCCAAAACCAAACAAATGTTATAAAAAAAACACACGGCAATGGATCTAGGAAAAAGTTCAACTGTGCTGTGCCAATGATTTTCATGTGGATAGATTGGGTTCCATCCCTGGCACCACAAAGTCCCAGCACTGAGCTGGGACTAGCGCTGGAATATCACCAGGTGTAGCAAAAACAAAGCAAAATATCTATGTTTTGTTTCTGATTAATAGCTTTAGCATTAATCTACCCTCTGACGTCCTTCCCATTAAACAGATTAGATAAGTAAATTCTGATGGTTCCCTCCTCTCCTATGCACTTTCAATGTCCTAACCAGCACTAAAAAAACTACACAATTCTTCAGATATGTTATTTAGTTTCATAGTTTTGTGTCTTTGCTTGGTCTGGCCTTTGTCTGTCTCTTCCGTAAACTACTCATCCATCCTTGGTGGACTTCATTCTATTTGAATCTTCACTATGTGTGTTAGTGTTCTCCAGGATCAGTTTTAAAGAAATAACCAATATAGAGAGTGCTTAATATAAACCAGACATTATTCAGGGTACCTTTATGTAGTAAGTAATTTAATTTGGTCAGGTATGAATTCTTATTGCACCACATGGCTCCCAAGTACTGCCAGATGTAGCTCCAAAATGAGCAAAACCAAACAACAATAGAATCATATTAAAACAGGAAAATAGCAAAAACAAAAACAAAACTGGAACACATAGTCAAGGCCCCAAATTGGATCCCTGATATCATATCCCTTAAAACTGTTGGTGAGGCACTGATGGCCTCAGTACCACTGTACTGAAGCACACATTAATATAGATAGCCTATTGCTGGGGACCCACCCCCACCAAAAAAAAAAGAAGAGGAAGAGAGAAGAATAAGGAGAAGGAAGAGGAGGAGGAGGAGGCAGAAAAGAAAGGAAGAAGGAAAGAAGATAAAGAAGAGGAGAAAAGGAAGAAGAGAAAGTGGAGGAGAAAGAAGGAAGAGGAAAAGAAGTAGAAGAATATGATGAAGATAAGGAGGAGGTAAAAGAGAAGGAGGAGGAGGAAGAAAAGAGGAGTATAAGAGGAAGAGGAGGAAGATAGGAGAAGTGAAGATGATGAAGAAGGAGGAGGAGGAAGTGGAAGTGAAGGAGGTCTCATGTTTCTTAAAGACTCTTAAAAATAATTAGACTGCAGTATAATCAAGAAATAATAAGGACTTGAGAAACTAGAGTGGATACAGTGGGTAAAGCAATTGTTGAATGAAGACAATCCAGGTTTTATTCCTGGCACCCCATACGGTCCCCCAAGCACTTCCAGGAGTGAACTCCTCTTGAGTGCAGAGCCAGGAGTAACCTCTGATCACTGTTGGGTGTGGCCTCCCCAAAATAAAAAAAATTGAAACTCTGGAGGGTGGAGAGATTTCTCAAAGAACTGAAGTGCATGATTTGCATGTAGGAACCCCATATTTGAACCCTGGCATTGCATGGCCTCCCAGAATTTCCTGGAATGGTCCTTGAGCTACCTAAGTGTGACTCTAAAATAAAACAAAACAGAATTCTCAAATTCTTTTTTTTTTCCTTTGGTTTTTTTGGGCCACACCCGTTAGATGCTCAGGGGTTACTCCTGGCTACGCACACGGGAGGATCAAACCGTGGTCCTTTCCTTGGCTAGCACTTGCAAGGCAGACACCTTACTTCTAGCGCCACCTCGACGGCCCCGGCTCAAATTCTTGAGCACTGCACATGCTCTCTCCCTAAACCCCAGGAGACCACAAATGAGCACAGACCCAGGAATTTCCCCTAGGCACAATTGGGTGTGGCCCAAACTCCTCACATCCCAGAAATCCTTTTAAGATGAACAAAAACAGCAAAAAAGAATAGAGGAATAAATGAATCAGGTTCACAAGCAGCAGTTGTGTTCCAGGTGTGTTGTACCTCATCAGGGGGTGGGGATTTTTCTGGGTTTTGCTGGCCACTCCCAGCTGGAAGGAACCATGAGGTACTAGAGACTGAAACAGAACTCTCACGTGCACAGCATTCCTTTGAGTCATTCATTGCTTTGGATTCTCAAATTATCTTCTTTTCTTTTTAAACTTCTATCAGGTCTCTCTTTAAAAATTTATCTGACTCATCTTAATTTACAATACTTTTGATGATAAAGTTTCATGAATACAATATTCCAATATCACTGTGTCTTCTTTGGAATGGAGACGTTTTGGTTTGGTTTGGTTTTTGGGTCACACCTGGCATCGCTCAGGGGCTACGCCTGGCTCTAATCTCAGAAATCGCTCATGGCAGACTCAGGGGACCATATGGGATGCCAGGATTCGAACCACCATCCTTCTGCATGCAAGGCAAACGCCCTACCTCTATGCTATCTATCTGGCCCCGGAATGGAGACGTTTTTAAAGGTTTAACAAGAAAGTAGTTGGAGCTTGTGTCACTTATTTTTGAACTTTTTTTGCATTGTTTATAAGATCATTTGTTTTTTAATGATTAATTAACATAGATATTCTAACAGAAGGCCTCAGTGTGGAGTCTTTTGCGATAATCAGCGATGGTCTCCTGACTTTCAGTCAGATGGGAAAACAGAATTACAGAGTCAGTCTACACTCAGCAATTCTCACCTCAAATTATCAAACCCATAGTGGAGTTCATTTGACTCAAAGAAATTTCCAAAGCACCGAGAATACAAGTGTTTAAGAAAAATTTTAATTCTAAACCAACATGCTAACCAGAAGAACAGCATTTTTTTTTTAATTTTTTGGTTTTTGGGTTATACCCGACTGTGCTCAGGGGTTACTCCTGGCTCTATGCTCAGAAATCGCTCCTGGCAAGCTCAGGGGACCAAATGGGGAGCCGGGATTCAAACCATTGACCTTCTGCAGGGAAGGCAAACGCCTTACATCTATGCTATCTCTCTGGCCCCAGAATAGCATTTTTATAATACTTCAGAAATATCTTTCAGATAAATTACTATAAAAGTGAAAATCGGGGAGGGGGAAAAAAGTAAAAATCAATTAATGAATATTTTGGGTGAAAGAATGGATTTTTTAATGACATTGTAGATTTAAATTAATATAAATAGGGGCTGGAGAGATAGCATGGAGGTAAGGCATTTCCCTTTCATGCAAAAGGTCGGTGGTTCGAATCCCAGCATCCCATATGGCCCCTCCGAGCATTCCAGGAGTGATTTCTGAGTGTAGAGCCAGGAGTAACCCGAGCGCTGCCGGATGTGACCCAAAAACCAAAAAAAAAAAAAAAATTAATATAAATAACATTAGAGGACCAGCAAGCTGAGGATTGGGTTCCAGAAGCAACAAAGGTATCCCCCAGACAAGTATGAGGCCCTGAGTTTGATGCCCCCCTGCCTTCTACATAAATCAAATTTGCTTTCCTATGTGGTCCTATTGCCTAGGAACTCCAGAAAGGTCTTAGCATGTCATAGTAGCCAGGTGAGCACCACAACTATGTACAAGCATTGAGACCAAGAATACCACCCCTGGGGCCGGGTAGGTGGCGCTGGAGGTAAGGTGACTGCCTTGCAAGCGCTAGCCAAGGAAGGACCGCGGTTCGATCCCCCGGCGTCCCATATGGTCCCCCCAAGCCAGGGGCGATTTCTGAGCGCATAGCCAGGAGTAACCCCTGAGCGTCAAACGGGTGTGGCCCAAAAACCAAAAAAAAAAAAAAAAAAAAAGAATACCACCCCTGAAGTATTGTGTGAGACCACAGTAACCCTCAATGAACATTATGATCAAAACATAGCTGAGCACCACAACTAAAGCTGTGTAAACCTCGCTGAACACCACAACCAAATGTATGTGACCCCATCACCACAAGATAGGGAAAATAAGAGGGGAGGGAAATCACATAAAAATATACCTCTCTGTCTCCAAAATTGCATTTTAGGGCTGGGGACATGGCTCAGGTAACTGAAATGCATGCTTTGCAATGCAGGAGCCCTGAGTTTGAGCACTGCCAGGAGTGAGCCCCACGCCCTAAGAGACAGTTATCCTCAGCACCACTGGGTGTTGGCTCACAGACTGAAAGTGTATTTTACTGTTCACCTATTTTTCAAATTTACCTATTTTTAAGTGAGAGGAGAGAGAGAGAGAGAGAGAGAGAGAGAGAGAGAGCCACAAGTTATAATTTTTGCCTCAAATGTCTTTCCTCTGATATTACATATTACAGCTCAGTTTAGAATCATAACACCTGGATGTGGAAGGGCTGAAAAACACAGCCTTCCCAGATGTGTCTTTGACATGATCTTTGCCTCTTTTATTTGTTTGTTTGTTTTGTTTTTGTTTTGGGGCCACACCCAGTGACGCTCAGGGGTTGCTCCTGACTATGTGCTCAGAAATTGCTCCTGGCTTGGGGACCATATGGAATATGGGGCGTGGAACCGAGGTCCGTCCTGGATCAGCCGTGTGCAAGGCAGACTACTGCGCTATAGCACTGGCCCCTGCCTCTCTTTTCTAAGCTCATAGGACAACCCATGAAATGACAAGTTTTGGGCTGGACCCGAAAAACCATTTCCTATGTGTCTGGCACATAATGGTCCTCAGACTCTGGAACTCCTCTTTTTGTAGTTACCATTTTCTGAGAGAAAAGAAACAGAGGTTTTGGTGCATATCATTGAAGTAAAAGTGTAGCTCTATTCTGGGGGTAATTACCTGTCTCCGTTTCTAAATGGGACCAAAACTCTAGCATCCTTCCTTGGCAGGCCAGGGAATTTGCGAAAACATTTTAAATTTAGAATTCTTGAGGGAGATGGCAGTGCACTAACAGAACAATTACTTCCAAGTCAAACAAAAATAACTTGTCTGCCAGCAAAGCTATAAGCAAGCCAACTCAAAAAATAACCTCTCTGAGATGCTGAGACTGGAGAGTATTTCAATACCCTATTTTTGTTTTTTTCTAATTTTCATTGTGGGGACACACACACACACACACACACACACACACACACACACACACACGTACATGTATGAAACTGTTTTACACTCAATAGAAGATTTCTGCCCAATTATTTATTTATAACATGTTCTGCCTAGAGACCTTCCCCTCTAGTCAACTCCTAAATACAAAAAGTGGCCTGAAAGCCTAAGCAGTGAATTTTTTTCCCTAAACATCTGGAATTCCTATGTACAATCTGTAAAGCATAAACTCTTCATTTTTTTTCCCTTTTGATTTAGGCTTAATTACTTGAGTTCCAAATCCCCCGCCCCTGTCTCCCTCCATACCAAACTAATTAGGGCAATTATTTGAGCCATCCATGGCTACAGATCTGTTAAAGCCTGTTATTGAGGTTAACAAATGAGAGGGTTAATTTCTCTAGACTGTTCCATAGTTGGAGAAGAAAGATAATAAGCCCTTATATTTGTAGGGTGCTTTTTGAATTTTCAAGTCTCTTTTTCTCTCCACTCAGCTGCCACCCAAGAGAAGAGCTTACTTCGGGGTTTCACACTGTCTGGGAACCTGAAAGTAAGTGACTTAGTTCTAAACTGAAACCCCTGGGATTCAGTACCACATGTGAAAAGCCCCTGTATGTTTCCTTGTGATGTTGCTTGTGAAAAGGATTGTAGTGCTTTTCCACAGAAGTAGATGGCTAACTAGTCACCTCTCGCACCGACTTGGAGTGTTGACTTAAGGCTGTAGATAGACAGTAAGTGGCTTTTTAAAAGATAATGTGACCACTGGCCTGTGTGCTATTTACTTATTTAGAAGTTGCTGAATTCATCAGATCACTTCGGCTATATATGAACTGCAGCGACTTTCAAGTTCTTTTTCCAATTTTGTTTTACTGAAAAAGCAACAAGGCTTTTATCCTGTCTTGCACTTTATGTCTATTTGCTAGGTTGCTAAACCAGAGTTTCTATTTTAGTCTTCTGGCCCAGGAGATATTTTTGTGTTTTTGTGTTTCCCCTTTTACTTGCTTAACACACTCCTGGATTTGTTGTTGTTGTTGTTTGCTGGTTTTAATCCAGGAGCATTAGGTAAGGAGGCTTAGATTTTTTAAAAAACACATTACCATGATTCAACTGATGATTTCAAGTCATTTTCCCAACAAGAATCTGTGAAAGTGTGAAAAACAGTGACAGAGAGTAAATTTTTCCAGTTTCTTCATGAGAAGAAATTTGACCACAGAGCCAGGAAGGAGTAAGGTACCAGGAGTGATGCAAGAAAAAAATTAAATTTAGATGGGAAAAAAATCCATATGCCACAGAAAGCAACAGCTCTCATAACATTTAATATTAGATGTGGCTTTGGTATAATAGTAATATTCATTAAATTTTTGTTTTGTTTTATTTGGGGGCCACAGAACTCAGAGTTTACTTCTGGCTCTACACTCAGGGACTACTACTAGTGTATCTCAGGGGTTCATTATATAGTGCCAGGAATTGAACCTAATCAACTGCTTGCAAGGCAAGTATCCTGCTCTCTGTACTATTTCTCTGACCATTATTAAATTTTTATTTATTTTTATTTTGGGTTTTTTTTTGGTTTTTTGGGCCACACCCATTTGATGCTCAGGGGTTACTTCTGGCTAAGCATTCAGAAATTGCCCCTGCTTGGGGGGACCATATGAGATGCCGGGGGATCAAACCACGGTCCTTCCTTGGCTAGCACTTGCAAGGCAGACACCTTACCTCTAGCGCCACCTCACCGGCCCCATTAAATTTTTATTTTATTTTATTATTTATTTATTAGTTTTTGGACCACACATGGCAGTACTAAGGAGTTATTCCTGGCTCTGCACTCAGAAATCACTCTTGGCAGGCAACATGGGATGCCAGGAATTGAACCCAGATCTATCTAGGTTCAGCCACATGCAAGGCAAATGCCCTACCGCTATTCTACCACTCCAGTTTTTGTCATTAAATTTTTTTGAACATGAAAATGATATATGCTTATTATAGGAGTTATGGAGAAAAACAAGAAAATGAATATTTAAAAAAAAGAAAATGAATATTTTTTTTTTATTTAAACACCTTGATTACATACATGATTGTGTTTGGGTTTCAGTCATAAAAGGAACACCACCCATCACCAGTGCAACATTCCCATCACCCAAGTCCCAAATCTCCCTCCTCCCCCCCAACCCCCGCCTGTACCCTAAACAGGCTCTACATTTCCCTCATACATTCTCAATATTAGGACAGTTCAAAATGTAGTTATTTCTCTAACTAAACTCATCACTCTTTGTGGTGAGCTTCCTGAGGTGAGCTGGAACTTCCAGCTCTTTTCTCTTTTGTGTCTGAAAATTATTATTACAAGGGTGTCTTTCATTTTTCTTAAAACCCATAGATGAGTGAGACCATTCTGCGTTTTTCTCTCTCTCTCTGACTTATTTCACTCAGCATAATAGATTCCATGTACATCCATGTATAGGAAAATTTCATGACTTCATCTCTCCTGACAGCTGCATAATATTCCATTGTGTATATGTACCACAGTTTCTTTAGCCATTCGTCTGTTGAAGGGCATCTTGGTTGTTTCCAGAGTCTTGCTATGGTAAATAGAGCTGCAATGAATATAGGTGTAAGGAAGGGGTTTTTGTATTGTATTTTTGTGTTCCTAGGGTATATTCCTAGGAGTGGTATAGCTGGATCGTATGGGAGCTCGATTTCCAGTTTTTGGAGGAATCTCCATATCGCTTTCCATAAAGGTTGAACTAGACAGCATTCCCACCAGCAGTGGATAAGAGTTCCTTTCTCTCCACATCCCCGCCAACACTGTTTATTCTCATTCTTTGTGATGTGTGCCATTCTCTGGGGTGTGAGGTGGTATCTCATCGTTGTTTTGATTTGCATCTCCCTGATGATTAGTGATGTGGAACATTTTTTCATGTGTCTTTTGGCCATGCGTATTTCTTCTTTGTCAAAGTGTCTGTTCATTTCTTCTCCCCATTTTTTGATGGGGTTAGATGTTTTTTTCTTGTAAAGTTCTGTCAGTGCCTTGTATATTTTGGAGATTAGCCCCTTATCTGATGGGTATTGGGTGAATAGTTTCTCCCACTCAGTGGGTGGCTCTTGTATCCTGGGCACTATTTCCTTTGAGGTGCAGAAGCTTCTCAGCTTAATATATTCCCATCTGTTAATCTCTGCTTTCACTTGCTTGGAGAGTGCAGTTTCCTCCTTGAAGATGCCTGTAATGTCCTGGAGTGTTTTGCCTATGTGCTGTTCTATATATCTTATGGTTTTGGGGCTGATATCGAGGTCTTTAATCCATTTGGATTTTACCTTCGTACATGATGTTAGCTGGGGGTCTAAGTTTAATTTTTTGCAAGTGGCTATCCAATTGTGCCAACACCACTTGTTGAAGAGGCTTTCCCTGCTCCATTTAGGATTTCCTGCTCCTTTATCAAAAATTAGATGGTTGTATCTCTGGGGAACATTTTCTGAGTATTCAAGCCTATTCCACTAATCTGAGGACCTATCCTTATTCCAATACCATGCTGTTTTGATAACTGTTGCTTTGTAGTACAGTTTAAAGTTGGGAAAAGTAATTCCTCCCATATTCTTTTTCCCAATGATTGCTTTAGCTATTCGAGGGTGTTTATTGTTCCAAATGAATTTCAAAAGTGTCTGATCCACTTCTTTGAAGAATGTCATGGGTATCTTTAGAGGGATGGCATTAAATCTGTATAATGCCTTGGGGAGTATTGACATTTTGATGATGTTAATCCTGCCAATCCATGAGCAGGGTATGTGTTTCCATTTCCGTGTGTCCTCTCTTATTTCTTGGAGCAGAGTTTTATAGTTTTCTTTGTATAGGTCCTTCACATATTTAGTCAAGTTGATTCCAAGATATTTGAGTTTGTGTGGTACTATTGTGAATGGGGTTGTTTTCTTAATGTCCATTTCATCCTTATTACTATTGGTATATAGAAAGGCCATTGATTTTTGTGTGTTAATTTTGTAGCCTGCCACCTTGCTATATGAGTCTATTGTTTCTAGAAGCTTTTTGATAGAGTCTTTAGGGTTTTCTAAGTAGAGTATCATGTCATCTGCAAACAGTGAGAGCTTGACTTCTTCCTTTCCTATCTGGATTCCCTTGATATCCTTTTCTTGCCTAATCGCTATAGCAAGTACTTCCAGTGCTATGTTGAATAGGAGTGGTGAGAGAGGACAGCCTTGTCTTGTGCCAGAATTTAGAGGGAAGGCTTTCAGTTTTTCTCCATTGAGGATAATATTTGCCACTGGCTTGTGGTAGATGGCCTTCACTATATTGAGAAAGGTTCCCTCCATTCCCATCTTGCTGAGAGTTTTGATCAAGAATGGGTGTTGGACCTTATCAAATGCTTTCTCTGCATCTATTGATATGATCATGTGGTTTTTATTTTTCTTGTTATTGATGTTGTGTATTATGTTGATAGATTTACGGATGTTAAACCAGCCTTGCATTCCTGGGATGAAACCTACTTGATCGTAGTGGATGATCTTCTTAACGAGGCATTGAATCCTATTTGCCAGGATTTTGTTGAGGATCTTTGCATCTGCATTCATCAGTGATATTGGTCTGTAATTTTCTTTTTTGGTAGCGTCTCTGTCTGGTTTAGGTATCAAGGTGATGTTGGCTTCATAAAAGCTATTTGGAAGTGTTTCTGTTTGTTCAATTTCATGAAAGAGTCTTGCCAAGATTGGCAGTAGTTCCTCTTGGAAAGTTTGATAGAATTCATTAGTGAATCCATCTGGACCTGGGCTTTTGTTTTTCGGCAGACATTTGATTACTGTTTTAATTTCATCAATGGTGATGGGGGTGTTTAGATATGCTACATCCTCTTCCTTCAACCGTGGAAGATTATAAGAGTCCAAGAATTTATCCATTTCTTCCAGGTTCTCATTTTTAGTGGCATAGAGTTTTTCAAAGTAGTTTCTGATTACCCTTTGAATCTCTGTCATATCAGTAGTGATCTCTCCTTTTTCATTCCTGATACGAGTTATCAAGTTTCTCTCTCTCTCTTTCTTTGTTAGGTTTGCCAGTGGTCTATCAATCTTGTTTATTTTTTCAAAGAACCAACTTCTGCTTTCGTTGATCTTTCGGATTGTTTTTTGAGTTTCCACTTCGTTGATTTCTGCTCTCAGCTTTGTTATTTCCTTCTGTCTTCCTATTCTTGGGTCCTTTTGTTGAGCATTTTCTAGTTCTATTAGCTGTGTCATTAAGCTACTCAGGTAAGCTCCTTCTTCCTTCCTGATGTGTGCTTGCAAAGCTATAAATTTTCCTCTCAGTACTGCTTTTGCTGTGTCCCATAAGTTCTGAGAGTTTGTGTCTTTATTGTCATTTGTTTCCAGGAATCTTTTTATTTCCTCCTTGATTTCATCTCGGACCCACTGGTTATTGAGCATGAGGCTGTTTAACTTCCAGGTGTTAAAGTGTTTCTTCTGAGTCCCTTTGGAGTTCACAAATAATTTCAGAGCCTTGTGGTCAGCGAAGGTAGTCTGCAAAATTTCTATCCTCTTGATCTTATGGAGGTATGTTTTATGTGCCAGCATGTAGTCTATCCTGGAGAATGTCCCATGTACATTGGAGAAGAATGTGTATCCAGGTTTCTGGGGATGGAGTGTCCTATATATATCCACTAGGCCTCTTTCTTCCATTTCTCTCCTCAGGTCTAGTATATTCTTGTTGGGTTTCAGTCTGGTTGACCTGTCCAGTGTTGACAAAGCCGTGTTAAGGTCCCCCACAATTATTGTGTTGTTGTTGATATTATTTTTCAGATTTGTCAACAGTTGTATTAAATATTTTGCTGGCCCCTCATTCGGTGCATATATGTTTAGGAGAGTGAATTCTTCCTGCTCTACGTACCCCTTGATTAATATAAAATGTCCGTCTTTGTCCCTTACCACCTTCCTGAGTATAAAGTTTGCATTATCTGATATTAGTATGGCCACTCCAGCTTTTTTATGGGTGTTGTTTGCTTGGATAACTTTTCTCCAGCCTTTTATTTTGAGTCTATGTTTGTTCTGACTATTCAGGTGCGTTTCTTGTAGGCAGCAGAAGGTTGGATTGAGTTTTTTGATCCATTTAGCCACTCTGTGTCTCTTAACTGGTGCATTTAGTCCATTGACGTTGAGAGAAAGAATTGTTCTGGGATTTAACACCATCTTTATTTCAAAATTTGGTGTGTCTTTTGGGTAGTCTTGTCTTAGATTAGGTCTTTCAGTTTTTCTCTTAAGACTGGTTTTGTGTCTGTGAAGTTTCTGAGCTGTTTTTTGTCTGTGAAACCATGTATTCTTCCATCAAACCGGAAAGTGAGTTTTGCTGGGTATAGTATTCTGGGTGAAGCATTCATTTCATTCAGTCTTGTCACAATATCCCACCACTGCTTTCTGGCATTGAGCGTTTCTGGTGACAGGTCTGCTGTAAATCTCAGGGAAGCTTGCTTGAACATGATTTCCCCTTTTGATCTTGCTGTTTTCAGAATTCTGTCTCTATCTGTGGGATTTGTCATTGTGACTAGGATGTGTCTTGGGGTGGTTTTTCTGGGGTCTCTTTTGGTTGGTACTCTTCGGGCATGCAGGATTTGATCACATATATTCTTTAGCTCTGGGAGTTTCTCTTTAATGATGTTCTTGACCATTGATTCTTCCTGGAAATTTTCTTCCTGGGTCTCTGGGACTCCAATGATTCTTAAGTTGTTTCTGTTGATCTTATCATAGACTTCTATTTTCGTCTGTTCCCATTCTTTGACTAATTTTTCCATTGTCTGCTCATTTGCTTTAAGTTTTTTGTCCAATCTCTCCTGCTGTATGGAATTGTTATGTATCTCATCTTCCACAGCACCAAGTCTATTCTCAGCTTCTGATACCCTGTCCCAGAGCTTATCCATTTTGTCATTCACTTCGTTTACTGACTTTTTCAGTCCTGTTAGTTGACATGTTATTTCAGTTTGGAGTTTTGTCATTTCTGCCTTCATATTTTCTTGGTTCTTATTAGTGTTCTGTTCAACTCGATCCATGGTTTCTTGGAGTCTGTTGAGCACCTTCCATATTGCTAGTCTAAAGTCCTTATCTGAGAGGTTGATTAGTTGTTCAGTCATTATCTGGTCCTCAGAATTGTCATCTTCATTCTCTATGTCTGATGCTGGCCTGCGTTGTTTCCCCATTGTCACACTTGTATTGTGGGTTTTTCTACGTGTTGTGGTGGTATTCATTGTCTATATGATGTAGGCAGCACACTCCTCTGGCTCATCTCTTTCTGGATGGGCTGACTTGCCTCTAAGGGAGGGGAGTCCTCCGTGGATGAAGCCTCACACTGGGTCAAATCTTAGGCCCGAGCATGCAACAGAGAAGACAGTCCAGAGAGAAATGTTTGCTTCTGTGATATAGCGCCGTTCTTAGTGTGATTTTTCCTTCTTGTTGCAATGGAGTTCTTTCCTTAGAAAGAGTGCACGGCCGCGTAGCGAAGCGGAGCGGCCGTGCTCCTCTGAGCCTCTTTTTGCCCCACTCGCAAGAGTTTCACGCAAGAGGACAGTAGACAGACATAGACAGGTCACACTCACAGTCTTTCACAGCTGAGCCCCACTGGGCCGGTGTACTTTCGCGGATTTTCACCGCCTGGTGTCACACACAGGGAGCCAGCTTTTGCAAAGGTTAGCCGGTTTTTATGCTCTGAAGTCCCTCCCTGAAAATGGCGTCTGGGCGAGCGAGGTTTCTGGAGGCTCTTTTTGCCCCACTCGCAAGAGTTTCATGCAAGAGGACAGTAGACAGACATAGACAGGCCACACTCACAGTCTTTCACAGCTGAGCCCCACTGGGCCGGTGTACACTCGCGGATTTTCCCCGCCTGGTGTCACACACAGGGAGCCAGCTTTTGCCGAAAATGAATATTTTAATAGAGAAACTTAACATTTGACATACAGTACTTTCTCAAAAGATTTTTGCATAATTGTGCATATTTTAAACCATATGTATGTATGTATGCTCTCTGCTTCTTTCAACATCAAGCAATATCAGTTTCATTGATAAAAATATTTTAGGGGCCGGAGAAATAACATGGAGGCAGGGTGTTTGCCTTGCATGCAGAAAGACAGTGGTTCAAATCCCGGCATCCCATATGGTTCCCTGAGCCTGCCAAGAGCGATTTCTGAGCCTAGAAGCAGGAGTAACCCCTGAGCACTGCCGGGTGTGACCCTCCGAAAAAAGATTCAAATAATTTTCAAACACATGCAAGATACATCCTTTATCAATGAATCACATCCCCGGGTACCCTATTTAAAAATCTTTGCTTCGAAAACTAAGTTTCTATTCTCTATTGGACATTAAAGTTATTCTCTAGCATTTTACCACTACAATAACACTAAAAATGAACATCTTCATAGCTAAGCATTTGATTATGATATATAAAAATATATTTTGAGTAGGAATTTAAGGTAGTCATAATTTTTTTTCCCATTTGTCTGACTTACTGCCCCTAAGTTCTTGAGACCACATTTAAAGAAAATTTCAATATTTTAGGACATTCTTTGAGTCTTAAACCTACATATGCCCTTTTTTTAAAAAACTACAATTTGGCATTTCTTTTTGTTTGTTTGTTTGTTTTGTTTTGTTTTTGTTTTTTGGCCATGCCGGGTGGTGCTCAGGGGTTACTCCTGGCTATCTGCTCAGAAATAGTTCCTGGCAGGCACGGGGGACCATATAGGATGCCAGGATTTGAACCAACCACTTTAGGTCCTGGATCAGCTGCTTGCAAGGCAAACACCGCTGTGCTATCTCTCTGGCCCCTCAATTTGGCATTTCTAATATGCCTTCCTTTTTAGCTGCTTTGAAAAACAATCTTTAGATTATTCCAAGAAGTTACACAGATATCCAAACACTGTTCACTGGTGCTCCAGTTGAAAATTTGTTTATTTTGCCTTCAGCAAAAGGAATTGTGAAAACTAAAAAGACAAATTTGGATGTGAAAAAAAAGAATAAATAATAAAGTACATCTGTTCTCCCTCAGTTGCCTCACTCTCCATGTTTTCTACATTATTGACAACACTAATGTTAATATGTAATACGTTGACATTAATGATTGTGTCAAGGGCCATTGGAGAAATATCTATAGCTGTGGGATTCCCCACAGCTGCTGGCTTGCCTTCTTGAAGGAGGAACCCAGAGCTAGCCAAGGGAGAGTTCAAGGAAACACCTCCCGCCCTCTACCAATAAAGAAATAAATAAATAATAAATAAATAAATACATGAAAGGGAAAGGAAAGAAAATGCTTCCTTATCATGGCTTGTGGAATGGGTAAATTCCACAATGAACACTCCCAGTAAAGCTTTATCAGAGAGTTGAAGAACATAGGAGAATGAGAGAGAGAGAGAGAGAGAGAGAGAGAGAGAGAGAGAGAGAGAGAGAGAGAGAGAGAGAGAGAGAGAGAGAGAGAGAGAGAGAAGTAACATTATCCTTTCATCTTGTCACTTAATTGCACTGATATTGTTCCCTCACTGCTGGGCATCTCTTATCTTCCTAACTGCCTAACTGGATTAAAGAGCGATGAAGAGTCCAGCATACTGTTTTGTGAAACAAATCCAGGATTCCAGAACAAAGCTATAGTCAGAAATTATGCAATAAGTAATTGAACAAATGAGCCCACATTAGCAGCTTAGGGCAAATGAGAATTCAGGTCTTTTCCTGCCAGCCTGTTTTTGATGGAGGACTGAACTAAGCAGTCAAAGGGGAAAGAAGTCTATTAAGAACAATTTACCAATGTCCTTACTTCTCTGGGCTGATCCCAAAGGAAGCTAAGTGAGTCTGGATTCTGACTCATATACCTCAGTGGAGACTATTAATACATAACCTTCAATTAGTTGAGATCCTTGCTCCTTTTCTCAACATTTTGAGAAATAAAAATATAGTGTTGTGTATGTAAATATTTTATGAGATTATTATGTTACTGACCCTACCCTGATCGATGATTGTGCCCTAACCTAGGGTGGTACCTGATTCTGCTTCCACCATTGAGTGGTATCTGATCCCACCATTGGGTGGTACCTGATTCTGGGGGATAAAAACAAGGGTCTGTGGAAGGCAAGAGGCTTTTTGCTGGAATTAAGGCTGAGACTTTGGACTTCAGTCTTGTCCACCGAATAAAGCTAATATTTCCACAAGCCTGACTGTCTGCGAGCTGTTTACCCACCGTTTCACCTCAGAACCGACGGCTGGATGGGGTGGCAGACACGTGTTCCGTCCGACCTGGAGGGGAAAGACCTCATCCTCCATCCTTCCATCAGTCAACCTCTTCAGGGGCTGACTTGCAACAATATAGTAACAACAGGGGTTTTGATTGTTACAGGTTAGGGCCACTTTCTTGGTAGTACTGGAGGGGGACAACACCTTGCTTGGTGTTGGGCAGGGGATATGTCATTCCTGACAGTGGTACTGGGGAACAATCTCAAGTCACTTGCCCTTGATAGATGGCAAACTAGATCTTTGTTTTAGCACTTCCCATGCCAGGATTTTCATTTTTAAAAACCCAGGCATGTGGTTGCAGAGATAGCACAATGGCTAGGGTGTTGGCCTTGACCCAGGTTCAATACCTGTCACCCTCTATAGTCCTGCCAGGAGTAATTATTGAGAAGTGATCTGGGAATAGCCCTTGCGCATCACTGGTGTAGCCAGAAACCAAATCAAAACAAACCAAACAATCTAGACACTTTTGTGAGTTGACCAATGACTAGGTATAAATCTACTTCAACTTCCTAAAGTTTCACCTTCAATATTTCTGGAAGTGTGTTTCGAGAAAAGCACTTATAGATGCTACAAGGAAGAGTTTCATTTACAACATGTAGGATTTTTCTCTTCAAGGGAAACAATCAGTTAGCATAACTGGGTGTTAGCAAAGCCTCTGTATTTGGGATGGAGTTCAAGGGATAGAGTACATTCGAGGGTCTTAGTTTGATCACCAGCATATTGAGGCCTGTGAACATGGTTATCACCTGTGAGCAGGTAATCTTCTGGTCCCTCAGCACTGCTGGGAATAGTACTCCTAATTGAAAATACCTCTATCTTCTATTGAGAAGTATCTGATAAAATATTTGGAAACAATTTGGTGATATTCTGTTTTCAACTATGCAGATAATACTTGACTAAATGGGCATAGGGTTTGATCATTGATTATTCAAGAGAATATTAAATAGATGCTGGTCTAAATTATTTTTCTAAGCAGTTCTTGAATTAAAGGGATATTGTTAAGAGAAATGTAAAGTAATACTACTATTTCTCAACAACTGGATTAGAAACATTACACTTGACAATACACTTTTGTAGGGCTACTGGCATAAAGTGTGTCCAAACAATACAAGTAGGAGGGAAAAATGATCCAAGCTTATGAAGAACAATTTGGTAAAATCTATAGCAATCCTATTTCTGGAAATTTATCCTGTATTTAATCCTCTACATGTAAGAAGTGATACATGTACAGGGTTGTTTATTCATAATAGCAAAATATCAGCAGTAATTAAAATGTCATGCATTATAAAAACAACAACTAGTGTTTGTGCACAAAATAAAATATCTCAGAGTGGTGTAAAGAAAAAATAAAAAAATCTTTGTGTGAGTATGAAAAAATTTCCAGTTATAAAATGAGGGGGGAAAAAAGAAAGTTTAAAAAGGTGTATATATTTTGCTACTTTTTTGCAAATAAAATGATATTAGGGGCAGAAATATATCAATAAACTGAGTGAGTCCTTTGCTCTCAGGAGGCCTGGGTTCAATCCCAGCTACCATATAATCCCTAGAGCATTGTTGAGACCAATCCCTGAATAGAGAGTTGTATGTAGCCCCTGAGCATCACTCGGTGGAGACCACAAACAAATAAGCAAATAAACAAATATGTTAACCATAAAATGGAATATCATTTATCACTAAAAAGAAATGAGTGATCAGTTCATAAAAAGATACAGCCAAAATGTAAATGCATCTGATTCCAATTACATGAAAATCTGGTAAGGGCAAAACTGTGGAGATAATGAAACTGAATTGTGAGGGATTGAGGGGAGGTAGAGGGATAGAGAGAGCACAAAAAATGTTTAAGACAAGTAGAATGCTCTGTATGGCCAATATAATGATGGATACAATATGGTATTCTTTTGTCCAAAGCTGTAGAGTGTACAACACTAATAGTGAAATATATGCATATGAATATATGAGTGAAAAATGAGTGTCAACTAGGTTTATTAGCTATAGCAATTGGGACAAGGGCCATGTTGCTCATGTGGGATATGATGATTTGGAAGTAGTGATATATTTGATGGGGAGAGGAGTGAATAAAAAATATCTGTATTTTCCTGCAAAACCAGATCTGATATAAAAAAATTAAATGTGAAAAGAGTTAGGTTTGTTTGTGTTTGTATAAATAAGTACTGTAACCACACAGAAGAAATCAATAATAGTCCATTATAGTTGGTCTAATGACAATGTTGACTTTTACCCTTGTGTTCTAAGGAAAGAGTAAAGGTAAGAATTAACTCCTACATATGAGGAAAAATATATAGTATGGTAATAATATCCAGAGACATTAAAGATGAGGACCAGAAGAACCAGTCAATGGTAGAAAACTCACCCAAAATTGTGGAGCTGTACAATTAGGGTAGAGAAGGGACCACTAAGACACTGATAGTTAAAACTGATCACACTGGACAACAACTGAATGCTGAACAGAGATAAAGCACAGTACATTTTTATTAACAATAGTGCAAACCATGGTGTCTAAAATGGAAAAAAGAGGGGAGAGAGGTAGGAAGTGGGGCGGGGGGAACTAGGGACATTCCTGGCTGGAAATGTACAGTAAAAGGTGATTACACTGTAAGACTGAAACCCAATCATGAACAACTTTGGAACCATTGTGTTTAAATAAAAGGGAAAAATAAAGAAAGAACTACAGATTTGCTTTCCAGGAACAGCAAAGGATCATCCTACTAGCTAAAACAAGACTCATCTTCATCCTTTTTGATTCCCATGAAACTCCTATGTGCAGCACTTCCTATTCCCTTGCCATCCCTCCTTTCCCCTTCTTTTTTCTTCCCTTCCCTTCACTAGAAGACTCCCAGTAGTCCTTGGGGTACAATACAGTCTTATTCCTGCCTCTTCCCTCAGGGATCACTCCTGGCAATGCTTGGAGTGATCCCTGGCAACAACTATTTGTGCTGTAGGAGTAGAACCTGAGTCAAATGTAGGTAAGACAAGTGCCCTATCTGTTTTACTTACTCTCTCTTCAGCCTCTGCATGGCTTAACTTCATCCTACTGTTCAGTTTATAGTCAAGAAAATACTTTATCAGATCATCTAATCTTCCTAATTTATGTGAATCAAAGCCCAAAGTGGTTAGGTTTTGTAGTATAGCTGTGCTTATAAAGTATTGTATTTAGGCCCAACTTAGTCTTGATAAATTGAATTCCTGCCTCCTTCACCCCCACTCCTGCTCTTTACTACTTGTGATTTTGGGCAAACTACTTACACTGTCTGAGTCTCATTTTTTTTTTTTTTTTTTTGGCCAAACCCGGCCGTGCTCAGGGGTTACTCCTGGCTGTCTGCTCAGAAATAGCTCCTGGCAGGCACGGGGGACCATATGGGACACCGGGATTCGAACCAACCACCTTTGGTCCTGGATCGGCTGCTTGCAAGGCAAACACCGCTGTGCTATCTCTCTGGGCCCTGAGTCTCATTTCTTTCTTTCTTTTCTTTTTTCTTTTTTCTTCTTTTCTTTTTGAGTCTCATTTCTTAAGATAAAGAAGATTTTTTTTAAAAGAAGGTTTCTTAGATAATGAAGATCTAAATTAAGTGAGGATTTCACAATGGGAGAGTCTTATTATTTTTTGTTTGTTATTTTGGGCCACACCCGTTTGATGCTCAGGGGTTACTCCTGGCTAAGGGCTCAGAAATCGCCCCTGGCTTGGGGCGATGATATGGGACACCGGGGGATCGAACCGCGGTCCTTCCTTGGCTAGCACTTGCAAGGCAGACACCTTACCTCTACGCGCCCCACCTCACCTCTCCGGCCCCTATTATTATTATTATTAATTTATTTTATTATTTTTTTTGGTTTTTGGACCTCACCTGGTGGCACTCAGGAGTTACTTCTGATTCTGTGTTCAGAAATTGTTCCTCAGAGATCGAACCCCAGTTGGCCTCGTGCAAAGCAAATGCCCTACTGCTGTACTATTGATCCAACCCCAAGGGAGTCTTATTATTAATTAAACAATTAATAAATGCTTAATAAATAATAGTTGTGTCTTACATTGTTCATTGCTATTATGTCCTTTTTAAAGAATATAATGCTGGGCCCGGAGAGATAGCACAGCGGCGTTTGCCTTGCAAGCAGCTGATCCAGGACCAAAGGTGGTTGGTTCAAATCCTGGTGTCCCATGTGGTCCCCCGAGCCTGCCAGGAGCTATTTCTGAGCAGACAGCCAGGAGTAACCCCTGAGCATCGCTAGGTGTGGCCCAAAAACCAAAAAAAAAAAAAAAGAAAACATACAAAAAAAAGAATATAATGCTCTGAAGATATGACTAGGTGTGAGGCTGGGCATTTCCTCCATGACCTTGTCCTATCTTACCAGGTGTGCACACTGTGACAGAGCCAATGTAACCCAGCACCACAGCATGATCTTAGTGTGCTACAACCTGGATGCCATGACAACATGCATGACAAAGAAAACAAGAGATGGGAAGGGAAAATTAAAAAAAAATATCAACTATAACACATTCTAAAGAATACATTTTTGTTTGGTTTTTTTTTTTTTTTTTTTTTTTTTTTTTGGTTTTTGGGCCACACCCGCGGTGCTCAGGTGACTCCTGGCTGTCTGCTCAGAAATAGCTCCTGGCAGGCACGGGGGACCATATGGGACACCGGGATTCAAACCAACACACCTTTGGTCCTGGATCGGCTGCTTGCAAGGCAAACGCCGCTGTGCTATCTCTCCGGCCTAAAGAATACATTTTTATTTATATCTTATAAAATGAGTTTACCATACATTTTAAGTTCTGATTCTTTGCTTTGTAATAAGCTAAAGCATTAAGAAATAAAAATCAATACAACAGAATGAAATCACTGTAAGAGTGAGTGTGTTAGAGGCATTTTTGCTTTCCAATTTGTGCATGTGCTTGTTACTGATAATGTAACACTGTACTTCCCAGCCCTCTTGCAGTGAGCAAGGTCACATAATTAATTTTTTAATTTATTTTGGGGGAGGCCACGTTTATGGTGCTCAGAACAAATATTGGCTTAGTGGTATTTGGGGGACCATATTTGGAGTTGGTATTCAAACTGGGAAGGAGTGAGAATTCAAGGCAAGTGCTGTGTTAACTCTCCACCTGCTCACGACTAAGTGAGCAGCAAGCAAAAGTAACAGATATAATATCTGGTACAAAGGTATTTCAAAGGGCAGGGGGAATTCTCACTGTTCTATTCTCATCGTAAAAATACCTGCTGCTGTAGCATTATTAATGATGGAATCCCCTGTGATTTGGGCCTCTTGGTGACTTTGTGGCACACATCTGTGTCAAAGGGCTGGAGTGTGTCCATTGCTTGTGAGTCTCCTGGGAGGGACCCCCTTCAGCACTGAGCCCCTAAACAGCCCCCATTATGTAAAGGAATCTGAAAATCAGAAAAATTATATATTTCTCCCAAAATAAGTGAAGTCAGAATTGAATCTTAGAAGTCTGACTCTGGAGTCAGACAATACCACTATACAATAAATATGCATTTTAGAAATCATCTCAATGCACTTAGTGAAAAACTAGCTTTTCTCTATACTAAAAAATGTTATTATGAACTGAATATGGTAAAACATTTTATTCATAACATTGAAGTAGTTGTGAACTATCTTTGAATAAATTAATAACATGAAAGCATAAATGATCTATATGAAGAGGGAGCCAGAATTTTAGTACAGTAGGTAAGGCATTTGCTTTGCATGTTGATCAACCAGTTAGATTCCCAGCATCTTATAAGGTGGTTCAGCACCAGCCAGGAGTGATTCCTAAGAGAAAAGACAGGACTAACCCTGAGCACCAAAAGGTGTGATCCCAAAATAAAATCTATATAAAGAATATAAGATTTTGTTGCTAACTACACGATATTAGCATATTCTTTTATGAGAGGATTTGATATAGCAAAAAATATCAATTATTCACTATTATTATTCAAGCGTATGTGGTTTAAGCCTTTTTGGGGTTATTTTTCCCTTGGTAAAAGTTGAGACACTGAGGCCATTAAGTAGTGAGTAGATGGTCCCCAACAGAAACCCATGATTCCTTTCTCCTGAGACTACAGCCAGCAAGAAAAGTTGGTGGGAGGGGCAGGAAGGGAAGACTGTCCTTGTGAGAACAACCTGAGATCACTTTCACTGGAGTGCACAGGCTTCCCCATCTGAATGGTAATTCAATTTCATTCTGCTCAGCTCTGACACAATTAACCTGGAGAAAATATCAGATTCCACAGGTACAAGACCTTGTCTCCTAAGACAACAATTTAAACAATGGTTGCAAGTTCAGACTGCTACTTACCCAGGCTTCTTACTAAAAAATTATAAATTAAAGGTTCCTCAGATTCCTATTGGAAGTTTGTTGAGTTTGAGCTTCACACAGCAGAACTCAGGGAAGCCATACACTCACTAGATCACTCATTTATAACAAAGGTTACAACTCAGCAACAGTCAGATGGAAGAACTGCAAGAAGCAAAAATATTTACAAAAGTTATAGAGTATCTGGAGATAGAATACAGCAGTAAGGCATTTATTTGTCTTGCATATGTGTGGATCCTGTTTCAACTCCTGACAATCCATATGGTTCCCTGAGCACTTCCAGTAGTAAACTCTGAGCACCATCAGATATGTGCCCCAACAACCACCACCACCACCACCACAACAACAAATAATAATAATAATATTAAAATTAAAAAGGGCATGGAGCTTTTCTTCTACCTCTGAGTGGTATTCTCCCTAAATTTCCACATGCTCACAAATTGAAAAACTCACTGAAGCCCCCTCCCTAGCCTTTTTATTTTTTTTCTTTTGTTTTTTGGGCCATATCCAGTGGTGTTACTCCTTGCTCTGCACTTTGGAATTACTCATTTTTTTTTTTTTGGTTTTTCGGGCCACACACATTTGATGCTCAGGGGTTACTCATGGCTAAGGCTCAGAAATTGTCCCTTGCTTGGGGGACCATATGGGACGCTGGGGGATCGAACCGCGGTCCTGATCCTTGGCTAGCGCTTGCGAGGCAGGCACCTTACCTCTAGCGCCACCTCGCCGGCCCCTGGAATCACTTTTAATAGTGCTTGAGGGACCATATGCTGGGGAATGAGCCTAGATCAGCTGTATGCAAGGCAAACACCCTACCTACTATACTATTTCTCCTTCCCAACCTTTGGGATTTTTATGGAGACTTTGGTATTTGAGCATAGTTGAGTAAATCATTGTCTATTGACAAATAAGTTCAGTCTCTACTCCTCAGCCCCTTGGAGGTCTGGCGGTGAGACTGGAAGTTTGGGTTCTATTTATGTTGGTTTTCTGGAAATTAGTCCCCATATTACTTTTCCCAAAAGCTACCTTAATTAACACAACATGAGACAAGTATAAAACTCAATAGTTAGGAAATTTTAAGGTTTTGGGGACTATAAGCCTGCAATTGTGTATGAACACCAAATATATGTCTTACAAATCACAATCTCAGGTTGGAACGATAGTACAGAGAATAAGAAACTTGCTTTGCTTAGACTGTCATGGGTTCCAATATGATCTTCTGAGCCCTTCTAAGAGTGATCACTGAGCACAGAGTAGAAGCAAGTCCTACGCTCTTGTGTGTACTAATTCATCCCCACCTTCACAATCACAATATCACACTACTCTTGCCTTTTAAGGACATGTCTCTTTTCCTGGTAAAGAGATATTGAAACAGAGATTGATAGTAGAACATTTATCTGGGAGAGGCATTTAAAGAGGTTGAGACAGATTTACAGTAAGTCATTTATCTGGGGAGGCAATAATTGAACACAAAGAGATAAATTGCATTTGTCACAAAAGCATCAGCTCTGGAGCCAGTAAGCTCCTTTATAATTGATTTCCTATAAAGCAAAGATGCTAGAAACCAGTTATCACATATAAACTGGCCCATATGTGGTACTGGAGATCAAAAAGGGTCAGTTGTATTTTTAAGGCAGCACCTTTCCTTTTGTTTATCTCTCCAGCCCAATAGAGGCAGTCTTTGTTAAGGTGGCTTTTTGCCTCTGATAGCAATTTTTTAAAATAATAATTTATTTAAAAATTGGTTACAGAAATATTCATAGTTGGGTTTCAGTCATAGAATATACACAACCCGGGCCCGGAGAGATAGCACAGCGGCGTTTGCCTTGCAAGCAGCCGATCCAGGACCAAAAGTGGTTGGTTCGAATCCCGGTGTCCCATATGGTTCCCTGTGCCTGCCAGGAGCTATTTCTGAGCAGACAGCCAGGAGTAGCCCCTGAGCACCGCCAGGTGTGACCCAAAAACAAAAACAAACAAACAAACAAAAAGAATATACACAGGGGCCGGGCGGTGGCGCTGGAGGTAAGGTGCCTGCCTTGCCTGCGCTAGCCTAGGACGGACCGCGGTTCGATCCCCCGGCGTCCCATATGGTCCCCCAAGAAGCCAGGAGCAACTTCTGAGCGCATAGCCAGGAGTAACCCCTGAGCGTCACAGGGTGTGGCCCAAAAACCAAAAAAAAAAAAAAAAAAAGAATATACACAATCCTTCACAAGTGATGGCAATTCTTGGAATAGGATGCAATTAAGAGTCATAGGTGAGGGAATGAGAGGATCCTTTCTCAAGGGACAGCTGGGCAATACCCTCAGACTTACTTAAAGGCAGTTCCTGGAGGCTGCACATATTTCTTTAGCTAGAACTTAGTTACATGGTCACTCCTAACTACAAGATAGTTTTTGAAATACTGTCTTTATCTGGGGAATCTTCCGGCGTATAAGACGACTTTTGAAACAAAAAAAAGTCAACCAATAATCGGGGGCCGTCTTATACGCCGAGTATATCCCAAAAAATGTTTCAATATGCTGCTAAACGAAAATTGTCTGAATATTGCCACATAATGAATTTTCCAACTCGATCCTGCACCAATCACTGCAAGGCTGCTCGGAATGCCTCTCTAACTCAGCCAATCCAAGCAGGCTTTTTATGCATGCAAATTCGACAATGTTCTGTACCGAATCTACACTGTAAAAAGCCTGCTCAGATCGGCCAGACTCAGAGAGGAAGTCTATTACAGTATAACCTTTGAACCTTTGCTTGTTGTGATTGGCTCACTGTGGTACATACAGTTGCAGCACAGGAACGTTCTGTCTGATACAGCGAATATAGGCCTAAATCTATGTTTTAACTGCAAAATTAGGGGGTCGTCTTATACGCCCGGTTGTCTTATACGCCGGAAAATATGGTAATTAAAAATTTTACATCACCAAGCAAAAAGAGAAGAATAAGAGCACCAATGATAACACAGCAGGTTGGGCATTTAGAAATTCCTGGATTTCCATATAGTACCCTGAGCCCACCAGGAATGATTTCTCTTGGGATTTTTTTTGTTTGTTTGTTTGGTTTTGGGTTTTGGGTTTTTGATCCACACCCAGCAACACTCAAGGGTTACTCCTGGCTTTGAACTCAGTAATCACTCCTGGAAGGCTCAGGGGACCAAATGGAATGCCGGGACTCAATCCACCATTCTTCTGCATGCAAGGCAAACGCCTTTCCTCCATGCTATCTCTCCGGCACCATGAGTGATTCCTGAGCGCAATTAGGAGTAACCCCTGAGTGTTGCTGGGTGTGGATCAAAAACAAAACAAACAAACAAAAAACAAAGAAGAGGAGGATAAATAATAAAAATTCTACTACTTTCTATAACATCTCAAAATTGATACAATAAATATCTATAAAATACTTAAAATAAGTGCTTTCAAATAGTATTTTTGGCATGTGAATAAAATAGATCATAAGGTTCATGTGTAAGGTCTGATATCCTGAGGGAATAACTCAAAAGGCTGGAGAACACACTTTGTACGTGGGATCTTGAGGTTGAATCTCAATAACATATGGTCCCTTAACACCAAACTGAGAACAGTGCCCATGTGAAACCGGGGGTGGCCCAAGAAAACTCTCTCTCCACCCGCTACCCCCACATAATGAATAAATGTCCAAGAATAGTCAAAGGAAGCTATGAAGAAAAAAAAAGAAACCAACAACGTGGGAGACATGTTTTCTCAGATATTGAAATACTCCAAAAGTCACTGCAATTAGAAACATATGATCCTGCCATGGGAATAAGCAGAGAAGTTACTAAAACAGAATGGAGATGCCAGAAATAGACTCAAGGCAGCACTGTTATTTGGTTGTTTTGCTTGGTATCCTCGTGACTGTGATTTACAGGCAGCATCTGTTTAAATTCATGTGTGCCCATGCTGTTTTCATTGTTTATATTCAAAATATACTTTGTCCCAGAACATGTAAAATTTAGTACATAGAAAATATAGTACTTCAATTCATTGGACTTGTTTTGATTTGGTTTGGTTTGGAGCCATACCCAGCAGTGCTCAGAATTTCCTACTGGTTTTGTGCTCAGAGATTACTCCTGACAGTGCTTGTGGGTCAGATGTGCAGGGATTGAGCAAAGATCAGTGTCAAAGAGGTCAAATGCAAGGCCAATGTCTTACTCCTATAGTATATATATATATATATATATATATATATATATATATATATATATATATATATACATATATATATATATATATACACATAGCTTTTGGGACACACCCAGCAGCACTCAGGGGTCACTCCTGACTCCACACTCAGAAATCGCTCCTGGCAGGCACGGGGGACCATATGGATGCTGGGATTCGAACCATCATCCTTCTGCATGAAAGGCAAACTCCATGCTATCTCTCCAGCCCCACTTCTATAGTATTTTTCATGTACTTTTCTGACAATATATTGACATATGGTAAAAAACAAAACAAAGGGGCCGGGAAGGTGGCGCTAGAGGTAAGGTGTCTGCCTTGCAAGCGCTAGCATAGGATGGACCGCGGTTCGATCCCCCGGTGTCCCATATGGTCCCCCCAAGCCAGGGGCGATTTCTGAGTGCATAGCCAGGAGTAACCCCTGAGCGTCAAACGGGTGTGGCCCAAAAACCAAAAAAAAAAAAAGAAAACCAACAAAATAAAAACAAAAAAACAAAAAACAAAACAAAACAAAACAAACAAAAAAAACAACCTTACAACTTATATTGAACAAGCATTAATTTAAGGTGAATTAGATATTAAAGTAGGAGGAAATGTGGATTTGATATTTAAGTAGGGGGAAAAGAAAAGGAAAATTTTCCCCAGATATTTGAGAAACTTCTAGCAGGAAAAATAGAAGCTGGAAAAATAGGTAACTATTCAAGTATATAGAACCGAGGAAACATCACAAATGAATTCAATAGATACAAAATAGATCAATAAAAGTATTTTTGTGTATGTAAAATGTCAAGGGTTAAATATTTCCTACATTTGGATGCCTCAGAGAGATTTAAGTACTTGCTTTATAGAAGACCAATCTCAGGGCCAGGAATCACTCCTGAGCACAGAGCCACTGCACATTACCAGGTGTGGCCCAAACCACATTCTATTCCTCCCTGAAAAGGTTTATTGCTAAAAATGTTAAGATAGGGCCAGAGAAATAGCACAGCAGTAGGGCATTTGCCTTGCACGCAGACAACCCACCACAGACTTGGGATCTATTCCCGACATCCCATAGGGTCTCCTAGGCCTGCCAGGAGGATTTATGAGCACAGAACCAGGAGTAACCCCTGAGTGCCGCTGAGTGTGGCTCAAAAACAGAACAAACAAACAAACAAGCTAAAATATAGGCAAACAAAAAATAGCTAAAAGATGTTATCATTTTTTGTTTTGTTTTGTTTTGTTTTGTTTTGGGGCCACACCCAGTGGTGCTCAGGGGTTACTCCTGGCTATCTGCTCAGAAATAGCTCCTGGCAGGCACGGGGGACCATATGGGACACCGGGATTCGAACCAGCCACCTTAGGTCCTGGATCAGCTGCTTGCAAGGCAAACACCACTGTGCTATCTCTCCGGGCCCTAAAAGATGTTATCATGTAAAAGCAAATCCAAGATGGTTACCAGAGAAAAATACCAAAATCAGTTGTTAGTGAATTTTAAGTTAAAAGGCCACCAAAATATTTCTTTAGATACTCGAGTGATAAAAAAAAAAAATAAAAGCTACTATTTTGGGGGCAGGAAAGATAGAATAAAGAAAAGAATACTTTTCTGCTTATATGTGAGATGAAAAATATTTTTTACTGAAATTTAGGGAAACGTGAGGAGGGGAGGACAAGGAGGAGAGAAAGAGTGTGTGTGTGAGAGAGAGAGGAAGAGAGACACAGAGATAGAATGCATGTGTGAGTGTGTGTGTGTGTGTGTGAAAGAGAGAGACAGAGAGAGAGAGAAATGAGAGAGAGAGACAGACAGAGAGAGAGAGAGAGAGAGAGAGAGAGAGAGAGAGAGAGAGAGAGAGAGAGATGAGAGAGATCCCAAGCTTATGTTTTATAGCAGGAGGCCTGGGTTCAATTTTATTTAAGAAGCACTGCTTGTAAATATAGTCCAAAAACACTCATAAAGTTATTCATTTAAGGGGCCGGAGAGGTGGTGCAAGCAATAAGGCATCTGCCTTGCACACACTATCCTAGGATGAATAGTTTGATCCCCTGGCGTCCTATATGGTCCCCCAAGCCAGGAGTGATTTCTAAGCACATAGCCAAAGAAGTGTCACCAAGTGTGGCCCAAACAACAACAACAAAAAACCTATTAAGTTGAGGAATGTGTGGAAAGGAACACTTATATAATATAAAACATTGTAATATTTTAGAAAGTGAAATGATAATATCCTCTTTTGAGAAATATTGCTCACAGAAAAGTCATACAAGAATAATTATTGCAGGGTGGAGAGATAGCATGGAGAAAGGACATTTGCCTTGCATGCAGAAGGATGGCAGTTCGAATCCCGGCATCCCATATGGTCCCCTGAGCCTGCCAGGAGCGATTTCTGAGCATAGAGTCAGGATTAACCATGAGCACTGCCGGGTGTGACCCAAAAACCACCACCAACAACAACAACAAAAAAGAAAACCTGCCTTGGAAGCATATAGTCACAAGGTCAAATCCCATGTCCCACCTACATCAAACATGATCCTGGCAGCACTACTCTCTATAATCCCTGGTATCACAAGTGATTTCCAACCATATAAAAGTCAGATGTAAGTGAGCACCAGAGAAAGAGGTGCAATCCCTGCAATTAAAAAAGAAGGTAAAAAGGGCTGGAGAGACTGTACAGCTGTAGGGCGGTAGGGTGTTTGCCTTGCATGCAGCTAACCCAGGACAGATCTGGGTTTGATTCCCGGCATCCCATATGGTCCCCGAGTCTGCCAGGATCAATTTCTGAGTGCAGAGTCAGGAGTAACCTTTGAGCACAGCCAGGTGTGACCCAAAAGCCAAAAAATAAAGAAGGTAAGCATCCCTTGATCAGCAAGTGCCACTTATGCACCTATGGCAAGTACATGTGTCAACTCCGCAAAGAACCTGTGAACAGTATTGCCATAACTTTTGTGCCCTCAGAGTGCTTGTCCCAGCCAATCTGTGTGAGATCTCCATAACTAAAGGACTACAAGCCTTGATGAGCATCGCAGCACAGTGTGACTACTACAAACTGATATGCGACCTCTAGCAAGCACCCTATCCAGGCATGCATGCAATTCTTTATCTTTGTAAGGATCATCAATAGTAATGAAATAAAGGGAAAGACAGATGGGGTGAAAACATGTTAAAAGATACTTTTTCTTTTTTCTTTTTTTGCAATGTCAGGATTGAACCCAGAAGCTCATATATGCAAGGCAAGTGTGCTGTTATCATTAAGTTAGTTTCCTACACACACACACACACAAATTCTGTTTTGTTTGTGGGTCACATCCAGTATTGCTCAGGGGCTATCAGGGATCAAAGAGGGATCAGCTGTATGAAAGACAAGCACTTTAACTACTATATAATCTCTCTGACCTTTACCTGAAAGGAACTTTACCTCTCACACTAAAAATGTGGCCTTATAGCCGAAGGACAGTATGCAGTGCAGAAAGCACTGTCAAAAAACCCCCTTGAGTGATTATTCTCAGTGAGTTAGTATACACTTTCAAACAACTTAATTAGACACATGCTCCATGTTTTTCTCTAATTCCCTTGGGCTGACCCTCTGACTATATATCATATAAACCCTCTGTCTATATTTTCAATCTTTTGCCTTTCTTTAGAACATCTTCCAGTTTTCTTACACAGATTTTTCTCTTTCTTTCTTTCTTTCTTTCTTTCTTTCTTTCTTTCTTTCTTTCTTTCTTTCTTTCTTTCTTTCTTTCTTTCTTTCTTTCTTTCTTTCTTCTTTCTTTCTTTTCTTTCTTTCTTTCTTTCTTTCTTTCTTTCTTTCTTTCTTTCTCTCTCTCTCTCTCTCTCTCTCTCTTTTCTTTCTTTCTTTCTTTCTTTCTTTCTTTTCTTTCTTTCTTTCTTTCTTTCTTTCTTTCTTTCTTCTTTCTTTCTTTCTTTTTCTTCTTTCTTTCTTTCTTTCTTTCTTTCTTTCTTTCTTTCTTTCTTCTTTCTTTCTTTCTTTCTTTCTTTCTTTTTTTGGTTTGTGGGTCACACTCAGCAGTACAGCAGTCCACTCCTGGCTCTATGCTCAGAAATCGCTCCTGGCAGGCTCGGGGGACCATATGGGATGCCGGGATTCAAACCAGTGTCCTTTTGCATGCAAGGCAAATGCCTTACCTCCATGCTATCTCTCCGGCCCCTCACAGACTTTTCTTTCACAATGAGAGGCTTCTTGTTATCTTGTCTTAGTAAATGTATTCTCTGCTTAGCAAACAGGATTTGAAAAGCAGAAAGAATAGACCCAGCAGGATTTCAAGATTGTTCTCTGGTCTCTTAGAGGGACACTTAGTAGGGTCAGGTGTGTGCTAGGCAGCCCCATTCCTCCTCTGAATGGATACCTCACTTTACTATGTACTGAAGGCAGGGCATTGCTTTGTTCCAATTCTTCTTTTCGAGAGACAAGAAAATCCATGTGAGTGTGAGAATATAAGATCTATACTTCCTATCCAGTGGGTAAATTGTGAAATAAGTTACATTTTTATAATAGCTCTTTCCAACTTATTGCTGAAAGAACTAAAAATTCAGTATTATTGTTGTTCAATGGCTTCCATGACTCCCTTTGCTTCAGTGATGCAACAGGTAAACAAACAATAGCTGCTTAGGATCAAGATAAGGACATGATTTGCATGTGAGTTAAGCCAAATATAATTACCTATATTTCTAAACCAAAAAAAAATACCTTATTTATAAGACTCTCAGTAAATGACTGGGTGTCAATACTTTCTCAAATCAGAGAATCGGCTTTAATTATTTGGAAAATTCCAGTTGCTCCCTGCAGCTTCCTTATTGACAAGTTGTCCAAGAGGGTCTTATCTGCAAGCTCTGGCAGTAGCTGAGCAAGCTGCCAAACAGGTTCAGTGGGATTACACAGCTGCCTGAGAGCTAGAAGCCAGACTGAGTGAGCTCCCTGCTTTCTCCTTCCAAGGCCTACAGGCTTTGACCTGTAAATAGGTGCCTGAACAGGGTCTAATCTGTCACACAAATATGCCTTAGCAAAAGTGGTAATGCCCCTTATTACCCAGCTTAGCAACAATCCCCAAACATATATTTAGAGAGGTGCTTGTATAAATCGCTATACTTGAAGCTATGCCTGGTATTTCTATTAAATCCTCCTAAGAGAAGACAAAATGATCCAAATTTTATTTATAGCCAGCCAATGGGCTAAAGGCCCTCTCTATAACCCAGCTTTCAAGAACAACCCTAAAATAACAAATCAACTTACTAGATATCCTTTATAGTGAACTCAGGGGTTCTAGTCCTGAGGATTGGATAAGACTTTTACTACCTCTCTCCCATCATAATTTATGCTGTTGATGCATCCAAATGAGAGTAAAGCTAAAAGAATGAGAATAAAGCTACAGCTATTTGCCTATTGCAAGGATTTAAAACCCAGATAAGATGCTTGCATAAGGCATAGCCTAATTGTAAAGATTGTCTTGAGTGGGGCCAGAGAAAAAGCACAATATGTGGGCATTTGCCTTGCATGCAGCCATCCTGGATTTGATCCCTGGTATCCCATATGGTCCCACAGCATGCCAGGAGTGATTTCTGAGCACAGAGTCAGGAGTAATCTCTAAGCAAAGATTATTTTGAGATTAGCTTGAGATAATAACAAGATACACAAAGATTATCTTGAGAATAATGATTAAGTCCAATATGTGCATATGTTCTGGGCCCAATGTCATTCTGGATGGACTGTCTCAAGGCCATTGCTTCAGTTGCCAGAGCTTTTTTATGGGTGGCTTTCTCATCAAAATACTGGGCCTCAGTCATGCCTGTATTCCAGTAAAAAAGATGTGAGAAGAATGGAGAGGAATGCATGCTTCAGAGAGAACATGGACTTCTCCAGAGTAGAAAATGTAGAAGACAGAAAAGAGAGAGATGTATGAACAAAACAGAACACTGACATAAAAACTTGATATCTAATGCATTTTAAGTTCCAATACTCTTGCTACTTGTTATTTGTTTAATAAACATTGATGAATCATCTATCATGTAGTGTCACTCTGCTAGGAATTGAAGATAGCTTAAGGAAAAAAAAGTATAATGGGGGCTGGAGAGGTGGTGCTAGAGGTAAGGTGTCTGCCTTGCAAGCACTAGCCAAGGAAGGACCGCGGTCAATCCCCCGGCGTCCCATATGGTCCCCCCAAGCCAGGGGCAATTTCTGAGCTCTTAGCCAGGAGTAACCCCTGAGCATCAAATGGGTGTGGCCCCCCAAAAAAGTATAATGATTGATTTTATAGTTTCATTGTATTTGGATGCAAGAATTATAATATATTCAGTGATATCATGGGAAAAGTACCAGGTGTTGAAGTCTCCTCACCCATGGAAAAATACAATTAAAAATTAAATAAGTTAACAAAAAATAATTTTATTATTTTTGTTTTGTTTTGTTTTGGGGCCACACTTGGTGACATTCAGGGGTTATTCCTGGCTATGCGCTCAGAAATCGCTCCTGACTTGGGGGACAGCATGGGTCACTGGGGATCGAACCGAGGTCTGTCCCAGGTCAGCCGTGTGCAAGGTAAATGCCCTACAGTTGTGCCACCGCTCCAGCCCCTAATTTTTTGTTTGTTTGTTTTGTTTTTTTTTGGGTCACACCCGGCAGCACTCCGGGGCTACTCCTGATTCTGTACTCAGAAATCGCTCCTGGCAGGCATAGGGGACCATATGGGATGCTGGGATTTCAACCACAGTCTGTCCTGGCGCGTCCAAGGCAATGCCTTACCCTTGTGTTATCTCTACAACCCCCTATTTTAATTTTTTTTAACTGTTCAGGTAAATATTTTAATTTTGTGAACAAAATACTCTTAAAATTATAGTGATCTTTGATGTTTATGGCTTCAAAGTAAATTCTAAGCTAGAATTCCTAATAGGAATAACAGGAGTAAAATATTCCTAATAAAAATTTGTTCCAAATAAAATATTTTAATAGGAATAAAATGGAATTCCTAAAATAGAATACTTAGAATTTCTAAAAGATAAAATGGGTACAAAATTTAAAGCATTGTAAAAATTTAAACTATTACTAGAAAGGCTACTAGCAGATTATTTAGGGAAAAAGTTAATTAAAAGAGAGATTAGCATTTCCATTTAACTAATATAAATATTTTTTAATATCTCCAGAGGTTAGTACTTTATAATGACAAAAACCCTTATCAGAATAGCATTCTCCTTTTGAAGTGGAAAGAGAACCAGCTGAATCATTCTGACCTCAACACCAACAGGGAAATACCATCTATTTATTTCCTTAATGAGCATTTCAGTGACTATTACTAATGATGGTATTTACAAATTGAAGCAGAAGTTATATTTTATAAGTTATTTTTAAACTTTTATCATTTATACATTGTTTCCTCTTCTTTTGTTTTTTGTTTGTTTGTTTAAGTGTCACACGGGGCGACTCCCTGGAGTTCCTCGTGGTTCTTCAACCAGAAGTCAAGTTCAGGGGACTATGTGGGAGGTCGGGATTCGAACCGTGGTTTGTCCGGGGTTAGCTGCATTCAAAGCAATCGCCGTATCTGTTACACTCTACTCACTCTGTTATCCTCTTCTAAAGTGGGTAAATTATTAAAATATTACTCATTCTTTTAGGGAAACTAAAGACATTGGTGAATGGAAGTGGACACGGTGAAGATATTGGAACATTGTAGCCTGAAACTCAATCATGAGTAATTTTATCATTTGTGGTATTTAATACAAAATCTATTATAAAAATATAAATATATAATCTCTTATAAAAATGAACTCCCTTGGGGCCAGAGAGATAGCACAGTGGTAGGGCATTTGCCTTAGACGCAGAAGGACAGTGATTCGAATCCCGGCATCCCATATGGTCCCCCAAGCCTGCCAGGAGTGATTTCTGAGCGCAGTCAGGAGTAAAATAAACCCTGAGCGCTGGAGGGTGTGACCCCAAAACAAAAACAAAACAAACAAAAACAGAAACAAAAAATGAACTCCCTTGTGTTAGAAAATAGCTCATTAGAAAGATAGTACAACAGGTAAGGCACTTGCCTTGCACACAGATGACCCTGGGTTTGATCTCCAGCATCACTTACGGTACCCAGAGTACTACTAGGTACTTATGGTCACTCGAGAACTATAGAACCAAGAGTAAGCCCTGAGTATAGCTGGGTGTGGCCCCAAAACAAAACAAAACAAAATGAAAAGAAATAAATACTCAACATTAAACAATGACTTATTCTACCACCTTTTTTTTTTTAAAAAAAAAAAACATGGCTTTATGAAAATATTATTAGTACTTTTATTCAAGTTGGAAGAACTTTATAAATATTTATCCACTTTATTAGCTGTGTGAAGGAGGGCTCAATTTTGGGCACTCCTTTATTGACAGGAATATTGGCAGGCATTCACACTAAAGAATTGCTATAATTTTAATATCTAATGAACAACTTTAAAAAAACATTTGTTTATTTATTTGTTTTTTGGGTCACACCTGGCAGCGCTCAGGGGTTACTCCTGGCTCTATGTTCAGAAATTGTTCCTGGCAGGTTTGGGGGACCATATGGGATGCCAGGATTCGAACCACCGACCTTCTGCATGCAAGGCAAATGTCTTACCTCCATGATATCTCTCCAAACCCGAAGGAACATTCTTTTCAACAACTTTAATAAATAGGTTTGTTGTTTGTCTCAGAACAAATATATAGACAAGGTATATAAATGATAACTTACTATTGATTTGTTCATTACTTAGAGTGTTATTGAAAAAATAAAGTTCTCATTCCATTACTATTTGAAGTGCTAATCAATCTAGAGACTCAGTAATGGGTAAAGAAAGAGATTTTTGGGCCACTAGCTGACAGTTGAAAAAGGGCAGACTCTAATTTTCAGAGTTATGGTCTTGTACACATGGCTACCAGGAAAGATTTCTAGTGAAGCACGTTTTGAGAAAGGGTGTGTTGCAGGTTTTGTAAGTGCTGATGTGGTGAATAGATTCTCTCTTGGGCTGGTCCACTGAGACACAGATAGTGTATCTACAAATCTAAACAAAGATTCTTGATAAAGTGGTCAACCTTTCCTTATATGAAGCTTTTGTAGTAAAGATTAGATAAAGGCAGTTTCCCTACCCAAAAGAAATTACTGTTCTTTTAATTTAAAATTGAGTTTCATTATCTCAAAGATCCTTTTAATCTGATTTATGTTTTGGTTAGATCACTGCCTCTCACCTCATTGATTTTCTTTTTTTCTTTCATTAATTCACTTAGCAACTATTGACCATGTGCCTGCCACTCTGAAGATAAAACAATATCTGATCTAAAAATTAAGGAAGAATCTTTCTATACTTGTTTTCTGAGACATGGAGATGACATTCTCATGAAGAAGGAGATAGACAGCAAACATATGAAGAATGCTAATAAGAAAATCACTATTATTTTGTTTTAGTACTTTTTTTTTTTTTTTTGGTGCGTGTGTGTGGGGGGTGGCACTTCCAGAGATGCTCAGTAGTTACTCTTGGATCTGCACTCAGGAATTACTCCTGCTAATTATTCCTGGGTTCTGGGAACTTTGAGAGGTGCAGGAATCCAACCTGGGCAGACCCAGTGCAAATTTCCTACCCATTTGATTATCTTTCTGGCCCCCAAAGTAATTATGATTTGTTATTTTGTTAACATTGAAGACTGTTAACAGTAGAGACTGGAGTACTAATACAGTAGATAGGGTGCTTGCTTTATACATAGCCCACCTGGGTTTGATCCATGGTATCCTATGTAGTCTCCCCAGCCACACTAGGAATTAATGGTTAACTAAAGAGTCAGGAGTAGTAACCCTGGAGCATCTCCAGGTATGGGGGGAAAAAAAAAGACCAGACAAAATGAAAACCTCTGTAAACAACAGACCAAAATAAATAAATAAATAAATAAGACAATCTCTTTTCTAAACATTACTATTTGATCTGAGACCTGGAAAATAAACAGGAGTCAGCCATGCATTTTCTTCAAGCAGAAATCCCTTGCAAAGTCCCTGAGCAAGAAATGCCAGGGCAGGCGAGAATGCATGGAGGTAGGGCGTTTGCCTTCTATGCAGAAGGATGGTGGTACAAATCCTGGCATCCCATGTGGTCCCCGTGCCTGCCAGGGGCGATTTCTGAGCGTAGAGCCAGGAGTAACCCCTGAGTGCTGCCGGGTGTGACTCAAAACTAAAAAAAAAAAAAAAAAAAAACAAACAAAAACAAGAAACACCTAGAATGTCTCAGCAACAGAAATGTGCCCTGTATGGTTGGAGACTGAGAGGGAGATGGGTAAGGATTGAGGACAGAGAAGCAAGCAGAAGTCACATCATGGAGTTCCTGGTAGACCGAAGAAGTGTGGAATGTATTCTAAGAGCAAAATGCTCTGGGGGGCTTAAGCAATGGGTAGGAATTGGGTAAACATAGAAGCAGAGGTGTCCAGAATTAGGGAGAGCTATATGCAAAAAAATGTGGAGATACCTAATGTGTCTGATAATTAAAATCTAGGAAAGTAGATTTGTGTTTTTTTAAATTGATCTTTTGTATTCAGAGGATATGTTAAATGAATCAACCAACTTGGCAACTCAGATCTATTTTGTATCTTTCAATGAACACAGACAGAATCATTCCCTTCCTTTTCTCAGGACACAGGTAATCAGAAAATTAGTAATCCTTCTTATTTTATTGGTCCAGAAATATCTGCCTCTGTAATGAGTGCAGGGGCTAAATGATGGTGAAAGACACAAGTTCCATGCACCCAAGTTACTTTATCAGGAGGGAATTGTTATTTCTAGGGTGTTTAAGTGTTTTAGAGAAATCCACTATTTTTTTCTTAAAATATTTGATCAATTATGAGTTCAAGTTCAGCTTTTGTCCATGTTTTTGTGCATTCATCTTGCTGATGTTGATGAATCTTTCATCTTTCATCTTCAGATCTTTCCAGGGGAGGTTGCCCATGAGCTCTTCATTGACAGCTATTTTAGTTAAACTCCTTTTCCTAACACCCTCTTTGCCTTTCTGCCTTGGCCTTTCATTGACCTCTTTCATGCATTTTCTTAGAGCCTTCAGTATACTAGGTTCTCTGTTTCCCCAAGAGCAGTTTAGGAATGTTTACACTGAGAATTCGTTTATAGTTTGGCTCATTCTTTTGTTAACATAATACTATGGAATGAAATCTTTGTTTCCCTTCAGCCTTGACAGGTCTTGGCAGTAATTCTCCTTTGCTGTGATTTCTATTTGGGGGAAAGCACTTCTCACAGCTTGCCTTACACTTTTCTCCAAATGGGTTGTTAAATTTTTTTCTCCCACTCTCTTTTACCTGGCAGTTAATCTCAGAATCCTACTAAAGCTGACCCTTTTTTTCCACATAGAGTATGCTTTTCCAGCTCTACACCTTTTATTAGTTGATTCCACAGAGATGCCTTCCCACTCACTTCTCTCTAGCCAATATTTGATCTCTTCCTCCTGTGCCAAGTCTTTCCAGAACTGTATAATCAAAGGTCTTTGTCTAGCTTCTCATTGGGCATTTTTCCAAAGACCATGCAATGACCTGTTCATATTTCCTAGAGACAACTGCCTAAATGTTAGAAATCATTTAATTTATAAAGGTTTAAGGTGGTGATTACAACTATCTGCTGTTTGGAAGGAAGTAGGGAAGTAGAATATAGAGCACAATCTTGTGTGCCACCTTTTTTCAGAAACAAAACAAAACAAAACAAAACAACTTACTGCCTCTTCTTCCCCAGGAAATCTACCATCTTTAATTGAATAGAAAGCTCCCCATCCCAATTACACCCAAGTAACCTGAAGCTATTACTGTCTCATTGCATTATTCTTAGTAACCTGCCTCCATGCAAAACCCCACCCCCAAAATTTGGCATAGAAGAAAAGTTAGACGTTGGGACAATGTATATGTAATAAAATAAATGTGCTTAATTGTAGATTCTAATAGTAACTTATCGGTTCTGTGACCCTGGATAACTTTCTTTTCTTCCCCAAGTCTCATCTTATCTGTAAAGTGGGGTTACTGAGTTCTGCTTCTCAGAATTATAAGGAAAAAATGAGGTGACTTATGAATAAATACTTGCTGTAAAGTAATAATTTCATTAGTCTTAGTTCTTCCCCATTATGTTTTATAGGGGGAATGAAATGGGGTTTGGGTTCAAATTCCTGCTAGAATATAGAAGCTCTTGTCAAATTGCAATGGGTGTTAACTACAGTAGTATAGAAGGATTTGGTAATGTGGCTCAGTGGTAGAATATATGCTTGCTATGTGTGAGGCCCTGACTTTTGTCTCTGATGCTGTTTTTAAAAATCCAATACTGTTGTATTAATTAATTAACGATGGGGCTGGATGGCGGTGGATGGCGATGGATTTCTTTGTCTGCCATCCCAGGCCACGTGGCTCAGCAACCCCCATGCAGCCAGCGGGTTCCAGGCCCAGGTAATCGGCGTAATCAAGACTCACTCACAGGCAGGCTTCAGGAAGAATCATCTTTATTTAGGCCCTAGCCACCACATGTGTGTGGCCTACTCATAACCTTTCAAGCGTACAGCCATTCTAGGCTTGCCCTGCGTCTTATCCTCTTTCAGCCATCTCCCTCAGAGAGCCCAGCAGGGCCAAAAGGCAAAAGCCCCCAAATCCCTTGGCTTCCGGGTTTATCTACCTATTCCAAGACCCCTCCCAGGAATGGGCCGGGTTTTGCAGGTAAAGTCACACCTATTATCCGGTACCCAAGACCCCTCCCAGAAATGGGTGGGTCTCAGGTCACTACACGTAAATCCAGGGTGGAGTAACACAATACAAACATAAAATATATAATAAATTAGAGAAGAGTAATGATACTTTCAAGTTGCTGGTTGGATGAAATGGGTCTGCAACTACACAGATTATGGCATCCCAGGAAGTCTTAAGAGTAAATAGTCGGGGCCTGGAGAGATAGCACAGCGGCGTTTGCCTTGCAAGCAGCCAATCCAGGACCAAAGGTGGTTGGTTCGAATCCTGGTGTCCCATATGGTCCCCCGTGCCTGTCAGGAGCTATTTCTGAGCAGACAGCCAGGAGTAACCCCTGAGCACCTACGAGTGTGGCCCAAAAACAAACAAACAAACAAACAAAAAAGAGTAAATAGTCAAGTTTGAGGAAGACTAAACCTAGGACTATTGTAGAAACTAATCAGAAATGGAAAATATTTAGATTAGAAAAGTTGACTATATGAGGTTGATATTATACTTTGCATAAGAAACATGACAGTTTTCTCTCTCTCTCTCTCTCTCTCTCTCTCTCTCTCTCTCTCTCTCTCTCTCTCTCTCTCTCTCTCTCTTTTTGGTTTTTGGGCCACACCCAGTGACACTCAGGGGTTACTCCTGGATATGCGCTCAGAACTTGCCCCTAGCTTATGGGACCATATGGGACACCGGGGGATTTGAACTGCGGTCTATCTTAGGCTAGCATGCACAAGGCAAACGCCTTACACCCTGCACCACCACTCCGAAGCATGCCAGTTCTAAGCTTAGGTACTACATAGAGGCAAGCCACAGGCAACCATTGCTCCTTCACTCAAGCTGAGGCATGTGTAGCCAAGAGATAAAGTCTTATGAGAACTGTCTCAAATGACTTGCCACCCCTAAATAAATATTCATTGTAAGTTCTTGAGATTTTTACTTTTGTTTTTGGACTACACCTGGCAGTGCACAGGGATTAGTCCTGGCAGGCTTGGGAGACAGGATAGAATGCCGGGGATTGAATTTGGATTGGCCACTTGCAAGGCAAAATGCGTACCTACTGTACTATCTCTCCAGCCCCTGTCCTTGAAGTGTTTTTGTTTTGTTTTGTTTTGTTTTGTTTTTTGGTTTTTCGGGCCACACCTGTTTGATGCTCAGGGATTACTCCTGGCTAAGCGCTCAGAAATTGCCCCTGGCTTGGGGGAACCATATGGGACGCCAGGGGATATAACCGAGGTCCTTCCTTGGCTAGCGCTTGCAAGGCAGAGACACCTTACCTCTAGGGGTTACTCCTGGCTGTCTGCTCAGAAATAGCTCCTGGCAGGCACGGGGGGGGGGGGGGGGGGGGCATATGGGACACCGAGATTCGAATCAACCACCTTTGGTCCTGGATCGGCTGTCTGCAAGGCAAACGGCTGCTGTGCTATCTCTCCGGGCCCGGCCCCAAGGTTTTTATGGTTATTTATTGTATGGTATTTTTTGCATCAAGTCTTGAACTGATGTACTCTCACCTTATCTGTTAGATCAGTATCACAAAAACCCTCCCAATTTTCAAATAGTAGTTTCAAATTAGAATTCACTGGAGAATTCAAAGGGGGGGAGGGGTCACACCCGACAGCACTCAGGGGTTACTCCTGGCTTTATGCTCAGAAATCGCTCCTGGCAGGCTCGGGGAACCATATGGGATGCCAGAATATTAACCACGACCTTCTGCGTGCAAGGCAGACGCTTTTACCTCCAAGCTATCTCTCCAGCCCTGAGAATTCAATTTTTATGACCCTTGTTGATTGCATTCTTCTCACGTGGATTATTCCAAGTCAACAGAGTTCAGAGTTTCAGGCACAGAGGCAAAAAATCTGAGATAGTTAGATGTAACAGTGAAGAAAAAACAAAAAAACAAAAAGTCCTGGCAGGCTTGGAACTGCTGGCCAAGTCAACCTTTTTTTTTTTTTTTTTTTTTTTTTTGGTTTTTGGGCCACACCCAGCGGTGCTCAGGGGTTACTCCTGACTGTCTGCTCAGAAATAGCTCCTGGCAGGCACGGGGGACAATATGGGACACCGGGACTCGAACCAACCACCTTTGGTCCTGGATTGGCTGCTTGCAAGGCAAACGCCGCTGTGCTATTGAAAGGTCCGGAAGTCCTAATTTTAGCTGCCCGGCGCAAAGAAATGAAGAGGCGTATGAGTTCCAGCAGATGCTTTAAAAAGTGCTTTTAATACTGACCATTATGAATGGTCAGGGTCTATGAATTCCCACCAGAATCAAAGACCTCGTGGGTCCCTCGTTACCCCCTTATATAGGATGGGAAGTGGGAGGGGAAGAAGAGTCCTTGAGGGCTGGACTTCCGCTACGATAAGACCAATGATTCGTGAGGTAGGGGTAGAGGTGGGGCCGAGGCAGTGACGACTTCCTTAAGGGTGGAGCCAAGGTAGTGACGACTTCCTTAAGGGGCAGGACACCCGCCAAGGTTGGTGGGGGGGGGGGGCTGATTTCCCTTTTCAATCCCCACTTCTTGTACTGGAGGCTTCTAATCCTAGAAGCCAATGTGATTTTGGGGCCTTTACTTTCTGATATTACTGGTCATAATTATTTGCATGAGCTAACCCTGCATGGGCCAATGGCTACCAGAAGTAAAAAGGCTTAGGAGGGGCCCCAGTAGGAGTATTAGATAGGGGAGAATTCCATGCCATAAAGACCATAAGGGACCATTTAATAGCTTTGTATCTTGGCCAGCTACTCTTGATGGTGCTTGATTTTGTTTTACACATTTGAAATTAACTTTTGTGAGAGTTTGTTATTTCTGTTTAGCCCTGCTAGTTTTGCTTTTCCAGTTACCAATTTTCCTGCAACTTTTGAGCCCTACCAGTAGAGTGCTCAGACCTAGGAGTGCCTAAGAAATGTATGCTAGGCAGAGGGATGGGCTCTGTTCCTGGGATGATGTTAATGTTGGGGAGCACTAATGCTGGGATGCATAAGCCAAATTTTTACCACATATTTATACCCGTTTCGGAGGTAAATACCCTGGGCTAGAGGGAGCAGGCAGGACTTTTGAGCACTGAGTACCTTCTACCTGACCCAGGTTTACAGATTTGGTGCTGTTATGAATAGCAAACAGAAGATTTAAAGCTAAACGGGATTACCTTTTGACATAAGTACAGCTAGAAGAAGCAAAGGTTAGATTACCTAGTGAGACAGGGACAGCCAGAGGCCAATTCCCCCCACCCCCAAGAGGGAGTTAAAGGCTGAGGTTTTGCTTTACACACCCATTCCGGCTCCCCCAAACACACACATTGGAAGTAGAGGACCGGAGGTAAGCAGTTCGAGCCCTTCCTTAGCAAGTGCCAGGGAGAGCATTTTCAGAGTTAGTGAGTGCATTAGGGCTGAAGTGTGCCCGCCGGACCCGTATCTTGAGAGGATTCTCAGTGTGCTTCACTTTTCAGGTTTTAGATGGAAGGCGTGAACCCAGGAAGCATGCAGTTCACCTTGACAGCAGTTCTTCTCACATAGGCTGTGAATTCCACAACGAAAATAAGGAGGTTTCTGCTTTTTTTTTCTTCATTTCTGCAACTTCAAACAGCTGTTGGGGTAGAGAGCCCTAAACTTCAGTTTGCCTTTCCTGCACTGGGTCAGACCAGAGATGAAGAAATTTTATTTTATTAATGAATGTTTTACTTTTTTTACATTACCAAGAAAAGCATAATTTTTGCTCACCTGCTTTAACCTCTGGGATAGATAGGCATAATGTTATTCTTAGTAGTTAAACTTGGCTTATTAATTCTGCGGCCTTTATTTTCCCCTTATAGTTTTTTTTTTTTTTTGATGACCATTTTGCTTTAGAGATTTCATTAACCCTAGAAGTTATAGAGGGAACGTGGTCGAAGATCAATCCTTCTTAGCTACTTCAGGCTGACAGGGACTGCGAGTTTCAATCTCTAGATAGGGTGAAATCTCATATTTCCCTAATGAGCAGTTAAACTGGTTTACTTTTACAGGTTTTAACACCTGAAAAGGATTAGATTAATTATACAGGGGATATTACTTAACACCACTCAGGCCTTGGAGCAGTAAATAGCACAACTTGAATGGCACAGCTGTTCTTATTGTCTGTAATGATAGCACAAATTAATTAACAGAAAACAAAGCATTATAGCATTATGAATAAACACAGTTTTGAGTTACTTCAGTTAGACTAACATTTGCATTTACAATTTATGATTTGGTTTAATACAACTAGTAAGAGCATTTTTACATAAGTTACTTCAAAGAAGTGTGAAATTAGGCCCACTAGAATTTTAATTAGCTACCAAAAATGGTTTTTCTCTCCACCTTTACCTTGTACCTTACCCGGTATTTGAATAACTTGGCTTTTTTCTTTGCACATATACAGCACTGTTGGAGAAATCTCCATCTGGGGCACCCCCATTACTTACAGAGCTTTTCTGAGGATAGGTTGTGGACACTGCAGGTTTTTCACAGTCACTCAGGTTTGGCTGATGAGTTGGTCGGTTCAGCATGAGGTTCTTCTGGCTGGGCATCTCACCCTCTGCAGGAATTTTTAGAGGTGACTTGTCTGTTCCACTCCTCTCCAGGTTTGGAAGAGTCTGACCTCGAATTCTCTTCTGAGCGTTGAGGGAGAGAGCAGGGCACACTGGCTGTGATAATCTTCTAGGAATATCTTCAATTTCCTTACTCAGGCCATTTATTTCAGTTCTCCAGCCGGTGCCATGCCTTGTCACACCCGCCTCAACTCCAATTATTCCTCTGAAAGAGGGCTTTGGGGTTTCCTTACTAATTTTTTTTTTTTGATTTTCTGTTTGCATGAGGACTACTCCCCATGCAGAGAGAAAAGCCATTTGCTTGTATTCTGTGGCAAAGCAACATGATGCCATGACATAAATGGTACTAAAAGGTTCTGGGAGAAGAGAAAAAGCAAATATTACTTAAATTACTTAGATAATTTTAGAATTTTTTTTTTTTGGCAACGAAAACTTTTATACATTTTTAAATAAAACCATGACCAATTTATAAAACCCTCCTGTGATACAAATATTAAAGTTCTTGGTAACATATAATGAAAAATTGCAAAATAATATTTTAATTATGCTTATTCTAAATATAGAAATTCACTTATGTTTTCTAAACAGAAAAACACCAGGAATTTACGTTACACAAATTAATGTTGAAAACCAGAAAGAAATGAATACTTACTACTTTTGAGTAGAACATGCTTAAAAAACATTTACAGTTTTTTTTAACCTAGAGACATATTAATAATTATTTAGATTGATTATACACATTTTTATTACACAATTTTAATTCTTTTACACCACTTTCCTTTTTGCATGCAAGGCAACGCCCCTACCATTCGGCTTCTTCTCTTTTCCCTCCCTTTTTTTTTTTTTTTTTTTTTTAAGCTTCGCCACTCATTCTTTTGCAGTGGTTCCGCTGCTAAAAATTTTCACGTTGCACCGAAAAAACAAACAAAAATAACAACAGTTAATTTGCAACATTTTCTTATTAATTTTTTTTTGACTTCCAAACCATTTGCTAGATTTTTCTTTGATATGTAAATGACCTACATTCCTCAAGCCAGGGTGAAGCTGGGGAGGACAATAGTTTGCCCTGGGGCGTGGTGAATTTCTTCACCACGTGGTGAGTTAAAAAGCATTTTTTTTTTCTCGGCTAGAAAAAAAACGGCCAGTTGCTCTTTTTGGCACTGAACGCATGGCAGGATAGTTGGGGAATTGCAAAGTTCAGAAATTCTCCAGGAAAATTTATTCACGATGGCCATTTGAGAAATCTGGGAATTGCAATTTCCAAACACCCCCCCCCCCCCCCCCGCCAAGTCCCTAGCGTGGACCTTGTATGCGCCAGCTTCCTGGTTGGGGTGGGAGAGCGGGTTTAGGCCGGGTTTCGGGCGCCCTCTCGCCGCGCCGCGGGCGGTGGGGGTTGCGCGTTTCGCTGCTGGACGAACGTGACGGAGCGAGGGAGACGCGGGCTCACCGGCGGTCGACCCCCTTTCCCCAGGGGTCGCCCTTGAGAGGGGGTCGGGGCTTGCGTCCCGTGGTCAGACCAAAAAAAAAAAAACATAGAACACACAGACAAGAAACAGACAGACAAACAGACAGCGTGGCGCCACAAATAACCAAGCAAAATGCGTTCAAGTAATCTCTGCATTCCACAATAAATCCTAGACAGACAACTATGCCAATGACCAAGTTCTTGAGCTCCAAAAATCACAGACAGACAACCTCTTCAGCAGCTCGGAACGTCTTCCAGCTGCTCTTACTAAACCCCTGGGGTACCACCAGGGTCGTGACCTAAGCAGCCAAAGTTCGTCAACCTCTTGCCCATCTGGTATACGCATCAGATGGGGAACCACACACACCTGGAAACGCATCAGGTGGAAGATTCCTTAGTCACCCGGGGGGACTTTAACCCCCCTATGAAACAAAGTCTGCTTCTACTCGGTTTCCACATCGAGTAAAGAGCTTAAGCCACCACAAACTCAGACAGACATGAAGCAAAGCGCGCGCTTTCACACACACACATACACATCAGAACTCACCAGACACCTATTCATAACTCCGTGCCGGGCAGAATGAGGACTCCTGGCTGGCTCGCCAAAATGAAAGGTCCGGAAGTCCTAATTTTAGCTGCCCGGCGCAAAGAAATGAAGAGGCGTATGAGTTCCAGCAGATGCTTTAAAAAGTGCTTTTAATACTGACCATTATGAATGGTCAGGGTCTATGAATTCCCACCAGAATCAAAGACCTCGTGGGTCCCTCGTTACCCCCTTATATAGGATGGGAAGTGGGAGGGGAAGAAGAGTCCTTGAGGGCTGGACTTCCGCTATGATAACACCAATGATTCGTGAGGTAGGGGTAGAGGTGGGGCCGAGGCAGTGACGACTTCCTTAAGGGTGGAGCCAAGGTAGTGACGACTTCCTTAAGGGGCAGGACACCCGCCAAGGTTGGTGGGGGGGGGCTGATTTCCCTTTTCACTATCTCTCCGGGCCCCCAAGTCTACCTTTTAAGAATTGCATGCTTGGGGCCGGGCGGTGGCGCTAAAGGTAAGGTGCCTGCCTTGCCTGCGCTAGCCTTGGACGGACCGCGGTTCGATCCCCTGGAGTCCCATATGGTCCCCCAAGCCAGGAGCAACTTCTGAGCGCATAGCCAGGAGTAACCCCTGAGCATTACCGGGTGTGGCCCACAAACCAAAAAAAAAAAAAAAGAATTGCATGCTTGTGTGCCTGTGAAATTTATATGTTAAAACTCTAGTCCCCAAGATGATGGTATTTGAAGGTGGGAGCTTTGAGAAGTAATGAGATTTAGGTGAGGTAAGAAAGATAAAGCCCACATGATGGGCACTTTTATAAGTAGAGACACATCAACGCATACCTTAAAAAGGTCCTTTGCGTACACAGACATGTGCTTCCTATAGAGCAGTGTGTATACTTGTCACAAAACTAAACCTTTGATCACCTGAATCTTGGAAGCTAAATAAATTTCTATTATCTTAGACAGATGATGGAATTTTGTTATACAGCCTGTGTTGATTAAAACAACTGTTTGACTCCAGGACATGTGTATTCTTGTTATTCTTGTTATTGTATGCACAGCACCAGTTTCTGATAAGAAGCACTTACTGCATCTTTAAACAGGATTGTCTTCTTTTTTTGGTGGGGGGGCTCACACCCGGCAGCACTCAGGGGTTACTCCTGGCTCTATGCTCAGAATTGCTCCGGCATTGCCTCGGGGGACCATAGGGATGCCGGGATTTGAATCACCGTCCTTCTGCATGCAAGGCAAAAGCCTTATCTCCATGCTATCTCTCCGGCCCCTCAGGACTGTCTTCTAGTAGAATTATTAAGTGATACTTTTATAGGTCAGTGCATTCTAGTAAGATAACTACTTCTGGGTGACAGATATAAGTGTTAAACCAAGAGTCTGAGCATATACATTCTACCTTATATAACTTATTGTAAAATGGTTTGTTATAGAATATCAAAGTTGTGACAGAATCAGGCATTCTTCTGAAAGTCCATGGATGATGGCATTGGCAAAATGTAGATTTATACCAAGATGTTTCTATTCTAAGGAGGTCAGGTTAGAAGGAATCCAACATAATCAATCTGCCACCTAAAGTTCTGGTTTATTGGTCATAGGAATGTTGTTTTACTGTAGAGTCAGTAGAGACTAGATTGATGGTAGATTAGGCTCTTAGTCTTTCTTACTAATCAAATCAGCCCCAAGAGAGGCAAATATCTGATCCATTCTAGAAAATAATTTCATTGAAAGAATGAAAGATAGCAATAGAAATGATATTAATTTAGGTAAACATAATAAACAATTTTTTTTCCTCTGAAGTTTTGGTGCCTGAAGGTAAAGATTAGATTTTTTTGGGGGGGGGGGGGGCACACCCGGCGGTGCTCAGGGGTTACTCCTGGCTGTCTGCTCAGAAATAGCTCCTTACAGGCACGGGGGGACCATATGGGACACCAGGATTCGAACCAACCACCCTTGGTCCTGGGTCGGCTGCTTGCAAGGCAAACACCGCTGTGCTATCTCTCCGGGCCCAAAATAACAGAAGTTAAACAAATGATCAAGGAGCTTCAAGACGAGAAGGAAGAAACCACTAGGAAACAGCAGAAGGTGGAAAATAGTCTGAGAAGAAATGAACAATATATTAAAGAACTATGAGATGACTGTAAGAGAAAAAGTATAAAAATTATTGAAGTTCCTGAAGAACAAGAAAGCAATTGTGATGAAGGAACATAATAATAAATTATCAATAAGAATTTCTCAAGTTGGGGCCGGAGAGATAGCATGAAGGTAAGGCGTTTGCCTTTCATGCAGAAGGTCATCAGTTCGAATCCCTGCATCCCATATGGTCCCCCGAGCCTGCCAGAAACGATTTCTGAGCATAGAGCCAGGAGGAACCCCTGAGCGATGCTGGGTGTGACCCAAAAAACAAAAACAAAAAAAAAAAAAAAGAATTTGTCAAGTTGAGAAATAAAGGCTCCAAGATCCAACAGTCCCAAAAGGTGAAAATAGACCCAACTAGGAAAACTCCAAGGCACATTGTACTCAAAATGACAAATTACAAAGATGGAGATAAAATATTGTAAACAATAAACTAAAAAAAATAAAATTATGTACAAAGAAAATCCCAGAAGATATAAAGAAAATATATCAAATGAAACTCTGTGAATTAGAATATGGAGGGTGATAGTACAAAAACTCAATGAAATGAACATCTTATCAAGAATTCAATCTAAATTATTGTTCAAAATTGAAGGAATGATACATAGCTTTATTGACAGGCAACAGCTTAGGAAATTCATAACTTTGAAATCAGTTTTGCAAGAAGCATTAAAAGAGCTTCTCTAAAGAGCAGAGCAATAGTACAGTGGCTAGGGCTTTTGCCTTGCACATGGCAAACCGATGTTTGATCCCTGTCATACCATATGGTCCTGTGAGTCTGCCAGGAGCGATTTCTGAGTGCAGAGCCAGGAGTAACCCCCCTGAGTACCATCAGGTGTGGTCCCCAAACCAAAATAAAAAAATAATAATAAATAAAGGGCAGGAGAAGCTTCCCAGCATATGACATTAAGTATAGTGCTTACTAATGGTGCATATGGTTGCACCCTTCTAGATTAAGAAAGGTTAAAAACAATGATCACAAATTGACCATTTTTGTTTGTTTTTGTTTTGGGGTCACACTGGGCTCTGCTAAAGGCTTATTCCTGGCTCTGCACTCAGGAATCACTCCTAGTAGATTCAGGGGACAATATGGGATGGATGTCAGTGACAGAATCTGGGTCAGCTGCCTGCAAGGCAATATCCCTACTCACTTAACTATCACTCTGGCCCTAACAAATTGACTTTTATTTATTTATTTTATGATAATTTCATTTTGATTCATTTAAGTTTTGTTGGAGCAAGTAATGGGAAGTAAATTTGTTATATGCTTACTAAAGGGGCAGGCTGGGGGATAGGAGAGAATTTGGCGACATTGGTGAGGGTGGTGAGATTGGTGTGTTAGAACATTGTATGCCTGAAACACTCTATTGTGAACAGTTTTTTGTTGGTGGTGTTTTGATTTTTGGGGCCACACCTGGTGACGCTCAGGGCTTACTCCTGGCTATATGCTCAGAAATTGCCCCTAGCTTGGGCAACCTTATGGGACACCATGGGATCAAATTGCGGTCCATCCTAGGCTAGTGAGTGCAAGGCAGACGCCTTACACCCTGCACCACCGCTGCGGCCCCAACTGAACAGCTTTTTATTTTTATTGTATTTATTTATTTATTTATTTATTTATTTAATTTTGGTTTTGGGCCACACCCGGCGGTGCTCAAGGGTTACTCCTGGCTGTCTGCTCAGAAATAGCTCCTGGCAGGCACGGGGGACCATATGGGACACCGAGATTTGAACCAACCACCTTTGGTCCTGGATCAGCTGCTTGCAAGGCAAACACCGCTGTGCTATCTCTCCGGGCCCTGAACAGCTTTTTAAAGTACTTTTTATTAACTAAAGAAATAAAAAGAAAATAAAAATATTGTGCTACTTTCTTCTGAGCTCCAGGTTCTGGTGAGAAATATACAGTTATTTGAATCATTGTTTAGCGTTAATAATTTTTCTTCAGTTGTCCTCATTTTAATTTAATTTATTTATTTTGGGGAACTTACCCAGGTTTGCTCAGGTGTAATTACTGACAGGACTCGAAGTACCATTTGGGTGGTGGGGATTGAATCTGGATTAATTGCACAAGGCAAGCACCCTACCTTCTATGTGATTGCTCCAACCCTCCAGTTGTTAAAATATTTTTTTCGGTGTAACTTTCAGGAGTTAATTATGAAATCTGAGTATAACATTCGTTGGCTTCTTCTTGTTTAAAACTCAATACATTTCTTTTTTTTTTTTTTTTTTTTTTTTTTTTGGTTTTTGGGCCACACCCGGTAATGCTCAGGGGTTACTCCTGGCTATGTGCTCAGAAGTTGCTCCTGGCTTGGGGGACCATATGGGACACCAGGGATCGAACCGCGGTCCGTCCAAGGCTAGCGCAGGCAAGGCAGGCACCTTACCTTTAGCACCACCGCCCGGCCCCAATACATTTCTTAAATATCAATGTTTCTTTTATCAAATCTCAGCAGTTGGTTTTCTTTTGTGTTTTTTGTTTGTTTGCTTTTGTTTTTGACTAAGTTCAAGAATCATATGTGATCTGGCAGTCAAACTCAGGCTGGAAAATGTAAGGCAAGTGTCTTATCCACCATGCTATATTTCTTCATTGTTGAATATCTCTTCAGTATTACATTCTTTAACTTTGGGACCTTGTTTACCATGAAGGTCACCAATTTTATTACTAGAGCTCAGATTCCTGCATCTAGTCATTATTTTAAGTCTGTTGTTCAGATTGCAAATTTTTGTTGACACATCTATAAGGCCACTAATTATTTGTTGTTGTTGTTGTTTTTCCATTTTTTAAAAACTATCAGGTGAAATATTGTCTTTTTTTTTTTTTTTTGCTTGCCTTTTCTTGGACCACACCTGGTGACACTCAAGGATTACACCTGGCTGTATGCTTAGAAATCGCATTTGGCTTGGGGGACCATATGGAAAGCTGGGATCTAATCGAAGTTCATCCTAGGTTAGTGTGTACAAGGCAAATGCCCTACCACTTTTGCCACTGCTTTATTTTGGTCTCCGAGTTTTCCAACTTTCCAGTTGGTTCTTCTTTCTACTTTCTACTTAGTTTCTAGTTTTCCACTTGCAATTGTTGTAGCATTTATATAACAGCTGCTTTAAAGACTTTTGTCAGAATTCCAGCATCTGTGTCACATTGGCGTTGGCAGCTTTTGATTATCTTTCCAGATTCAAATTTAACATTTTTCCTTCTGCTTTGTATCCCTATTCATTTGTTCTAATAGAGGCCTCCTTTAGGACCTGAGGAGTCATCAGGACTACACTTGGTACTCCAGGAACATGTTTGTGGTGCCAGAGATTGAACTCTATGTGTCAAGCAAAACAAACAGACAGACAAACAAACAAACTAATAAGAAAACATGTGCTCCACTTACCTCTTCAGTCCATGAAACTATTTGTATTATTCAGATATATATCATCCCTCATCCCACCTCTGCTGCTGGGTCCCCAGTTTACAGGTCATTCAGGATCATGTCAACACCAGGAAATAAGTTCAAGACTTAGTATTTATACTGGGTACTTCCAAATCTCTAAGTCATCTTCTCTGTATTTCTGCCTGAGATTAATAACAGCTGAGCTGTGAAAAGCATCAAAATTTGGTGTATGGCTTTGCAATTGCTAGTCAAATATTTGTTTTTGGAGGAGGGGAATTGGCCTGCTCAGGTGACCATATGGGGTGACAGAGATTGAACTCAGGTTAGTTGTGTGCAAGACAAGAGCTCTATCAACTGTACTACCTGGTTCCAGGAGAAAATACTTTAAGTTACAGTAGAATCATAAAGATTGTTGTAGCCTTAGTAACTTCAATTTGATTTATTTACTTTTTGGTGGTGCAGGGGATCACAGACAATAGGGCTATCTGGTTGAGCGGAAACACCAAGGATCTGAACTAATGATTATACACTTCTCTAAATTTCCAGGCCTAACCTCTAGTAATTTTGAATTATATCCTGGACATATTTAATATTTAATATTATGAAATATTAGGTATTTGAAATATATGAAATATTAGGTATATGAAAAATAGGTATTCTCATATAGAGAATGTTAATTTTTTGCTTTTTTTTATTATATCCGGTGATGCTCAGGGGTTACTCCTGGCTATGTGCTCAGAAGTTCGCTCCTGGATCGAGGGACCATATGAGATGCTAGGGGATCGAACTACGATCCGTCCTGGGTCTGCTGTGTGCAAGGCAAATGCCCTACCTCTGCACCCTCGCTCGGGCCCAAGAATGTTAATTTTTTTTTTTTTAGCAGACAGCTGATATGGCTAGAGTAAAGCTGCAAGCTTCAACCTACATTCTGTGTGCTCTGATACTAATCAATGTAAGCTCAGTCTAAGTCTTTTGTAAGTCATTTGAACTCTGACTACTACCAGTAGTTTCCCTGTTGATTATGGGACATGACTGATGATGTACCTATTAGTATAATTCTCAGAGTTTCTGGTTTGCTAATTAGGGGTAGTTCCAAGCTGCATAGCTCAGTGGTGAGTCCAGGCATATAAGAAACCTGTCTCAGTCTGTTTAAATTATTATAAGAATATTATAGACTGGAGGGAGGGGCTGTTAAATAGCATACTCCTATATTGTAGTTTATTTTAAGCATGGAAATCTAAGACTGTGATATGAGCAGATATGGTATGTGATGTGGGACCACTTGATTGTTCAGAATGACTTTTGTTTCTTAACCTTAAACCCTTTTACATGGTGGAAAACATAGGCACTTCTTTTGGGGTCTTTATTTTTTAATTTTATGTATTTTAGGGCTCTACTCAGTGTTTTGGGGTTATTTCTGATGGTGTTCAGGGAACTGAATCCAGTACTGGGAATTGAATCCAGATGTCTTGCGTGCTCAGGGCTTACTCCTGGCTCTGGGTTCAGGGATCTCTCTTGAAGGGCCTCAGTGATGCTGGGAATTAAACCTAGATGGGCTACATGCAAGGCAAATGCCCTACCCACTGTATTATCACTCTGTCCCCTGAGTTCCCCTTTATAAGAAAATAAATATGATTTTAAGAGCCCCAGATTTATGAACCTAGATGCTACCAAAGGCTCTATGACCATGATATTGGGGTTATGGTTCATCTCATGATTTTTTATAATTACTTTATTTAAGCACTGTGGTTATAAAATTGTTCATGATTGAGTTTCAATAATAGAATGCATATTATACTCTTCAGCAGTACACATTTTCTGCCACCAATGTCCCCAGTTTCCTTCCTACTCACCCTACACCTACTTCTGAAGCAGGCAGTTTACTTTTCTCTCTCTTTTCTTTTTGAGACTGTAGTTTGCACTATTGTTAATGAAGGGATACTATGCATGTCACTTTACCCCCTTTCAACACCCACTACTTGTCCAGACAACTCTCATTGTTATAGTGGATCTTTCTTTACCTTAACTGCACTTTGTGACAAGCTTCTTACCATGAACTGGTCCTCCTGGCCTTCTTCTCTATTATCTCTGGATATTATTATTATACTATCTTTTATTTCTATTATATACTATAGATGAGTGAAATCATTTTATGCCTATATCCTTCCCTCTGACTCATTTCACTTAGCATAATCTCCATATTCATCATGTATAACAGAAGTTCATAACTTCACTCTTCCGAACAGATGTGTAGACTTCCACTGTGTAAATGTACCACAATTTCTTTAGCCACTCACTTATTCTTGGGCACTTGGGTTGTTTCCAGATTCTGGCTATTGCAAATAGTGCTGTGATAAACATTGGAATGCATAGGGGTTTTCCGCATGGTGCTTTTGTGTTACTAGGGTATATCCCTAGGAGTGGATTATATGAAAGCTCAATTTCTAGTTTTTTGAGGAATACTATTTTCCAAAAAGGCTGGAATAGTTGGTATTCCCACCAGTACTGTATGAAAGCTTCTTTCTCCCCACATCCCCACCACCACTGATAGTTCTTGTCTTTGTGAAGTGGCGTGAGATATTAACTCCTTATTGTTTTTATTATTAGTGATATAGAACATTTTTTCATGTGCTTTTTAGCCATCTGTGTTTTTTCTTTGAAAAAATGTCAACACATGAACTTTTGGACCACATCTGGTCTATGGCATAATTCCTCAAGTTCTTTTCAGTTCCTAGATATTTCTATTTTGGGGCCTTAGATTGTCTGGTTGAGGTTTTAGTTACTTGACTTTTTCATACATTCTGTTTTTTATTTTGTTTTGGGGCAAGAAAGAGATGATTTGGGCCACACCTTACATTATTAGGGGTTATTTCTGACTTTGCTTTAGGGTCACAGAATTAACTCCTGGTTGTGCCTGGGGACTGAATTTGGGTTGAGTAATTGCAAGGCAGGTGCCTCTCCCCACTGTACTCTCTGTGTGTCCCTTCTATACAAATTTATGACTCAGTTTTTATCAAGAACCAAGCAACAGAAGGATAGAAAGAGGATGGAAAGATGAACATTTTTCTCAATGAAGATTTACTTCACCATTCAGAGAAAAAAGTTCCAATCCATAGAGCAGAGGTTCACAAATTTATTTGGCCTACTACCCCATTTTAGGGTAAAAAATAAAGTTACTCAGTGATACTACTGCCTTCCTACATCATTCCAGGGACCTTCTAAGGGTTATATTACCCACTTTGGGAAGTATTCCTTATTGCTGTTTTCTGTAGACACCAATTATGATATTCACCATTGACACCATAGGAAGGTTTGGGAGTTGGGAGTAGAAGAGAGCAGAGAAAGGAAAATCCATGATTATTTGAACATGTTCTGAACTTTAGGAGTTCCTTTCTTGGGGCCGGAGAGATAGCACAGTGGTGTTTGCCTTGCAAGCAGCTGATCCAGGACCAAAGGGTTCGAATCCCGGTGTCCCATATGGTCCCCTGTGCCTGCCAGGAGCTATTTCTGAGCAGACAACCAGGAGTAACCCCTGAGCAACGCCGGGTGTGGCCCAAAAAACAAACAAACAAAAAAAACAAACAAAAAAAAAAAAAGAAAAAGAAAAGGAGTTCCTTTCTAACTGAGGGAAATAGGAGGCATCTTGGAATTTTATTTTTTTGTAAGCTCTAATGCCAATTTAGGTTAGAAGAAAATAGGACAAAAGATTGGGGCTGGAGAGATAGCATGGAGGTAAGGCGTTTGCCTTTCATGCAGAAGGTCATCAGTTCTAATCCGGTTTCCCATATAGTCCCCCATGCCTGCCAGGAGCAATTTCTGAGCAGGGAGCCAGGAGTTTCCCCTGAGCACTGCTGGGTGTGACCCAAAAAAACCACACACACACACACACACACACACACACACACACACACACACACACACACACACACATATAAAAGGCAAAAGATAATGGAAGGGATTGGGAAGATGATCCAAAGGTCAAAGTGCATGCTTTCTATGTGGGAGCCCTGGGTTTCACCTCTAGGACCACACAATCCCTCCACGGCAGCTGGAATTGAGCACCAAGTCAGGAGTATTCCCTGAGCACCACCAGATAGATGTGACCTCAAACTAGTGAGACAGAGATAGATATAGAGAGATAGAAAGAAATAGAGAGAATTAATTTATTTTCTCTCCAGCCAACTACTACTATTTACTTTTGGAATCTTTCAAACACTTTGTGACATTAAACAAGTTAATTATGCTCCATAATCAAAAGATAGAAAATGCAGAACATACAAATCTTAGTTTATTTTTGTGCTTTACAGATATTTTGCTGCTGTACTTGTAATGACTAACTACATTCTAGAAGGAATTATTTGGATTTGTGGGTATATGCTAAGTTTTCATTAATGATGGCTTTTTGTTTTGGGTCACTTTCAAGAGTACTTGGGGGGCATTTCTGGCTTTATATTTAGGGGGGTTGCTCCCAGCTGTGCTTGGGAGATCTTATGAAGCTGCAACATGCAACTCTACACCTTTGAACTCTCCCTGGCCTTCCACTAGCAGTTTCTTTTTTCTCTCTTTTCTTTTTATGTCTATCTTTCTGTCTCTTTTTCTTGTACTTTTGGACCACATCTGAAGGTGCTTAAATTTTGAGCTCAAAAACTTTCTGGCTTTACATTCAGAGATCAGTCCTGGTGGGCTTAGGGGACTATATGATGTGCTGGAGCTTGAACTAGGTCCTGCTATATGCATGGCAAGCGCCGTACCTGCTGTACTATTGTCCTGGCCCCTTTTCTATCAGGAAAATTTCTATCAGAGAAAGAATTTTCTGGTCTCTGCCTATTGGTAGTACGTAGACCAAATAACTGTGATTCATATATTAAATATGTATTTATTTAATTTATTCTTGTGGTAAACAGAGTTATAAAACTAGTCATACCTTCAGGCAATCTTGGAATCTGTGCATTGAACTTTGTTTAAGAGCTTTGTTCCCCATTTATTTAAACAATCCCTGGGTATGCAATTATGAAATTATGAGATTGTCAATTGGAGAGCATAGTAAGAATGAAGTCTTCAGATTCCTGAACTGTATTTCAGGAAAAAATTTTATTTTCAATGTCATTTCACCAAAATCCTAATAGGAGGGGCAACTTCTCTTGGGTAATGTCTTGCAAAACACATTTTTCATTTTTGCTTCAGACATGTTAGATCAAACACACTAGTAAATACCACAGTTATGTTTAAAATAAAACATCATACTCTAGGATAATTGTTCAGTATTGCTAATATATTATTTTAATTCTACTAATGATGCTGTCAAAATATTGAGAAACCATTGAATTCTACTTTAAAAGCTGTGTGTGTGTGTGTGTCTGTGTGTGTGTGTGTATGTGAGAGTGGGGGTGTGGATAGGAGAAAACAATGAGAAATTTTAAGAAAATTTATAAAGTATGTTTCCTGTATTCTATATTTGTGAGTTACCTATGATTTTTTTAGAGAAAGCATCAGTTTTATTGATGCTTTTTATTTATTATTTATTTATTTATGTATTATTTATTTATTTATTTATTTATTTATTTTGATTTTTTGGGCCACACCTGGTGGCGCTCAGGGGTTACTAAGGTTCTGCACTCAGAAATCGCCTCTGGCAGGCTCTGGGGACCATATGGGATGCCAGGATTCAAACCAGAATCAGTTTCTGTGTTGGTTGCATGGAAGACAAATGCCCTGCCGTTGTGCTATGATTATGGCCCTCCTTTATTTATTTATTGATACTTTAGAAAATGGGACAGAGAGACTGTATGGCTTAAGGTTCCTGAAGGGCATTCACTCATCTCATCTTTAATCCCACAATAAACAGCCACTTGAGCATTGCCAGTGTAAACTACAAGCGACTCTAGTCATCCCCAGCCTTGCATCCTCAGGAACCCTGGGCCTCCCGAATACCACTTGGTAGATCTCACGCCTACAAAAGAAATATAAGGCTTTGAGGTCCCTGGACTGGAAAAAGAGCTCAAAGGACTGAAGCACATTTGTTACCTGCCAGAGACCCAGTTCCCATCTCCAAGACCTCATGGTATGCCCCCACCCAGCATTGCAAGATAAAACCAAACAAGAAGCAAAGGACTTTGTATTAGAACTATGGGAACTGGGCATGTCTCTTCCTCAGGTCTGAATATTCATTATATGTGATTTTCTCTTTCTGCATCTCAATCATCTCCTCTAAAGGTAGTTATTAAGAGATCTATTTTCCTTATTCCCAAAGACTTTTGTAATAGCTCTTCACCATTTCTAGAATCTATGAGGTACATGTTGGTACTGAGATGAAAATGTTTAATAAAATATTTGAAAGGATGGGGCCAGAGAGATAGCACAGATAGGGTGTTTGCCTTGCATGCAGCCGATCCAGGACAGACTGTGGTTCGAATCCCTGCATCCCATATGGTCCCCCGTGCCTGCCAGGAGTGATTTCTAAGCACAGAGCTAGGAGTAACCCCTGAACGCCACTGATTGTGACCCCTCCCCAAAATGTAAAAAGGATATACTATGCTTGTTCCTAAAGTCATTTGGTTTCTTGGGCATGGGACTGAGTGTAAATTATTTAACATTATAATTGGTGGAATAAAGGAAACTAATTTTTTTTTTTTTTTTTTTTTTTTTTTTTGGTTTTTGGGTCACACCCGGCAGCGCTCAGGGGTTATTCCTGGCTCCACGCTCAGAAATTGCTCCTGGCAGGCACCGGGGGACCATATGGGACGCTGGGATTTGAACCGATGACCTCCTGCATGAAAGGCAAATGCCTTACCTCCATGCTATCTCTCCGGCCCCGGAAACTAATTTTTTTTTCAGGAAATAATATTGTTCTTTGTTTTGGGGCCACACCTACTACTGGCTCTGTACTTAGGGGGTCACTCCTAATGGTGCTTAGTAGACCATATGTGGTGTTAGGATTTGAAATGTTTGGCTACATGCAAGGCAAGTTCCTTAACTCCTGCACTATCTCTCTGGCATATGGAAACTTTATTTTCCATGTCCTGTAGGTCAGAGGTCAAACACTAGCAACCAATACATGTATCTGCACAACTGACCCAGAGTTAGTCTATAGTATACTGTATATAAAAGCATGGAATTCACTTAACTGAAGACTTCAAAGAGGAACAGGAAACAAGACGAGTACAGTTCTTTGCTGTTTTTCACCAGCTGATCAGTCATTTTATTTTTTTTTTCTGCTATACAATCATATAGTTCTCTGTTTGTTCTCCTGAGTCTGGAATTCTCATAGGCAGATCCTGACCCTCTAATGTAGATACATGACAGAAATGTGTCTTTGCATGAAGTGCCTCTATAATATTTTTTTTTTTTTTTTGGTTTTCGGGCCACACCCGGTAACGCTCAGGGGTTACTCCTGGCTATGCGCTCAGAAGTCGCTCCTGGCTTGGGGGACCATATGGGACGCCGGGGGATCGAACCGCGGTCCGTCTCCTAGGCTAGCGCAGGTAAGGCAGGCACCTTACCTCCAGCGCCACCGCCCGGCCCCTTATTTTTTAAAAGAGAAATGACTAAGTTTTTATTGGGAGCCTCCAAGGATCATCACAGTAACTTAATTAAGAAGCCACTTATGGGGTGGAAAGATAGCACAGTGGGTAAGGCAATTGACTTGCACTTGGCGAACGTGGGTTTCATTTTCAGCATCCCAAATGGTCTCCTAAACTCCACCAGGAGTCAGTCCTGAGTGGGAGTAAGCATAATCTCTGAGTACTGTTGGATGTGCCCCCAAAACAAACAAGCAATTTACATTTACTTGTTGAATATGGGATGTGGTTTGCGAAAGCAAGCATTTTTCTTTCTTTTTTTTTTTTTTTTTGGTTTTTGGGCCACACCCGGCGTTGCTCAGGGGCGACTCCTGGCTGTCTGCTCAGAAATAGTGCCTGGCAGGCACGGGGGACCATATGGGACACTGGGATTCGAACCAACCACCTTTGGTCCTGGATTGGCTGCTTGCAAGGCAAACGCCACAGTGCTATCTCTCCGGGCCCGAAAGCAAGCATTTTTCAAAACGATTGTTAAAGCAATAACTTTCAAGCTGTTCTTTTATTTATTTATTTATTTTGGTTTTTGGGTCACACCCTGCAGACCTCATCTTTTGTGCTTGTTTGGGTTTTTGTTTGTAGGCCATGTGTGTAGGCCATGCAGTCATTCAGTGCTGGGAATCTTGCCAAGGACTCCTTATGCAAAACATATTCTGGGGCTGGAGATATTACAGCAGGTAGGGCTCTTGCCTTGCATGCAGCTAACCTAGATTAGATCCTGGTTCCCTATAAGACCTCATGAGCCCAACCAGGATTAATCCCTGAGCACAGAGTCAGGAGCAAGCCCTGAGCACTGCTGACATGACTAAATATATGTGTGTGTGTGTGTGTGTGTGTGTGTGTGTATACATATATATGTATATATATCTGGCACTTTGAGCTTCTTAATTTTTTAAGTTGGTTTGTTTTTTATTGAGGCACCGTGATTTACAAAGTTAATGATTGAATTTTAGGCATTAGTACCTAAACACCAAACCCTTTATCAGTGTTCATTTCCCTCCACCAATGTCCCCTTTCACTTCCACCCTCCATGCATTTCCCAGCTTGCCTTTATGCCAGACACCTTATTTCCTTTCTTTTAGTTTTTCTTTTATTTATTTATTTATTTATTTATTTATTTATTTATTTATTTATTTATTTATTTATTTTGGGTCACATCCAGCGGCACTCAGGGATTACTCCTGGTTCTGTGCTCAGAAATCACTCCTGGCAGGCTCAGTGGACCATATGGAATGCCAGAAATCGAACCAGGATCCATTCATTGTTCAGCCACGTGCAAGGCAAACACCCTACCACTGTGCTATTGCTCTGGCCCATTTCCTTTCTTTTAGACACTGTGATTTACAGTACTCTTACAGATAGGGTTTTATGCATTACACTTTATCACCTTCTAGCACTCCAACACCTTCAAAATGACCACTTTCCTCTGCCATTTTCATTGATTGTTATTTTTGTTTAGCCTGGTGAGTAAAAAAAAAGGGGATGGTGGTAATAAGACTCACCTTAAATTCAGTATTAGTGTGAGAAAGAATTTTATTAACTCCTTGATGAATATTGAATAGAAATGATGACTGGTCCAATGGCAGTGGTTTATCAGAACTTATTAATGTTAGTATCACAACAGTTGGTATATAACTCCCCCACTGCTCAATTTGACTGGCTTAAAAGAAAAAAAAATAGAAATGGGAAGGTCTATTGGTGAACAGTAATGTGACTTGTGTCCAGATTCAAGAAATGAGTCCATGTATGGCCCATAGATGGAAAGAAGAACACAGGATCCAGCCTTCCAGATAAGTATGATAAAAGAAACACTTCTTTTATTTTCTTTCTTTTTTCTCTTTTTCTTTGGTTTTTGGACCACACCTGGCAGTGCTCAGGGATTACTCCTGTTTCTGTGCTCAGATATCACTCCTGGAAGGCTCACTCCTGGAAGGCTCACAGGATTGAACCTGGATCTGCTGCATGCTAGGCAAATTCCTTACCCAGTATGCTATCACTCCAGCCTAGAAGAAAGCATTTCTTGGAAAAAAGAATTTCTTTTCTAATTATTATCTTCCCATGTGATTACTCAGAGGCAGAGGTGTAACTCAGAGGCATAGCACTTGCCTTGCATGTGTGAGGTCCTGGATTTGATACTTGATATTGCAAACAAACAAATAACAAAAGGGTTATTTCAGGCAGAACTTCTTCAAAGCAAAGAAATTATCTTAACTTCATGGTGTAATTTATTTGTATTATCCCAAATATACCAAAAAGTTAAATCTTTTATCACTTTGATTTCCTTATCTTTAACCCTGAAAAGTATGTTTCTTTAAGGGTCCAACACAAATAATACAGAGGGCAGGGCACTTGCCTTGCACATGGCAGACCTGGGCTATATTCCTCACAACACAGATGTGAAACCTGAGTTCAGAGCCAGGAGCATGCCCTGAGCATTGCCAGCTGTGATCCAAAAAGAAATGAAAACAAAACAAAACAAACAAAAAGGTTTTCTTTTAGGACCTTTGGGTGAATAGCTCAGTTTCATACACTAGAGCTTCTTAAAACTTTTACCTTCAAAGCCATTTTATTCTTGAATTATTTTGTATGACCATGGATCTATAGATATATAAACTAGTATACAAGTCATACATTTATTGATAATAAATATCGATTTATAAACAATTAAAATGCCTTTATAAAATATTTTATATACACATACAGCTGTGCTCAAAGTTTATTCCTGACCCTGTGCTCAGGCTAAAGAAAATTTTAAGTTGTATCACCCATAGTTTTATATAGTTCTCAAAGTTCCTTCCCTGTTAGGTCTTAAGTTCAATCCCTAGAGCCGCCACATGCTTAGAATATATCCTGGTAGCTCTGTTGATTGTGTCTGCAGTTCTGTAAGCATTTCTGGCTGCAGCATATCTAGTTTTATGTGAACTCTATATATAAAATGTGCATTTCCTTCCAACCACCTCTATCAAAAGTGGGAGCACCATAGACAACTTATGTATGACCAGACATACAAAGTTGTCTGGTGTGCAACCCCTGATGCACTGCACCAAGTGTATGCAGATATCATAATATCACAATGAAGTGTACTTAATATCCAGTCATAACAACAAAAGGAGAAAAAAGAGCTGGTGATCAGAGACTCTCTGTTTGGAGAGAGAGAGAGAGAGAGAGAGAGAGAGAGAGAGAGAGAGAGAGAGAGAGAGAGAGAGAGAGAGAGAGAGAGAGAGAGAGAGAGAGAGAGAGAGAGAGAGAGAGAGGAGAGCAGGCTATTCAGGGATTGAATCTGGAGTTCCATTGAGTCATCTCATTTTATTGCATTATTATTGTTTTAGACAGAGCTCTCTTGCTTTCTCTCTCTCTGTAAAGGGAACTTTTAAGATGAGATCTGGAGGGAGGAGTGAGGGAATGAGTAATTCAGAAATCATCTGAGGGGAGGGAAGAGCAGAGTAAAGATCCTGAGGCAAGAGTGATGTGGTATGTGCAAAAAGCTGTGTGATTGTTTCCTTGGGAATAAAGAAGTCAATGAGAACAGGTAGAAGAGGTCAGAGATTTGAGTTGGTAGAAGAAATGAAGTTGGGTTAGGGGAGGCAGACTACCAGAATTCATATAATGGAAGTCTCACCTTGAGTATTTTGTTTGTTTGCTTGTTTGGAGGTCACACCCAGCTGTATTCAGTGGCTACTCCAGATTAAACCCTGGCAGCATTCTCTGGGATATAAGTGTTGCTAGGGAATCAAATAGGATGAGCCAAAAGCAAGTGCTTGACTTTTTGAATGACCTCGCTGGCCTTTTTTGAGTGTTTTTATCATATCGGTGTAACAATAAGACATCAGTTTTCTTATCACTTAAGAATAGAATAGATTGGTGGAGCAGAATCAACAGAACATGAGGATCTAATTGCTTTGCATGAGGCTGACTCAGGTTTGATCCCTGGTACCCCATATGATTCCCTGATCCCATTAGGAGTGATCTCTGAGTAGAGTCAGGAGTAAGCCCTGAGCACCACTGAGTGTGAGTCCTACCACCCCCCTTACAAAATAAAAACAAGAGTAGAAAGGGTTGGTGCTGAAGTACAGCAGGTAAGATGCTTGCCTGAGGTAGTACAGGTTTGATCACCATACCCCCATGTAGACCCCCAAGCCCTTTCAGGAGTCAGAAGGAAGCTCTGAGCACTGCTGGTGTGGACAAAAATCAAAATAAAAACAAAAAGTAAATAAAATGACAAAAAAGACAAGAATAGGATGGGTTGAAAGTTCTCAACTTTCACAAATTTGAGAAAGAGATGAATGAATAGGTATTCTGTGAAATTATATTTAAGAAGATATTTAGTGGAGTTATTTGATAGCACTGAGGGATTCATCTGAGGTTTGTCCTGTTTGTTTTCTTTTTTCCTTTTGATATGGCCACATTAAGCCACCCAATTACCAATGTAAAGTATTTTCTAAAGTTTTTTTTTCTTTTTTTTTCTTTTTGGTTTTTGGATCACAACCCCTGGCAGCGCTCAGGGGTTCCTCCTGGCTCTATGCTCAGAAATCGCTCCTGGCAGGCTCAGGGGACCATATGGGATGCCGGGGTTCGAACAACTGACTTTCTGCATGTAAGGCAAATGCCTTACCCTTCATGCTATCTCTCCGGCCCCCTAAAGTTAATTTTAACCAGAGTTGAGGGTTTGTCAGTTGTGTAAGTTGTGTAGGACAATGGGAAAGAAAAACTTAAGAGTTGGAGACACATGCATGGGAATGATTATATAAGATCCTTGAAATCTATATACACTAGGAAAGCAAGAAAGGGAAGATGGGGGTGATAGAGGGGAGAAGATGTGATTAAAGGATCATTAGAATCTGAGTGCTGGACTGAATGATTGAGAACAGTAGACATGCCCTGAGTATTTCCAGTATCAGTTCTGACGGTCTAAAGTATCACTATGGAATTGGATGCTGAGGTGGGTGGATGATAAGATAAAATGATGAGCCAGATCATAGGATATATCTATTTGTTATTAATAAGATCACCATTAGTGATGACAAGAAAATGGGGAATGAAATAATCAGGCAGATACTAGAAGGAATAAAAAACTGGCAGAGAAATACCAAAACCAGAGGCAAGATGTGAGTAAGTTTAAGACCATGTATTTCAAGAGTAGTGGATTTTTAGGAGCAAGGAATGGTGATCTAGAATTGGCAAAGATAAACAATGACTCATATTTCATATTCTACAAGCAGAGGTTATGGTTAGGGGAAGGAGCAGATTTGATACAGTGGGAATGGAAAGGTGGATCACTAGGTGAACAGTTAATCTAATTGATCACTTAAATCTTGTCCAAAGAAAGGGTATCTAATGAAAGTAGATGATGAGATGGCTGGGGGTAGGAGACAGCTGTAGATGAATCTTGGAGGTATCTTGGGAAAAAAAAGGGGGGAGATGGTCTGTCACTTTAAGAGCAAAGAATCCTCTCAGTTAGATTCTTGTATCTTATTGAGAAGCAATTTCCCTGGGGGTATAAGAACCAGAGCTGGAATACTGTTGGTGGTTATGTTGATGGTGATTGCTGGCTGGATTTTCCCAACGGTTTTGCTATAAGACCCTTGCCTCCTTCCAACCCTTGTTGCTCTATTAAATCCTTTCTCAGAAAAACCCCTGTCTGGCCAGTCTTTTCTGCACAACAACAGTAGGAAGACATTTTCATTACAGTTGAAAGTCCATCACCATCTAGGCAACAGTCTCTCTCTCTCCAGCACAATCAGGGAGGACAACCTATAACCAATCAATGCAAGGTATGGAGCCCAAGAGTATGATCCACATACACATGGCCATGGCCAGAAACAAAGGAAGCTCAGAGTAACTGGGAACCATTGGGATACTGTCCAAGAGAGGCCTTGAGAAGATTACAGAGCAATAAACCTCAGCAATGAAATACAGGTTCCTCTTAGATTGATTCTAGTGATAGGCACTCTGAAGGACAGAGAAGTGTAGGAACGGATTATGTAAACTGGAGGAGGGAGTGGGGTGGGTAGGGGAGTGGAGAGGAGAGGAGAGATAGAGACTAGACAGGTAACTCAACACACAAAGAATCATCTATTTGAACTGTACAATAAGCTTTAACTTCTGAAATATCTGAGTTTTGTTTTTTGGTTTTGATTATTTTTTAGGCCATATCCAGCAATGCTAAAGTCTTACTCCTGGCTCTGTGCTCAAAATCTCTCCTGTTGGTGCTGGAGGACCACATGGGGAGCTGAGTAACTTCTAACCCAGGTTAGAAGCATACAAGGAGAAATACAAATGGCCAAAAGACACATGAAAAAATGCTCCACATCACTAATCATCAAAACAGCAATGAGGTATTATCTCACATCACAGAGACTGGCACACATCACAAAGCCCACGAATAATCAGTGCTGGTAGGGATGTGGAGAAAAAGGAACTCTTATTCACTTCTGGTGAAAATGCCATCTAGTCCAGCCTTTATGGAAAACAATATGAAGATTCCTCAAAAAACTGGAAATTGAACTCTCATATGATCCAGCTATACCTCTCCTAAGGATACACCCTAGGAACACAAAAATACAATTAAAAAATCCCTTCCTGGGGCCGGGAAGGTGGCGCTAGAGGTAAGGTGTCTGCCTTGCAAGCTCTAGCGTAGGACGGACCACTGTTCGATCCCCCGGCGTCCCATATGGTCCCCCCAAGCCAGGGGCGATTTCTGAGCGCATAGCCAGGAGTAACCCCTGAGCGTCAAACGGTGTGGCCCAAAAACAAAACAAAACAAAAAAAAATCCCTTCCTCATACCTATATTCATTATAGCACTATTTTCAATCTGGAAACAATCAGATGCCCTTCAACAGATGAATAACTAAAAAACTGTGGTTCATATACACTATGAATTTTATGCAGCTGTCAGAAGAAATAAAGTCATGAAATTTTCCTATATGTGGATGTGCATGGAGTCTACTATGCTGTGTGAAATAAGTCAGAGGGAGAAAGATAGTCACAGAATAGTCTCACTCATCTATGGGTTTTAAGAAAAAAAATAAGGACATTATTGTAATAATCTCCAGTGACAATAGGGATGAGGGCTGGAAGGTCGGCTCACAATATAAAACTAACCACAAAAAAAAAAAAAAAAAAAAAAAACCTAACAAAAAACTCACTACAAAGAGAATGGTACAGTTAGGGAAATAACTACACTAATAACTATCATGACAATCTTAATGAGAGAGAGAAGTAGAATGCCTGTCTCAAATACAGGCAAGGGTTGGGAAGGAGGGGCAGGGGCTTTGGTGGTGGGAATGTTGCACTGGTGAAGGGAGGATGTTCTGTTTATGACTGAAATCCAACTACAATCATGCTTGTAATCATAGTGCTTAAATAAAGATTTTATATATAAAAAATAAAAAAAATTTAGTAATTAAAAACAAATCTACTTTTGCACTAATAGTTTGATCCTAATGTGATCATTTTGAATTTAAACTAGCTAGTTCCAATTTTAAAACTAATTACTGCTCTGCAGCTTTAGTTTACAATTACATTTTTTAGATCTAGATTTCAACATTATTTTGTCATCCCTGCAGTATATATCCTATTGCTGCCCTCAAAATTGTATGCTTCAAATAGTTGCCTGCATCTTTTTTTTCAAATCTGATTCCTGTCAAGACAAAAATATATTGTAAAAAATCTAAAAAAAGTCTGCATAGGAGAATAGGATGAAGGTATCAGAAGGAACAAACTCCTGGTTAAAAAATGTGACAGATTGGGGCTAGAGAGATAGCACAGCAGTAGGGCATTTGCCTTGCACACAGCTGATCCAGGATGTACAGTGGCTCAAATCCTGGCATCCGATATGGTCCCCCTGAGCCTGCCAGGAGCGATTTCTGAGTGCAGAGCCAGGAATAACCCCAGAGCACCAACAGGTGTGACTCAAAAATCTAAAAAAAAAAAAAAAGACAGATATGGGGGTTAATGTTCAGTATGTAATTATTAATAATAATACTGCATTAGTGTGATAAGTCAATGTTATTTCAATAATATTGTACTGTATATTTGAGAGTTGCTAGGAGAGTAGTCTTCAAAATTTCATCACATGATCTGGCTCCTATGCACATAAGAAAGTAAAGCAAAAGAAAATAGAGAGTGGCCAATGAAAACAAACCCAGAAATACTGTCAACAGAATTGAATCTGCCAAGTAAGGTAGGGAAATCCAGAGACCAGGAACAATGTTGGAAAAATACAGGCACTCTGGTGAAGGGTATGGTACAGTGACATTGTGTGCCTAATGCATAAACATTAACATTGTAGATAATGATGCCTCAATTATAAAAGTAAATGAAAGTTATAATCACTAGCAAAAGTTGTATAGCTATGAATGGTGACAAATGTCACCAAGGTTTAGTGCCAATCATTTTATATATACATTTAATGAATAATGGGGTATAGATGGCAACAAATTACTACATATTCATTTATATATTAACAGAACAAAACAATACAGATGTAAATGGACATACCCTTTAACTGACTAGTCTGCCAGATTTTAAACAAAGATGAAAGAAAACAAAAAACAAACAAAACAATCTTCCATTGTTCTAGGACCAGAAAGAATACAAGGGTAAGGTACTTGTCTTGCAAGAAGCAAACCCTAGTTTGATTCCTGGGCACTCCAGAGTAATATCTGATCACAGAGCCAGGATTAAGCCTGAACTCCATTAAGTGTGGTTCAAACAAGCATTATTTTAACTTCTATCTCCTTCAGGAAAGAAAAAAATATCTGCTGTGTATCTAATTGTTTTCATGCACAAACATTAAAGAGTGAGCCCCAGAGAGTTCTGCAAACACAGAAACTAATGGAATGAGATCTTTGGCAAATGTGACGGAGGCTGCTGGCACCACAACTAGATGGCAAGCACAACTTAATATGGTCATCTCTAAAAGCATCCAAAAAAAGGGCGGGGGAGGGAGAAGGGAAGGGAGATTTTTTTTTTAAATTTGGGCCACCCAGTGGCACTCAGAGGTTACTCCTGGCAGACTCAGGGGACCTTTATGGAATGCCAGAGATTGAACCCAGGTTGGCTGTGTGCAAGGCAAACAGCCTACCTGCTCTGTTATCTCTCTAGCCCTAACCCCAGAATTTTTTAATTAAAATTTTTCAAACATTACAAGAAATTATGAACAAAGCTTAGGGCTTACTTCAACAAAAAATGTAATTTTAGAAGATTTATAATTTAGAAGATTTTAAAGTAATGAAAAAATAATTCAGACTAAAAAGGGACTGTATAGGATTCTTGTCTTATACACAATAGGATTCTTGTCTTATACACATCCAATCCAGGTACTATCTCTGGCAACCCATATGTCCCGAGTCCCATCAGGAACAATCGCTGAATACAGAACCATGAATAACACCTGAGCATCATTGGGTATGGACCCCCAAAATTAACAAGGAAATAATGGAAATAAATGAAGTGTTATTTGAAGAGAATCACTTTGTAGATATTTTTATTCTCAAAGAAATAAATACATGTTATTCTTAAGTATACAAGTAACTTTATTAAGAAGAGATCATGTATTGAAAGAAAAAAACATTTTAGTAAATCTGTGAGGATTAAATCATCTCACTCACCATCATTTCTAATTACAATGGTATAGGCATAAATCATTCACAAATAAGCCAATATATGAAGATTAAAGAACATACTTACAGATCACTTGAAATGAAATAAAAAACTTGAAATGAAATAAAACTAATGTGCAACTAAAAAATTACTCAAATGATCCTTTTCCAGTTCCTAATGATTTCCCAGTTTATGATGATTGGGTGTTTATGTAACATGTGCCTCCCTTAAGCATTGTTACAACATAGACACATTACACTTCTAATACAGAGAACAAAATGAAACAACAAAGGGGAGAGAGCTAGCCATTTGTATGGATGTAGCAAGAGCAGTATTAAAAGGGAAGATCATCACTCTGCAGGTACAAATAAATTAACAAATATTAATAAATATGAAGTATTAAATAAACAATCCAACTGTATGTCTGTAGAAACTAGAAAACAAGAATTAATAGCACTAAAAGGAAGCTGAAGTAAGAAAACAATCAATATTAGAGTATAATACATGAAATCAAAACAATGCAAATGATTAATGAAACAAAGACCTGGGCTTTTGTGTGTGTGTGTGTGTGTGTGTGTGTGTGTGTTTATTTATTTATTTATTATATTTAGAGGATCTTTTTCCTTTTTTTTTTTTTTTTTTTTTTAGTTTTTGGGCCACAACCGGTGACACTTAGGGGTTACTCCTGGCTATGTGCTCAGAATTTGCTCCTGGCTTGGGGGACCATAGCAGCCATATGGGCTGCCAGGGATCAAACCACAATCCATCTTGGGTTAGCACATGCAAAGCAAATGCCCTACCACTTGTGCCACTGCTCTAGCCCCAATTATTCATTTATTTATTGATTGATTTATTTGCTTTTGGACCACACCTGGTGGTGTACAGTCATTTCTCCTGTTTTTGCTCTCAGAAATTACTCCTGGCTGGCTTGGAGTGACCATCTGGGATTGAACCCGGGTAGGCCATGTACAAAGCAAACTCCCTACATGCTGCTATTGCTCCAGTCACAGATCTGGTACTTTGAAAGGATCAATAACATTAATAAATCACTAAGTAGGCACACAAAGAAAAAAAAGAAAACTTTGATGAAATGAATAACAAATGAAAGATATAAAACTATTATCAATAAGCAAGAAAATTGGAAAATCTAGAAAAAATTGAAGACATTTTTACTCCTAAAACTGTCCAAAACTAAATCAAGAAGATATAGCTTGAATAGATCAATCACAGTGACAGAAACTAAAACTATAATAAAAATTCCAAGGAACTAGGAAGATAACTCAAATGATAGAACATATGTCAAGCATATGTGAAGCCATGAGTTCAATCTCTGGCACTGCATGCTCCCATGCCTGCACTGCTAAGTGTGGACTGGTGTCCCAACATCACCTTTCATGCCAAGTAATAATGCATCTCCTAATCTAAACACTGAATCAGGCCTATACTGCAGGAACGAGCACCACTAGCAAAGGTTCAGTTCTCTCCCAGCTCCTATGGATTGTCCCTAAGCAAATTCTTAAAAATTGAACCACCATTACAAAGTTATTAAGATTTTTTTTTTTGTGTTTGTTTGTTTTTGGGTCACACCCGGCGGTGCTCAGGGGTTTCTCCTGGCTATCTGCTCAGATAGCTCCTGGCAGGCACGGGGGACCATATGGGACACCGGGATTCGAACCAACCACCTTGGGTTCTGGATCGGCTGCTTGCAAGGCAAACACCGCTGTGCTATCTCTCCGGGCCCTATTAAGATATTTTTGATTGAGTTGTAATAGTACATTGTTCCAACACCAATTCTTTCACCAATGTTCATTATTACCCTTCACTGCCAATGTTCCCCCCCCTTTTTTTAAATTTGGAGGACCACAAATGGTGGTGCTCAGGATTTACTCCTGGTTTACTGAGGAATTAATTCTGGCAGTTTTTGAGAGACCATATGAGACTCTGGGGATGGAACCTAGGTTAGCTACATGCTAGACAAGCACCCACACCACTTTCATATTGCTCCAGCTTAGAAAGAATTTTTTTTGTGGGGTTTTTTTTTTTGGGGGGGGGACAGGGGTCACACCCGGCAGTGCTCAGGGGAAACTCCTGGCTCCATGCTCAGAAATTGCTCCTGGCATGTATGGGGGACCATATGGGAAGCCGGATTCGAACTGATGACCTTCTGCATGAAAGGCAAACACCTTACCTCCATGCTATCTCTCCGGCCCCAGGAAGAATTTTTTAATATAAAAATCTTCAGAATAGCCCGAAGAGATAGCACAGAGGTGTTTGCCTTGCAAGCAGCCGATCCAGGACCAAAGGTGGTTGGTTTAAATCCCGGTGTCCCATATGGTCCCTCGTGCCTGCCAGGAGCTATTTCTGAACAGACAGCCAGGAGTAACACTGAGCACTGCCGGGTGTGACCCAAAAACCAAAAATAAATAAATAATAAGTAAATAAATAAATAAAGGTTTAAAAAAATCTTCAGAATAAAAGCATAGCATCAGATTATTTCACCAGTGAACTTCACAAAACTTTCAAAGTATATCCATCCTGATCAAACATTTCCAAATAGTTAAAGGGGGGTTAGATAATAGGACACCATGTGAGGCACTTGTCTTGCATGTGGCCAACCACAGATTCAATCCCCTGAGCACCATCAAGTATGATCCCTGACTGCCGAGCCAGGAGTGAGCTCTGAGCACAAAACAAACAATAGATTCTACGAAATCAATATCACTATAATTTTCTAACTAGGAAACTAGAACACCCATAAAAAGAAAACTATGGATCTCTATGTCTGCTGAACTTAGATACAAAAATCCTCAACAAATACAGGAAAAATCAAGTCCAAAAACATATCAGGGTAGGAGGAATAGTACAGCAGTAAAAGCACTTGCCTTGCATGCAAGGTAGACCAGGTTTAAAACCTGGATCCACATATGGTCCCCCATGGCCACAAAACCAAACCAAATAAACAATATATCAAATACTCAATAGAAGTAATAGAGGGAAATGGGAACATATTAATAAAAGTTATATATAACAAATATACATGACAAACCTGAAGCTAACATCATGTTCAATGCTGAGAAACTTAAATATTTCCCCTTTATCTGGAACTAGACTAGCATATTTACCCACAACTGTGCTTTTCCACATAGTTTTAGATATTCTAGCCAGAGTAATTAGTCAAGAAAAAGAAATAGAAGACCAAACTTAAAAATAATTAGTAAGCTGGGCGTGGTCCTAGCTACTCGGGAGGCTGAGGCTGGAGGATTGCTTGAGTCCAGGAGTTCTGGGCTGCAGTGCGCTATGCCAATCGGGTGTCCGCACTAAGTTCGGCACAATATGATGATCCCCGGGGAGCGGGAGACCACCAGATTGCCTAAGGAAGGGCGAACCGGCCCAGGTCGGAAACGGAGCAGGTCAAAGCTCGCGTGCTGATCAGTAGTGGGCTCGCGCCTGTGAATAGCCACTGCACTCCAGCCTGGGCAACATAGAGAGACCCTGTCTCTAAAAAAAAAAAAAAAAAAAAGTAAAACTATGGTAATATACATAAAAAATTCTAAAGACTGCCAAAAACAAAACAACTACTTGAAGTAGTTATTGATTATTGTAAACTGCAGGATATGCAAAATCAGTGTACAAAACTATTGCATTTCTATATGTGAACAAGTTGGAGAAGAAGTAAATTAAGAATTCCATTTACAGCTATATCAAAAAAGATAAAATACCTGGAAGTAAATTTAAGAAGAAGATAAAAGATCTAAACATTGATATTGTAAGATATTACTAAGAGACATAGATCATACAAAGAAATGGAAAGACATTTTGTGTTTATAGACAAAATGACTAAACTTTAAATGATCATTTTATTAAAAAAATCTACAGATTCATATAAACCCTATCAAAAATATATGTGGCAGGGCTGGCCAGAGAGGTTAGACACTTGTATTGCGTGTGGGTGTCTGTTTTGGTTTCCACCACTGTATACAGTTCCCTGAATACAGTCAGGAGTGAGCCTTGAGCACACAATCAAAACAATCCCTGTGTACTGTTGAGTATGGCCCCAAAACCCAAATTAAAAAAATAGCTAAGCCATTTTAAAAAGTAAATAAAAAACAAAATCCTAAAACTTGTATGTAGTAAAGATCATAAATAGCTCAAGAAATTCTGCAACAAAACCGAAGGTATATTAACTGACCTCAAATATACTGCAAAATAATAACTATAATAATTCATATCCAAAGTATACTAATGGAACAAATAGGCTCACAGATCAAGGAAATAAGTAGATAGATGGTCCAGAGATAAACACCACTCATATATTAACGATATAATCTAAAACTATATGTTTTAAATCAGACAATAAAAAAAGCCTCTTTAGGGGCCAGAGAGATAGCATGGGGTAAGGCGTTTGCCTGGCATGCAGAAGGTTGGTGGTTCAAATCCCGGCATCCCATATGGTCCCCTGAGCCTGCAAGGAGCGATTTCTGAGCATAGAGCTAGGAGTAACCCCTGAGCGCTGCTGGGTGTGACACAACCCCCCCCCCCCACCAAAAAAAGCCTCTTTAATAAATAATGCTGTAAAAGTTGAATGGTCACTTGTAAAAAAAATTCAACTTGGCCACTAATTAACACTATATACAAAATGAACTCAAATGACGAAAGACTTTATATAAAATACATGGAAGAAAAAAAATAAATCAGAATTTCTGCATCAAAGATATATTTGCACGCTAGTGTGCATACTTTACATGCCAGAAGCCTGGATTTGATCTCTGGCACCTCAAATTTTTCTTAGCACTGTCAGGTGTAGTTATTAAGCACTGTCAAATTTGTCCTAAAAGCCAAAAAAATAAACAGAGATAAAACTGAAATTCCACATAATCTAACAATATGACTTCTAGGTTTTTATCTAAAAATGCGAAAACCCCAATTTTAAAGGGTACTGACACCCTATGTTAACAATAGCATTATTTATAGTAGCAAGAACATGGAATCTACCTAAATGCTTATCAAATTTAGATCCACCTAAATTCATCTCTAAGTAGGTGGCTATTTAGAGAAACAGATATACACACACACCCACACGCACAAACACACGGAATACTATTATGAAGTTGTGCCCTTTGAGACAAATGGAGGGATTTTTTTAGGTGGGGTGGTGTCACACCTGGCAATGCTCAGAGATACATGTGGTGTCAGGGATGGAACCCTGATGCTCACACTTGCAAATTAGGCATTCTAGCTTTTGAATCATTTCTTCTACCCCAAAATAGATGGATCTTGAGTTGATCATGTTCAATAAACTCAGTAAGGAATAAAATATAATAATCAGATGATTTCACTCATATGTGGAATAGGTTTATGAATTGGGAGAAAATCTCAATTAAAATTATGGTGATTTCCAGAAAGAAAAGAGAGGGGGCCAGGAGGAGTAAGGTTAAAGGGTGTTTTGGGGTAGCAGAGGGATATTGCAGTGGATAGGGTGTTAATCATACTCACAGCCTGCCTGGATTCGATCCCTCAGACCTCCTATAGTCCCTGGAGTACCATCAGGAGTAATTCATAAGTGCAGAGCCATGAGTAACCCTGGAGCATTGCAGGGTGTGGTTCTCTCACAAAAGGTCTTTTGGGTGGTGGAATGGCACTAAAATTTTAGTGTTTAGAATGGAAGTAATGACACTCAAATAGAAGAGTGAATATAAACTCTTGAAATTCCATAATGTTGTAACTATTAGTAAAGAAATGAAACAAACAAAGAAACAAGTAAAGACTCATCAGAAACTCTCTGGGCATTCCTCCCATTCTCTTTAATGTTCCTTCTTAGCCTCTAACAGTTGTCCTTTTCTTACCCCTTCTGTAAGTCAGAGTTCACCAATGTCCCTGGGATATTTTACTATTTCCTCATGACCCAAATTTCCTACAGACTCCCTGCGGACGAGCTCAAACAGATATAACTTTGATTACTACAGACCTACCTTAAATCGAGCCCTCACACACCAAAACCTTATTTTCTCTCATCCAGCTATCTCACAGGACCTTTAGACTCACACTTCCTTTAGTGAATATACCAGAAATGGTAAATCCTTTCCATAGGGCAAGAAAAGTAGCATTAAATAATAAAAAAAATGTATCAGGAATTGTAGCTTACTCAACTTTAAAAATTAAACCATATTTACAGGATGCATCTTCACATCATGGTTTAATGTATTGATTTAAAGTTACATTGGAATACACTATAAGATTTATTTCTGTTGTGAACAAGATTTCTTGAGAATCACTGAAGTGTACAACCAATAGCTTTCCAAGGTCCAGTTACATTTCACAAAGTTCATAAAATATTAATCTCTTGGGGCCGGGCGGTGGCGCTGGAGGTAAGGTGCCTGCCTTGCCTGCGCTAGCCTAGGACGGACCGCGGTTCGATCCCCCGGCGTCCCATATGGTCCCCCAAGAAGCCAGGAGCAACTTCTGAGCGCATAGCCAGGAGTAACCCCTGAGCGTCACAGGGTGTGGCCCAAAAACCAAAAAAAAAAAAAAAAAAAAAATCTCTTTACTAAAAAGTAACCAGATAAATACTTGATATAAAACTTGAAAGACTCAAGTCAGTACAAGCACAACTATGTTTATTCTCTTTTTCCCATTCAAAGATATGTGCCAGAATGTAGCAGAACTGGAATCAGATGAAGTTTTAGTTTCTCTTCATCTTTTTGTTTGTTTGTTTGTTTGTCTGGGGGTCACACAAGGTGGTGTTCAGGCTCCTGAATAGGATCCTGGTTCTGCACTCAGAAATCATTCCTGGTGGGCTCAGAGGACAATATGGGACTCTAGAGATCAAATCTGGGCTAGTGACATACAAGGCAAGAGCCCAACCTGCTGTATACTCTGTACTCTGCTCCTGTACCTCTCTTCACTTTTTTTTTCTCTTCATTTTTTAAAGTGATTTAGAACAAGCAATTCTGACAATCCTAAATATGCATTAAAAGAATCTGATCTACTAGTGAAAGTTTTTAAGATCCTATTTGTTTGTTGTTTTGTATTAGCCATACCTGCCAGTGTCTTGAGGGACTTTAGAAACTGGGTATGGAAGCAGGGTTGGTCATATGCAAGACAAATGCCTCAACTCCTGTACTAGCTCTCTGCCCCTCAGTGAATATTCTAAAACATAGTTCCTAAATGTATTTGGCTACACCCCCTTTTGAGGAAAAAAAAAAAAGCAGGGTGAAGGGAGACTAGAGAGAATGATGAGTAAGACACTTGCCTTGTAGGCAGTAGAGAGGGATTTTATCTCTGGAACTCCATTTGGTTCCCAGAGCCTCTCAGGTGTGATCCCTGAGAATAGAGCCAAGGTTAAACCCTGAGCACAGCTGAGTGTAGCCCCTCAAAAAACAAACAAAATTACTCAGCAGATCCCTGGAAATCTATCTTCCTGGCATCCCATATAGTCCCCAGAGTCTGCCAGAAGTGATTTCTGAACGCAGAGCCAGGAGGGACCCCTGAGTGTCCCTGGGTATGGCCTCCAAACCAAAACCAACAACCAAAAAAGAACAAAAACACCTCAACTCAAAAAAAGAGGGGCCAGAGTGACACTATGTACGAGGGGCTTGCCTTGCATGTAGCCAACCAAGGTTGGATGCCTGGCACCACATATGATTCTCCGGGCCTGCTAGGACTAATCCCAGAGTGTAGAGCCAAGAGTCAACCCTGGAGGTGGTCCCAAAACAAAACATTAAACACCTCAACTCGGGGGCCGGAGAGATAGCATGGAGGTAAGGCGTTTGCCTTTCATGCAGAAGGTCATCGGTTCAAATCCCGGCGTCCCATATGGTCCCCCGTGCCTGCCAGGAGCAATTTCTGAGCATGGAGCCAGGAGTAACCCCTGAGCACTGCCGGGTGTGACCCAAAAACCAAAAACAAAACAAACAAAAAAAAACACCTCAACTCGACAAGGTAAGTCTTAAACATAAAATTCAATATATACCTTTAAGTTTATATTTCCTATTTTATATGTCCTATGTATGCAACTTATGGTATTCTTAGCAACTATTTAACTCCAAAGGATAAAATGATTGTGTAACCTAGGGCTGGAATGAAAACAATTTGAGATAGAGATCAAATTGTGTTTATAGCTAGCATTATTGGCAGCTTTACTATCAGTCATTTCCTGTGGGAATATTTCACAGGAACATACTTTTATGCCTTGACTATTAATTACAAGGCCCGGTTCCAGTGAATAAAAAAAATATTGCAGACCAGTAAATGCTAATGTATAGAAATTATAGTGCGATATTTCATAGCATTTTCCAGATGAAAATTATTTAAGTTTTGTTTTTTTTTTTCCTGGACTGGAGTGATAAGTGGGTGGGGAATTTGCATTGCATGTGGCCAACCCAGGTTTGATTCCTGACATCCCATATGGTCCCCCAAGCCTGCCAGGAGTGATTTCTGAGTGCAGAGCCAGGAATAACCTCTGAGCACCAAACCAATAAACAAATATAAATTTTAAAAAAGATTTTTTTTTTTGGCGGGGGGCACAGCCGGCAGTACTCAGGGATTACTCCTGGCTGTCTGCTCAGAAATAGCTCCTGGCAGGCACGGGGGACCATATGGGACACCGGGATTCGAACCAACCACCTTTGGTCCTGGATCGGCTGCTTGCAAGGCAAACACCGCTGTGCCATGTCTCCGGGCCCTAAAAAAGATTTTTTAACAAAGTTTTTTTCTTATTCATCACTGAAAGAATTTTAAACAACTCTAACCCCAAATGATCAAGTGGAGAGTAAGGAATAGATTAAATAATACAGAATTATAAGAACACATTGGAAATTAAAGCCCTTTATTTCCTCTAAAATTAACGTTAGTGAAAAATACTTTTCAACCACAGAATATGAGGCTATATTTTTACTCAGTCGAGAATAAAATTCAAGTTCTGTGATCAGAAATCACTCCTGGCAAAGGAGGATGGTTATATGAAGTGTCAGGAATAGAACCCGGGGCCGGAGAGATAGCATGGAGGTAAGGCATTTGCCTTTCATGCAGAAGGTCATCGGTTCGAATCCCGGTGTCCCATATGGTCCCCCGTGCCTGCCAGGAGCAATTTCTGAACATGAAGCCAGGAGTAACCCCTGAGCACTGCCGGGTGTGACCCAAAAACCACACACACACACACACACACACACACACACACACACACACACACACACACACACACACACACAGGAATAGAACCCGAGTTGGACATGTGAAAGGTAAGCCCCCTAGCCACTGTATAATCTCTCCAGTCTTCAATTTGTCTTTGCCTGGGATTATATTATTTTTTTATAAGGAAAGTAGGGCAGGCATTGTATAAAACAAAAAACAAGGAATATGATATAAGTGGGTATGAATATAATACTATTGGAATTTAGGAGAATGGGCAATCAGAGGATACACCAGAGAGGAGTAGAATGGTGTCTTAAAAGGATGAGAAAATTTTCCAAATAGAGATGCAGGTAGTTAAATTTTTTCAAGATACTGAGACTAGATACTAACAAACGTAATATAGATCAAAACACATCTTTTTTTGTTTGTTTGTTTTTTGTTTTTGGGCCACACCCGGCGGTGCTCAGGGGTTACTCCTGGCTGTCTGCTCAGAAATAGCTCCTGGCAGGCACGGGGGACCATATGGGACACCGGGATTCGAACCAACCACCTTTGGTCCTGGATCGGCTGCTAGCAAGGCAAATGCCGCTGTGCTATCTCTCCGGGCCCAAAACACATCTTGACACTGAAGCCTCGGCAGAATAAAATAGAGACAAAGAAACCACAAGTTGGGGCTACACTGTTTTATTTAACCATTTAAGCAGTCATTCATTCAATATTTCCCGAATAATTACTATGTGCATAACCTGTGCCAGGAATTAGGAGTGTATGTGAGCCACTCACAGGTCCTTTCTTTTTTGTTTTGTTTTGTTTTGTTTTGTTTTTGGGTCACACCCTGCAGCGCTCAGGGGTAATCCTGGCTCTATGCTCAGAAATCACTCCTGGCAGGCCCTGGGGACCAGATGGGATGCCTCGGGATTCGAACCACCGTCCTTCTGCAAGCAAGGCAAATGCCTTATTTTCATGCTATCGCTTCGGCCCCTCACAGGTCCTTTCTAGTATGTAAGGTAAACATCTCAGAAACATAACTGCACCAGGGATGATGGCAATTCTTACCAATACTGGATCAGAAAGAAGGCTGTCCTGTGCCATGGGGGGAGGGTACGTTAATTAACAAGTGCTGTGTGCAGATTCGGATGAAATGTTAGCGAGAGTGGGTTAATTTGATCTAACAGCCCTGTCTCTTAATCCACCGAGTTTAATAAAAATGAAGTGGTAAAGAGGAGGCATGATATTTGATCTTGAACGCCATCAAAATTATCATGTTAGTATGCATTAGATGAGCCAGCAAGGGATCCCATCCTGCCTGGATAGGGGAACTGCGGAGGTCAATCAGACAGCTAACTCCAAGAGGGCAATCAATATGTTTCAGTACCTTTCTAGGACACACTGCACCGAACTACACCTGGACTTTACCTGGTCCGGGAAAACCATGTTTTCTTCCCTCCAGCTTAGACTTTACGAAACTAAACGCATCTCATGCAATGGTGGAAGTAGGTGCAGGGAAAGTAGATCCCATGTGGCAGTCTGACACCCCGATTCCCTTTCTCTGGCTCCCCCCAAAACTGCAGCAACCTCAATACAGACTCATTCCCGCTCGCTCTCCCCTTCGTGCACCCCCACACCTCCCTGGAGTCTGCACCTCCCTTGCTTTCTCTCTTTCTCTCTCTTTCCCGCCCACCCAAGTTCCCAGAGCCCCGCGCTGGGTCTCTGCAATTCGGGGCGCCCACTCCCCCCTCCCCCGCCGCGCCTCGAGGTTCGGTGCATGCGCGCTGAGGCGCTCCCCCACGCCCCCTTCCCGGGCCGAGTTATGCCAAGTATGTGAGCAGCCCGCGAGGCCAGCGCCGGTCATGGGGAGCCGCCGCCGCCTGCGCAGCGAGTGCGGCCCTGCGCCCAAGGCGGGGGGGAGCCGGGCCGCCGACGCCGAGGGGATGGCCGAGCCTCTGAGGAGGACGCTGTCCCGGCTGCGGGGGAGACGGGCTCCCTGCGCCGTCGGGGGGCCTGGGCGGCTTCAGGAGGCCTATTCAGGGGTCGCCTCCTCGGGGGGCTCCATCTCAGGGGCCTCCTTTTCAGGGGCCTCCTTCTCAGGGGTCGCCTCCTTAGGGGCGTCCTCTTCTGGGGCGTCCTTTTCGGGGACCTCCTCAGGGGCCTCTTTAGGGGTCTCCTCCTCAGGGGTGTCCTCCTCAGGGGGCTCCTCTTTAGGGGTGTCCTCCTCGGGGGCCTCCTCAGGGGCGTCCTTCTCAGGAGCTTCCTTAGGGGTCACCTCCTCAGGGGGCTCCATCTCAGGGGCCTCCTTTTCAGGGCCTTCCTCTTTAGGGGCGTCCTCCCCAGGGGCCGCCTCCATGGTCGGCACCTCAGGGGGCTCCTCCTCAGGGGTCGCCTCCTCAAGGGCCTCCACCTCAGGGGCCTCCTCCTCGGGGTCCCCCTCAGCCTCTCGAGACGCCCCCCCAGGCGAGCCAGCCTCAGGAGCATGGTGGCCGAGCCTGGAGCGACCTCCGCCTCCGCAGCACGGCGGGAAGGAACCCGTCCTCCCGGGCCGCGGGCTCCCTCGCGCCGCCCCGCCGGCCACGGCGACTGAGGAGGCGGCGACGGGGCACTCGGAGGCGCTGCGAGCTCGGGGGCTAGCGGCGGCGGCGGCGGCGGCGAGCTCCACCCCGGGGGCGGAGGGCGGCGGGGGCGGCGGCGGCGGCGAGACGGGCAGGCTGCAGACCCAGTTGCGCGAGGCCTACGCGCTGCTGCTCCGGGCCATGCACGACCTGCCCCCCGACTCGGGCGCGCGCCGGGGCGGCCGAGGCGGGGCGGAGCGCGGCGGCCCAGCGGGAACCCAGCCGTCTCCGGGCCCGCCGCCGCCGCCGTCCCCGACCCCGTGCCCGGGCGGTGCCGAGGAGGACCGCGCGCTCTGGCCTGGACACCCGCCGCGGGGAGGAGGGGGTCGCCGGCAGCAGGTGTCCCGGCCCCGATCGCCCCTCGGGGTGTCCGGGCGCCGTCTCCCGCGGAGCCCTCGAAGGCGATCGGGCTGCAGCCGAAGCCTCGAAGACCTCCGCGCTGGTGCCGCCCGGCCTCTTCCCTGGCAGCGGTGGCCCAGCGACGGCTGGCTCGGGTGCGGCGACCCGGACCCGGGCCCGGACGACGCTTGGCCACGTGGAGGCGGGATGGACGCGAAGGCCACGGCGTTCCCGGGACCCCCGACCTCCAGCCCGCAGCCCCGACGTGGAGCCCCGTCTGGGAGCCCCCGCGGGGAAACTTCGGGGTCCTCCTCTGGCAATGATCGCAGCCCCGGAGCCCGCCCGGATGCGCTGCCCGCCCTCCGGCCGCCGGCGGTGACGGTCAAGAAGCTGCAGAAGTGGATGTACAAAGGGCGATTGCTGTCCCTGGGCTCCATGAAGGGTCGCGCCCGCGGGACGCCGCCCCCCAGCGTTCCAGGGGCGCCCGCCGGCCCCTCCGGTCTGAGCGCTTTGGGCGTGCACGACAGCCCCGTGCTCGGGGCGTCCCCAGAGCGGAGGATGGCGCTGACAGGTAGGGTGCCTGGTAATGCGAATGCCACCCCGCAGAGCCTAAAAAAAAAGCTTGCTCCCTGCCTCTGGCGGCTTTTCTGCAGCCAACCCCGCGCCCCTGCGCCTCTGCGGGGGTCGTGGCAATGGCAGCTGACCCCGACTTGGAGGGGGGAACCCCGTCCTGCACTTTCGCCTGCTTAGTGCTTTTTCTTTGGACCAGTGGCTGGGGAATTTAGGGCTTTTGGTTTGGTTTGGTTTTATTAACACCAAGAAACGGTGTGCAGGCTCCCGAGCACCTCCTGGAGCAAAGGTGAAGTTCACCACGCGCTCGCAACAAGTTTCCAGATGGGCGGTGCTGCCTGGATATTTATTTGTAGCTCTAGGCAGATCCGCGCAGACTTTTGCGGGAGTTTGTAGAAATTTGAATTTGGTCCAGGGTAGACTTTACAGGCTTCATAATTAGTCATTTGACTCTCTGACTCTCACTCTCTCTCTCTCTCTCTCTCTCTCTCTCTCTCTCTCTCTCTCTCTCTCTCTCTCTCTCTCTCTCTCTCTCTCTCTCTCTCTCTCTCTCTCTCTCTCTCTCTCTCTCCCTCCCTCTCTCTCCCTCCCTCCCGCCCTCCCTCCCTCCCTCCCTCCCTCCCTCCCCCCCCCCTCTCTCTCTCTCTCACCCTCTCCCCATACACACAATCAAAAAAACCCAGATTTATCATAAGTTCCATTTTTAAAGCCAGGTAGTAGCCCACGGATTGTTCTCTACTTCTCCTTTCCTCTAACAATAAAGATGACTTTTTATTGTGGAAAATCAAGGGTACTCGTTTTAAACAGAACTCTTAGGAACTTCTAAAAAGGTGCAAACATTTAGTCATTAGTAAACATATTTGCCTTCAGCTTAGGAGTTTGTCCCATATTTTAGATGTGCCCGTATTTTTTTTTCCCACTGAAGACTTAAGTGACCAATTCTAGAAATCGCCTAATTATGTTGTAAATAGCAAAAAGTCTTCTCCAAAGGAAGCATAATACTTTTAGAATGTGCCAAAATCAACATGATCTTTTGAACCGCGTTCTTGAAGATGAAGGTTTAAAGCGAACATAAAGACCAATGCCAAAATGTATAGCATTTATAGTACTTGGCAGTTTGTCTGGGAAGAATTGTAGATCCGGTGCTATAGGACTGGGTTAGTACACAAGAGTTTGTTTAACCAATAAAAAAGCAAAATAAGGGAGAGGAAGTTTATAGGATTTCTAATCCCACAAATGAAACAAATGGAAACTTAAAGTGGATAGAAACTATCTTTAAATGGTGTTTTAAATTTATAAACCTTCATTCCACATCTGTCAGATTTTTCCTTTGATTTTATTCTTTTGCTTTAATAAAAGAAGAATGAAGTATAATATTTATTAAAAGGATAATAGAATACAACTTTTTTCTGTGCAAGCTTCGTAATATATAAGCAGTATGAGACATAAAATGGTGTGATCATTTGTGTATATATATTTATTTTAAGAAGGTAGAAAAATTTATTGGAAAGAAGCAGAGAAAGGAGAATTCCCATGTGGGAAGGAACTTAGCATAGGACTAAGTTCTATTTACATTTTTTTTTTTTTTTTTTTTGGTTTTTGGGTCATACCCTGCAGCGCTCAGGGGTTACTTCTGGCTCTGGGCTCAGAAATCGCCCCTGGCAGCCACGGGGGACCATATGGGATGCCGGGATTCGAACCACCATTCTTCTGGATGTAAGGCAAACGCCCTACCTCCATGCTATGTCTCTGGCCCCCTATTTACATTTTGAACAAGATCTTTACCTGATCTTGGTTTGCTTTATAAATTTTAATTTTTTTTAATTTTAGTTTTTGGGTCACACCCAGCGGTGCTCAGGGGTTACTCCTGGCTGTCTGCTCAGAAATAGCTCCTGGCAGGCATGGGGGACCATATGGGACACCGGGATTTGAACCAACCACCTTTGGTCCTGGATCGGCTGCTTGCAAGGCAAACGCCGCTGTGCTATCTCTCCGGGCCCTTGTTTTTTTTTTTTTTGTTTGTTTGTTTGTTTTTTTTTTGGTTTGTTTTTTGTTTTTTGTTTGTTTTTTTTTTGTTTTTGTTTTTGTTTTTTTTGGTTTTTGGGCCACACCAGGTGACGCTCAGGGGTTACTCCTGGTTATGTGCTCAGAAGTCGCTCCTGGCTTGGGGGACCATATGGGACGCCGGGGGATCGAACCTCGGTCCCTCCTAGGCTAGCGCAGGCAAGGCAGGCACCTTACCTCCAGCGCCACCGCCCGGCCCATAAATTTTAATTTTTGCCACAACAAAAATCTGCATAAAACTTTAGTCACATTTTCTCTCCCCTTGTGGTAAAAAAGGTTAGGTACCATTTGATAACTTTTATTGCTCTGAGTTGTAATTTAAACATTCGGGAATTTTAAAAATAATAAATGTGGTAATTTCAAAATGAATTTGCCTACTTAAAATTACCATATGCTGATACTTTATTTTTCCAAAAAGTCTAAGCAAAATTAAATTACATATGAAACACTTTACAGATGTTATTTCTTTTTTTTTTTTTTTTGTTTTTTTTTTTTTTTTTTTTGGGCCACACCCGGTAATGCTCAGGGGTTACTCCTGGCTATGTGCTCAGAAGTCGCTCCTGGCTTGGGGGACCATATGGGACACTGGGGGATCGAACCGCGGTCCATCCAAGGCTAGCGCAGGCAAGGCAGGCACCTTACCTTTAGCGCCACCGCCCGGCCCCCAGATGTTATTTCTTTTCAAACTACCAATTCATGATAAAAGAATGATAAAATTTAGTTTTGTAGTGTTTACATATATAGTACAGATTTAAAAGATTTAAAAAACACCTTGTTTATGAAGGTTAGTTGAATTATTAAAATCATTCTAGATAAATTATGTGATTCTCATACAGTCTTACTGGAAAACCTTCTACTTCCAGTGAGTTATGACAACTGTCACTTCAACAACAAAAGAAACACAAGGGCTAAGCAATTTTCTGAATGTCTCTCAGACTAGAGTACAATTTGTGTATAATAAATAACCTGGATTTAAGCTCAGGTGTGACTCAAAAACTTTGATTTATTTAAGGTCAGACAGACCTTATTTTTTAGAGATTTAAGTCAATTAAATCTGTTACATTATTGTGGATTGAGTAGGTGAATGAGATTTCAACAAGGTTTACAGATGTAGCTTCCTCAAGGTTACAAAGTGGACTGAGAGACTCCTAGACTAGGCTTTTGGACATTAAAAATTTTAATTATGGGGCCGGAGAGATAGCATGGTGGTAAGGCGTTTGCCTTTCATGCAGAAGGATGGTGGTTTGAATCCCGGCATCCCATATAGTCCCCTGTGCCTACTAGGGGTGATTTCTGAGCATAGAGTTAGGAGTAACCCCTTAGCGCTGCTGGTGTGACCCAAAAACCAAAAAAAAAAAAAAAAAGGAAATAAAAGAAATTTAATTGTTATATCCCGTTTAAACTTGATCTTTAAATGTTCATGTGGTTCAAATTGATTTTACTTGTATTATATTGTAAAATAACATTTCCTAAAAAAATTAGTTGCACAGTTCAGATTAGGCAGTACATTGGTTGCATAAAAATGTTAAATAAGGGCATGGGATGCAGTCCAGGCAGATCTTGGACTCTTGAGTATGACCCTGGCATAAACAAAAAGTTTTTTTTATAACATTTATATATTATTTATAAAACTTTTTTGTTCAAAATAGTTATGTTTGAAATTTGTAACACAACAGATAATGATAAACCTCTAATTTACTAAGGATTTTTGGGAAAATTTAAGGCTACATGGTAAGTGGAAGCCAGATTTTCCATTTTGATTTTTGCTTTCTACCTAAGAACTGCAATAACATGATAGCATAATAATTTCAATGATTTTTTTTTCTAATCTTAACTTTTATTGCAGTTTAGGTAACACAGATTTAATAGTATTAACCTTTATGGTTTTGATCTACAAAGTTACTGCTAATCAAGACTCTCATATTCTGATATCCTCATATCTCATGTCCTGATATCACTTCTAATTCGTCTCTTTCTTTTCCTCCACTCCCTATCCCATTGCTTGGTAATTTCAGTTTTGTAGAGAGATAGCACAGTGGCGTTTGCCTTGCAAGCAGCCGATCCAGGACCAAAGGTGGTTGGTTCAAATCCCGTTGTCCCATATGGTCCCCGTGCCTGCCAGGAGCTATTTCTGAGCAGACAGCCAGGAGTAACCCTTGAGCACCGCCGGGTGTGACCCAAAAAAACAAAACAAAACAACAAAAAAAAAAGCCAGTGATTTGATGCAGTTGGATATATAGTGTTTAGATTGGCCTTTTTGTTGCTAATTGAGATGATTATTTAATAAATACTAAGTCATTACATACAGTAAATATTGTCATGTTTCTGCAAGCCTTAAGGGATTTTAATATTAATCATTTATAAGAAGTCTAAATACATTTTATTAGCTCATAGAGCACTAAATTGAGTACTTCTTATCTTTTATTGCTTTGAAAAATAATTATCCTACATTGGTTTCACTTTTTCCTGCTACATGATCTGTGGTAGAAAAAAATGGGGTATTTTGTCTAAAATTTTAAGATTTCTTTAAAAATATTTTGTGCCGGGGCCAGAGAGATAGCATGAGGCAAGATGTTTGCCTTGCATGCAGAAGGATGGTGGTTCAAATCCTGGCATCCCATATGGTCCCCTGAGCCTGCCAGGAGCAATTTCTGAATGTAGAGCCAGGAGTAACCCCTGAGCAACCCAAAAACCAAAACAAAACAAAAAAAGTTTGGGCCACCTGGCTGCAGCTTAATCCTGGCACTATGCTGAAGAATCACTCCTGGCAGGCCTCCAGGGACTATATGTAGTGTCAGGGATTAAACCCCAGTAGGTGTATGCAAAACAAGTGCATCCCCTATTGTACTATCTCTCCAGCCCCTAAAATCTTAAGAAACTGTGTGCACTATATATCATTATATATTCAAGTGATGTTTACACTTAAAAAGGCACATTTTTGTCTACTTTTTCTTTTATGTTTTTGTAGCTCTAATTTCCTTATGAGCCACATTTAAAATGTGGATTTCCCCAGATTCTTTTATGTATTAACCTTCTTGAAGACTATATCAGATGTCTAATTTTTTAACTGTATTTTGGCTTTAAATTCAGCATCCAAGTCAGAAATTCTGTCAACTCTAGTTGCTTTATTTTTTGGAGGAGCGGGGGATGCCATAGAACACTGGAGTTGGTGGCAGGAAAATCCAGAGAATTACAAATTCAGCAGGAAATCATGTCATGTTTTGAAAGTCTTACATTTTAAAGTAGAGTTGTTTTATTTATTCATTTTTTTTCTGTCAAGGCTGTTATTTAGATCAGTAGGTCCCCACAATATCCAAGGGGGCCAAAGGTGAAAACTATGTAAATAACTGAGGGGGAGGGAGTGGCACCTAAGAGAATTTGGGGCCTAATTGAGGAATCCAGATAGAAAAAAAGGTTCCAGGCAGTTGAAATCAGAAAAATGTTGAGAAAGAATGATACAGACCATTGCCACTCAAAGTATGGTTCACAACTATAAAGGAGAGCTTTTAAAATTCAGTGTGTAGATGAAGTCCTTGAAAACCTAGTTAAAATGTAGATTAAATAGGTTTGGGTGAGAGACCTAAGAATCTGCTGCTGCTGTTTGCTTCACATAGTACTGAGATTCTTGACTAGTCAATATCGCATTCCTCTGTCTTGGTGTATAAACATTTTGGAAAAGTATTCCACTTTATTCTGTTTCTTAGTATTTAAATTATTAGAACAATGTATTTGATGTTTTTGGACTTTAGTTTTATTTGTACACATTTAAACTTGCTATTTACAGGAAACAAGTTTAAATAGTGCCTTTCATATTGGTCTTACTAGACACCATTAAAAAGTGAGATTTTTGGAATCTGCAAGGTATGTAGTATACTAGTTAACAGAATGGGAACTCTGGATTTCTTATCAGATGCCAACATTTACCAGGCTTATGGTCCTGGATGAATTATACACTCTGCATAATCTGAGGCTTGCTGTGAGGATGAAGAGATAATATATTTGGTCCTATGCCTGGTGCTGTTAGTTGTTATCAATAGAAAAGCAATCAGGCTTTCTGAGAGTACTGCCTTGTCCCAGATCATTAGGATCTGGATTGGGAGTGAAATCATCAGAATTTGAGGACACTGCCTTCAGGAATAGTGGGAAGTCCCTGGAAGGGTACTTATTTTGCTTATTTTTCTTTCTATTTTTTTTTCTTCTTGATCTTTTTAATTAGTTCTGTGTAACTGAAAACATTCTTGAAGTTTTCTCTATTTGTCTGTTGCCAAAAACAGCAGTCTTTTTCCTAAGAGTCTTTTTTGTTTGTTTGTTTGTTTGTTTGTGGACTACACCTGGCAGTACTCAGGAGTTACTCTTGACTCTGCTGCATTCAGGAATTACTTCTGATAGGCTTGGGAGACCATTTGGGATGCCAGGGTTTGTACCTGAGTCTGTTACATGCAAGGCAAATGCCCTATCTGCTGCTGTAGTATAGCTTCAGCCCAAGAGTTTTTAATTGTTAATCTTGGGGAAAAGAAATCTTGTCCTTTATTATGTCCTCCTTTCTCTTTAGATGTAGCTAGGAAAGACAGAAACATCTAAGCATACTTATGTATAAGTTTAAAGTTGTATTGCTTTGTTTGGGGGCTATAGTTAGTAATGTTCAAAGGCTTCTCTTGATTCTTTGCTGGGGTTGGGTTGAATCAGGAATCAATGTTGGCAGTGCTCTGGGGACCATGTAATGCCATGTGGGGATCCATGGGGATTCAATCTGGCCTCTTGCATCCAGTGCATGCAAACAGTCTATTGAATCTCTCTCTCTCTCTCTTTTTTTTTTTTTTGTCAATCTTTTTTTTTAACATAATTTTTATTTTGATCATAGTGGCTTACATATTGTATGAATCTCTCTTTTTAACTCTAAGCCTATGTTTTTATTCTAGTCATTGTATTTGGTGGGTACAACTGATTCTAAATCGGCCAGTTTGTATTTATTTAAACTCTAATATGATGTTCATAAAAATTCTGTTATTTAGATAAAAATTCAGGGGTTACTTCTGGCTCTCTGCTCAGAAATCACCTTGGTAGGCACAGGGGAACTATATGGGATGCCGGGATTCAAACCACCATCCTTCTGCAACAACAACAACAAAACCCTCAAACCCAGTTGATCTCTTTTTTTTATTTTTAGATTTTCAAAGTAAATTGACTTAATTAGAATCTGTTAATAATTCCATGACATTTTTTTGCAAGATATAAACACTTTGTTTTGGCTTGCAATATTCCATTTTTATTCAATTTATTTTTTAGACTACCTTTTATGGTGCTCAGGGCTCACTCCTCACTCTGCACTCAGGGATCACTCTTGACAGTTGCTTAGGACCATATGCAGTACTGGGAATCAAACCTTGGTAGTCTGTGTACAAGGAAGGCAAACACCTTATTCAGTGTATTATCTCTAGATTTTCTCCACTTATGTTTAAATATTGTTTACTTGTGTTTTCTTTCAGTTCATATATTTGAGTGTTTACATATTTTTATAAACATATACTTTATTTACATATAAATATACTTGTACAAGATAATTTATTTTTGTAAATATGTATTCAATTATATTTATAATTTTTACCAACAATTAACTTATCTTCCTTATGAATTATAAAAATATAACTATAAACTTAAAATTAAGCATCGTTTATTTTGAAATACTTAGCAGTCAGTCAGTCTAGTTGGTTTCCAAGTCTTTGTAGTCTGTATTTTCATGAATATTATTGCATTGTATTCCACTGCATTAATTTATGATTACTTATTCATTCAATACTGTATCAGTGAAATACCCTGATTTCTTAAATATGGGATGGCATCAGCTTTATTTTCCTTTTCTTACATTTGTTTTGGACCACACACAGCAATGCTCAGAGGTTATTCCCAGCTCTGCATATAGGAATCACTCCCAACAATGGTCAAAGGACCAATTGGAATGTTTGGGACCTAACTTAGATCTGCCGAGTTTAAGGCAAGCAACTTATCCTCTGTACTATCTCTCCAGGCCCAGTAGGTTAATTTCTCATTGTAGTTCTTGGAATGTAGTACAAGTAGAAGCATGTTTCTAGTTTATGGTAAGAACTCTGATAGGACTCAATGCGTTTAACAACATAAAATTTTGGATGTTTCAGGAAACTGCTGAGAAAAAGATATGATTCATAGTCCTTATGAGTTATGCTATTTTATATATTTTTATTGTATCTACTGATAATGGCCTTTGAAGGTTTGAAATGTTACTAAATAATAGAGGATTTGGGCTTACATGTGAAACAGATTTAGGATACAGTCACTTAAAATCCAGAAATCCCAGTGATTATCTATACTATAGATTAGTACAAATAGATTTAATGCACCCTTATAGACTGAATTCTGTACTGAAGGAATGTGTTCATTCATATTTTTTTGCTGTTTATATTAATGCATTAAGTCAAATAGCTGTGCTATTTGAGACAAGATACCTGGTTCTAATGTGGAGTCTCAAAAAATTTTTAATTTGGGGTCTGGTCCTGCATGCACGAGTTCTGTGTTTAATCCTAAACACTACATGGGCCTGAGTACTAAGTGGGAGGACCAAATTGGAAATAGCTTCTCAGCACCACAAGGTGTGGTTCAAAACAAAACAAAACAAAACATGAAAATAAAAAGAGTTCAAAACTTAATATTTTCCCTAGGTATTTAGACTTTTAACTCTGCACAAAATACTGCTATGTACTACATAATATTTGTTAGGAAACAAATATTAGTTGAAATTGTAGTAATAGATGAGGTGTTTAGTAATTGTTATGATTTATAAGTATCTTCCTTTTTGTTTTTGGTTTTTGGGCCACACCCGGCAGTGCTCAGGGGTTACTCCTGGGTGTCTGCTCAGAAATAGCTCCTGGCAGGCATGGGGGACCATATGGGACACCAGGATTTGAACCAATCACCTTTGGTCCTGGATCGGCTGTTTGCAAGGCAAATGCCGCTGTGCTATCTCTCCGGGCCCTCTTTCCTTATTTTTAATCATTAAGAAATAACTTAATAACTGATCTCAAGTGACATAGCTTTTCTGGTATATTAAGCATTATATTCTACTTTTTTTTTTTAAATAGATTTACTTGAAAATGTCTATGGTTCATCAATGAAGAGAAGAGAACTTGAAGATCTGAAAGATAATATTGAATTCAGAAGTCATAAGCCACTTAATAGCATTACTGTGTCAAAGAAACGCAATTGGCTTTATCAGAGTACTTTGAGATCTTTTAATTTGGAAGAAGAAAATAAGAAATGCCAAGCTGTATGCAGCTCACCTGTTTCCTTTCCTAAACATCAGCTATCACGACCTTGCCTCAAATCATCTGAAGAATACTGTACATATATGGTGTGCAGTGCTACAAATTCCTCTTTATCAAGAAACCATCCTTTAGATTTTGGTGAGGAAAATGATGCAGATGATGAAGGAGAAATATGGTACAATCCCATTCCCGAGGATGATGACTTTCCAAATGCCTTGCGTTTTGGTGAGGCAAACTCTGCTATTCTCAAATTTCCCACTGTCAATTTGACGGTCATCTCCAGTAGTGACCTGATGAAAGCAGAACAGCCTTCTGAAGACTTGCTGTGCTTTTCTGAACATAGAGGTAATGTTCAGACTATACAGTCAAATGAAATGAATCCTTCAGATTTCATCCATTCCACGGAGTTTGTGCAGCAATGCAAGCAAAGACTTGGGTATAAAACAGAGGAAGATATAATGGAGGACAGTTCCATGCAGAAATCTCCTTTTGCAGGTAAAGATAATTGCCCATCTTTCTATTTTCTTCTATTCTTTCATTCTTTGGCAATAGCTATCCTTATAGAGTGAACAAATTTTCATGAAAGCAAAGAACATTCAAAATAACAAACTTTAAAATATGTAAAGTAGTTTAATTCTTATCACAGGCTTTGTTATATAACTTGATGTACTTTTTCGCATGTTGTATGATAATCCAGTGAGACAGTAATAACTTTTCTTTAAGTTGAAATAATGGAATCATGGGGAATGAAAGAGAATGATATGTATATATATTTTAGAATTAAGGTATAATTGACGTACATATTTCGGTATACTGAATCCTGATTGTAAATTATTTTATTTTATATATTTATTTTTTTGGCTTTTCAGCCATACCCGGTGACACTCAGGGGTTATGCCTGGCTATGCACTCGGAAATTGCTCCTGGCTTAGGCGACAATATGGGACACTGGGGGATTGAACCAGGGTCTGTCCTAGGCTAGTGCACACAAGGCAGATGCTTTATGGGTAGCGCCACCACTCTAGCCCCTTATTGTACATTTTTATATGTTGTGAAATGATCATCACAATTTGGTTAATGTCTACCATGCACATAGTTCAGTGATTTTGTTTTGTTGTGATGAGTGCTTTTAAAAGAAAATCTCTAAGCAAATTTTAAATATACAAAACACCATTATTTAATAATAGTCACTGTGCTAGTAGTGACTATCATTCCCATGACTTAATTATTCTATAACTGGGAGTTTGTACATTTTGACCATCTTTCCTTACCTGTCCACCCCCATCACTTTTGTCTACTGTTAATCTATTCTTTGTGAAATGTGTTTTCTTTATGTAAATATTATCTCATTTTATTGGTTAAATGATTTACTCATTCACATTTCTTTCTTTCCTTTTATTGAATCATTGGGAATTAGAAAGTTGCAAAGTTATTCATGATGAATTTCAGGTGTACAATGTTCAAAAACCAATTTCTTTACTATGGTCCACTTTTCTCCACCACTGTCTCCACCCCACAGCCTTCTTATGGCATATATTCTTTTTCTTTTTACCTTGTAGGCACCATCATTTGCAATACTGTTACTGAAAGGGTATCATACACATCACTTTACCTCCTCTCAGCATCCAGTGTGACCAGCTTTCTCTATCTTTGTTGTAGTGTTCCCTTCCCTAACCAGACCACCTCATAGCCACAGTGGCAAGCTGCCCAAGGACCAGTTCTATTGCCCATTGTCTTTATTGCCTTTGGGTATTCATTATTTCCTTACTATGTTTCTTTCTATCTATCATATGAATGAGGTTATTCTGTGCCTGGCCCTCTTTCCTCTGATTCCTTTCACTAAGCATCATACTCTTTTGATCTATCCATGTAACAAAAAATTGCATGACTTCACTTTTTCTTATGGCCCAGTAGTATTCCATTGTGTATATATACTTTAGTTTCTTTAACCAGTTATCTATTCTTGGGCACTTGGGTTGTTTCCAGATTTTGGCTGTTATGAATGTACTACAATGAATATAGTCATTCAGATGTCTTTTATGTATTGTGTTTTTTGGGCCCTTGGGATATATCACCAAGATTGGAATTAATTGGTCCAATAGAAGATCCTATTTTTGAGAAATGTCCATATTATCTTTCATAAAGGCTGGAGATTCATTCACATTTAGCCTGGCCATAGTAGAGAAGTTATATTCACAGTGTACCCAGTGTACCATTGATCATAAATTTTGCTTTTCTGCTATGATTATGAACAAAGAAAAAAGAGAAAATGAAGAGAAACAAGAGGAAACAGTAAAAACCTTCCAAATTGGTACTGTAATAATTATGGAATTCAGAGAGAAAACAAATGAAATATGATATTTTAGATTGAACATAGAAATTTTTGAAATTCAACAGTTTATAATTTTTTCTCTTCCTTCCTTCCTTCCTTCCTTCCTTCCTTCCTTCCTTCCTTCCTTCCTTCCTTCCTTCCTTCCTTCCTTCCTTCCTTCCTTCCTTCCTTCCTTCCTTCCTTCCTTCCTTCCTTCCTTCCTTCCTTCCTTCCTTCCTTCCTTCCTTCCTTCCTTCCTTCCTTCCTTCCTTCCTTCCTTCCTTCCTTCCTTCCTTCCTTCCTTCCTTCCTTCCTTCCTTCCTTCCTTCCTTCCTTCCTTCCTTCCTTCCTTCCTTCCTTCCTTCCTTCCTTCCTTCCTTTCTTTCTTTCTTTCTTGTATACCAAGCAAGTGTTCTATCCATTGTACTATTGCTCCAACCCCAAGCCATTTTATTTTTAAAAATTTGAATGACAAGTATAAGGAGATAGCTCCAAGGTCTGGAACACATACTGTGCAAGCAAGAGTCCAGGTTTGACTCCTGGCTCTGCCTGATTCTCTGAACACTACCAAGAGCTATCTTTGAGAACTGAACTGTGTGGCAGTAGCCCTTGAGTACCATCAGGAATTTTCCCCCAAAATAAAAGTCCCCTGGTGGTGCTCAGGGGCTGATAGTCAAGGGTTGCTTCTAGCAGTGCTCTGGGGACAGTTTACAGTGCAGGAGGCTCAGTCACATGCAAGACAAGCACTTTAACAAACCCTTTACTTTATCTTACTAGCCCCTGAGGTATGATTTTAAGTGGTCAATACATTTGATAACGTTTCAACCAGTTCTTAGATAAGAAAAGAATATTAACTCAATGTTATTGTGTTGTTTTAATAAATTCAGACTTGTCTAAAGTAGATATTCTGTATGGTTTAATAAAAATAGCACAATTTAATATATTGAATATCTTTTTTTTAGACCAAAACATTGTAAGCCAGAGCAGGACAGCAATTATTATAGATTGTTTTAGACCTGTAAGCCAGTAGAATTGTATTACAGTTTAGAGTACAAGGGAATGTTTTGTTTAGTTTATCAAACTCTCAGTTTATTCATTGCTTACCAGAAAAACCCAGCAGACATTAAAAAGAATCATTTTTCTAAAAAGAAATGACTTCTTTATCATGAGAATACTTAAAGATGGTGGAGAGAGAATATTATATTAATACTTTAAAGAAAGGGTGTTTAAGGTCTCAAGAAAACTCAGTGTCTCAGAATGCCTGCTTTGTAAGTATTAGTCCAAGAATTGCATTCAGACCTTGTTGCTACCATGTGTACTGAGGTTAATCCTGGCAACTCAGCTGTTTGTGACTCCTGGTACAGCAAATTCTTGATTATTCTGGCCACACAGATGTAGATATGTGTGAATGCCATAATTTAAGGGGTGTGAGCCCAATGAGCACTGCAGCTAAAAGATGTGTGAGCAGTAAGGGTCATCCCTTAGCAATCACATGTGTGTGAACCATAGTGACACCCCCCCCCAAATCATTAAAACCACATTGTGTCAGTGGTCTGAGTGATACTGCAGCCAATAAGGTGCTTGCCTAACACATGACTGACCCAGGTCACCTCAACTTAATATGCTGGCCCTTGTAAGCACTACAGCTAAAAAATTATATGGCACTGCTATTAGACCATGGCTCTACTCATCATAAGAATAGGAAGGAAGTTGGAGAAAGGGTCATTTAATCTTTTGATTTTTGTTGTATTTTTTAAGGTTGTGTACCCCAGTAGTATTTAGGGGCCTGTGGGGTCACTCCTGGTGATGTGTGGCTTGGTAGGGGCACCTACCAAGTTTAGTACTCAGGTATAGTTATGGGGGCCATTAGATAGTACTCATCTGTTACTGAGGCTATAGCTAACAGTTTGAAGGGCTATGTGGTACTGGGAAGTTAACTTAGAGCCTTGTGCATGCAAAAAATGTCTTTCAGCCCATTGAGCTATCTCCAAGGCCCACAATGATCAATATTGATATTTATTTTTGAAATGAATATTTTTCACTTTAATTATTAACTCTAATATTATAGTTTTATATCAGTCATTAAAATATTTATAAGAAATAGTTAAAATTATGACAAAGTTAAACATTTTTTGTTTTCAGGCAATACTCAGTGATATTCATGATTTATTCTTGACTCAGTTCTTAGACATCTCTCCTGGCAGGACTTGGGGACCATATGTAGTTCTGGAGATTGAACTTCCCTCAGCCACTTGCAAAACAACCACTATACACACCATATTATCTCTGTAACCCCACAAATTAAATTTTAAGTAATTGAGATTTTATGCTACACTATTTCTTTTTTTTTTTAACTTATTTTTTTCTTTTAACTTGAAATAATAGGGCCAGGGATATGACTCAAAAAATTGAAGTGCGTACTTTACATGTGGGAGCTATGGATATATTCCTTTGAACACCACTAGAAATGGCTTCCTCATAGTATCAGGAATGGCCCCAACAACTGCAGGCTGTAGACCTTCCCCAAATAGAATAAGTAAATTAACTGATTAATAGCAGTATAAAGATTGTATTTAGGCTTATTCATCATCATGTGTATATACTAAGCTGTGCTTGTCATCAAAATCTAATTTCTAACCGTAACCCTATAATTGTTTCCTTTTACTCAATTTAAGTATTCCACTTGCTACATTCTATAAAGGAGACATTTATTTTTTTTCTTCTTAAATTTTCTTTTCGTTTTTCAGATGGGCACTGTGGGTTATAGTAGTCAATATTTATGCTTCAGATACACAATCTTACTGCACAGCACCCTCACCAAAGTGTCTCTCATCCTCCATCACAATCCTTAGGCCCCTTCTATCCATCTCTACCTACTTTCCACCCCTACTTGGTAAACTCAATTCTGTTGACAGAGTCGAAGGGTTTTGTTTTCATTGTAGTCCCTTTCTTTGTTTCTTTATATTCCATATAAGAAGTGAGATCAGGGGCCGGGAAGGTGGCGCTAGAGGTAAGGTGTCTGCCTTGCAAGCGCTAGCGTAGGACAGACCGCGGTTCGATCCCCCCGGTGTCCCATATGGTTCCCCCAAGCCAGGGGCGATTTCTGAGCGCATAGCCAGGAGTAACCCCTGAGCGTCAAATGGGTGTGGCCCTAAAACCAAAAAAAAAAAAAAAAAAAAAGAAGTGAGATCATCTATTTGTTTTCTCCTAGCTTTTTTTCACTTAACATGACATTTTCTAGTTTGATTCAAGTTAAGAAATTTAAGATTTCATATTTTCTTGTAGTTCAGTGTTATTCAACTATGTATATGTAACATAATTAAATTTAATTAAAAAATTTTTGGCATTTGGGCTACAATTAGCTGTGCGTAGGGAATAGTCTTGGCTCTGTACTCAAGGGTTATTCCTGACAGGGCTCAGTGGATAATATATGGTACCTAGGGAAAAAAAATCCAGGATGACTATATGAAAGGGAAGTCCTTTAACTTATTTCTTACTATCTATAAAGCCCTATAACACAGTTTTTTACTTTTATTTTTGTTTTTTTGTTTGTTTGTTTGTTTTTGGGCCACATCCAGCAGCACTTAGGGTTACTCTTGGCTCTGTGCTTCTTCTTGGCAGGCTCTGGAAACAATAGGGGATATTTCGCTGGTCTGGTGCAAGACAAACTCCCTATTCTCAAATCTATCACTCCAGCTCATTAGTGCAAATTTTTGCAGATTTTTTTTGGGGGGTGGTTCACACCCAGCAGTGCTCAGGGATTACTCCTGGCTCTATGCTCAGAAATTGCTCCTGGCAGGCACGGGGGACCATATGGGATGCTGGGATTCAAACCACCATCCTTCTGCATGCAAGGCAGACGCCTTATCTCCATGTTCTTTCTCCGGCCCTACATTAGTGCAAATTTTTATCCACCATCTATTGTTGGGTACTTGGATTGCTTCCAATTAAGTTTTAGTTATTATATATAATAGGTGTGCACATTTCTTTTCTAATTAATGTATTGTTTGGTTTTGGGTTTTAGTTTTTGGGTCATATCCTCTGGCATTCAGGGGCTTCTCCTGGCTCTGTACTCAGCAATTGCACTTGGTAGGCTCAGGGATTTGGGATGCTGGGGATTGAACACGAGTCGGTCCTGGGTCAGACATGTGCAAGGCAAATGCTCTACCTGCTGTGCTATCCTTCTGGCATCTCAAATTAATGTTTTTATGTTATTGGGATCTATAATAAGTGGAATTACAGTAATTCAGTTTCCTACTTTTTGAGAAATTTTTCCATGCTATTTTTCATAGAGATCAAACCAATTTAAATTTCCACCAATGAGGGTTTTGTTTTTTCACTTCATCCTACTGGTTTGTTTCCATCCCATACTGGTTGTTCCCAGACACTTGATATATGCCATTCTCATTGATGTGTAGTGATAAGCTAATTGATTTGAATTTGCCTGACAGTGACGTGAATACTTTTTCATATGGCTATTGATTGTTTATCTTCTTTAGGGAAGTATCTGTTCAGTTCTTTTCATTGTTTGAAGGGGTTTTTATTAAGTTATTTTCTTTTTGTTTTTTTTTTTGTTTTTTTTTTGGCTACATCTAGTAGTGCTCAGGAATTATTCAGAAATTACTTCTGGCAGGCTCAGGGGACTATAAAGGATGTCGGGGATCAATCCTCCGAGTTGGCCACATTCAAGGCAAGTAAGTGCCTTACAACTTGGTGGTACCATGTGATGTGTAGGGGATTGAAACAGGTTGGGCATGTGCACAAAAATGTCCTACCTGTTGTGTTCTCTTCAGCCCCCAATTTTGGGTGTTAAACCCCCCTTTTAGAAATATGATATTCAAATATTTTCTCCCACTTAGTATGGTGGTCTTTAATTTTAGCTATAGTCTCTTTTGCAATGAAGATGCTTTTTTAGTTTGATGCAGTACTATTTGCCTTTTGTTTTGGTTTGGGGCCATATCTGGCAGTGCTCAGGGTTTACTTTTGGGTGGAGATTGGTGGACCATATGGGATGGCATGGATTGAAATTGGATGGGACATGTGTAAGACATGCACCATTACCAGTGTTTCAGCCCCTGTTTATTTAAATACGTTTTAAAATTGAATCACCCCGAGTTATACAGTTACAAAGTTGTTCATGATCCAGTTTCAGTCATACAGTGACTGACAACTATCTTTTCACCAGTGCACATTTTCCAACACCATTGTCCCAATTTCCCTCCTGTCTTCCCATCTGTCCTCCCCTTTGCCTTAATGGCAAACCTTTTTCTTTTCTTTCTCTCTTCCTTTTTTTCTTTTAGGTACTGTGGTTTGTAGTATTGTTACTGAAGGGCTATCATGCATATCACTTTACCTCTTTTCAGTACCTAGTTTTTTCCAGAGTATTCATTTCCCACTATCATTGTCATAATGGTTTGTCTTCTGCCTTAAGTTCACTCCCCAGCTAATTGTGGCAAGCTTCCTACCATGGATTGGTCCTTCTGGCTCTTTATTGTCTTTGTGTATTATTGACATATTATCTTTTTATTTTTAGTATACCACCACAAATGAGTGTGATCGATCATTCTATGTCTATTCCACTTTCTGACTCATTTCACTCAGCATGCTACTTTCATTTCCATCTATGCATAAGCAAATTTCATTACTTCATTTTTCCTGACAGCTGTGTAGTATTCCATTGTGTAGATGTAACACATTTCCTTTATGCACTCATCTGTTTTCAGGTATTTTCTTTGGTTTTCAGATTCTGGATATTGTGAATAGTGTTATAATGAACATAGGAACACAGATGCCTTTTCTGAATTATGTTTTGGCCTTCTAGGGTATACTCCCAAGAGTGGTATTGCTGGGAGCTCAATGATATTTCTAGTTTTTTTGAGGCTTACCCATATTGTTTTTCAGAAAGGCTTTCTTACTAGCAGTGAATGAGAGTCCCTTTCTCCTTACATTTAGCCCCAATTTATTTGGTTTTGCTTTTACTTTTTTATTATCATGATGGCATAGAATTATTGAAGACATTCCTGATGTCAATTTCATTTTAATACCAAAATTCTTTCTATGTTTACCTTGAAATAGTGGTGGAAAATAGTGATCCAGTTTCATTTTTTGCTGTGGCTAAGCAGATTTCTCAATATCGTTAGTTGAATAGGCTTTTCTTCCTTTATTTTATGTTCTTGACTATAAAAGAACAATGATTCAAATGTGTATAAAATTAAATTAATTATTGGGGCCGGAGAGATAGCATGGAGGTATGGTGTTTGCCCTGCATGCAGAAAGTTGGTGGTTCATATGGTCCCCTGAGCCTGCCAGGATCAATTTCTGAGCATGGAGCCAGGAATAACCCCTGAGCGCTGCTGGGTGTGACCCAAAAACAAAACAAAACAAAATTAAATTATTTATTGCTATATTTTATTTTAAAAATTTTCCTCTTGCTTTATCACAGTGACTGTGTTGTACACATTTGTTCTATGCTTTTACTCTCCTATTTTTTAGTACTTGTTGGGGTAGCATATTTTAGTTGTTGTGTGAAGGTAAATGTACACACTATGGTGACATTGGGGATTTCAAACAGCAGAGCTACTTAGAACATGCTTGGTCATGTGGGTGGTAACAAAGTGGTAGGGACTGAACTCAAAGTACCACACCTCACATTACTAGGGTGTTCCAGGACCTCAATATTAGATTTTAGAAAATGTTTTGAAATTTTTTTAAATTCATGTGAAAACTTTCTAGGAAAAAGTCTAAATTTAAAAATGAAAACAATTGACTGGTTTTGTTTGATCTAGGAAATTAAAAGTTGAAGTTTAATTGAAATACTTTAACTTTGCAATAATAGTTAACAGTCAATTTAAGTATGTGCACAAAATGCTTAGAATGAAAAGACTAGAAAGTGTAGCATTAGCGGTCAGATGCTTGGAAACCTCACATTCAAAGTTAAGAGTCTTTGAAACTTCATACTTAGGATTTAAGCCTGGTTCTACCACCTACCAGTATGTCATATTAGACAAATTAGACAGGTCTGTGCATGAATTTCCTTATCTGGAGAATGAAGTGCTAATGATATCTTAACTCCTGGGGTTATTATGAGAACTAAATGAGGGGCTATACATACTAAATATTAAATTAATTTTTCAGACATTGTCAAGCTCAATAAATCTTGGCTGGTGCTATTATTTTTAATAATAACTAAATGATAATTTGATAACAATCTAGTTTAAACTATTTTTACCACATGTCTTGGTTTCTTGATAGTGTGCTTATGTTATTTACCTTATTTGTATTATTTTTTACAACTTTATTTTTTAAATCTTTTTTCTAACTTTTTAAAATATTTTTTAAGACTTTTTATTGCAAAAATAAATTATTTCTTTTTGGTTTTGTTTTTGGACCACCACCCAGCAGTGCTAAGGCATCCCTTCTGGCAAGGCTCAGAGAACTGTATGAGGAACTTGGGGGTTAATCTTGGGTTGATATTGTTAAGATATCATGTGCAGGGGCCCGGCGGTGGCGCTAAAGGTAAGGTGCCTGCCTTGCCTGCGCTAACCTTGGACGGACCGCGGTTCGATCCCCCGGTGTCCCATATGGTCCCCCAAGCCAGGAGCAACTTCTGAGCACATAGCCAGGAGTAACCCCTGAGCGTTACTGGGTGTGGCCCAAAAACCAAAAAAAAAAAAAAAAAAAAAAAAAGATATCATGTGCAAGGCAAGTTCCTTACCAGCTGTACTATCCAGTCCTAACAGAAATTATTTTTTTTCACAGTTAGAAAAAAATTTTTGTGTGAAAAAAACTTAAAAGCATTTTAAGGATTTTTTTTTAATAGAAACTATGATGTGAAACTATATATGAAACTGCTTTTTTTCTGTACTGATAGTATATAGAAATGTTTTGCAGTTTTGAAAATTTATTTGGATTAAAGACAGCCAATATTCAGCTCATCTTAGTTGACTAGAGTTCTTTATTCCTAATCTTGTTGATATATTCCGATAGAATTTCAGAACAAGGAAGAGCTCTGAGTTGTTGAAATGATAAACTTGTTAGTTATTTTTAAAACTGGCACTGCCATATGAAAATATTTATGCTAGAGTGAGATTTCTAAGTAAACATATTAAAATAGGAATATGTTAAACATATTTTAATAGGCTAAGCTATTAAAATAGGAAGCTTTCCTGGTTTCTGTTATCCATGTATTCTATATACTTGTATGAAGTATACTGTAGTGACAGTTATTTTTTTTATAATATTTTTATGTAAGCACCATGGTTACAAACATGCTTGTAATTGGGTTTCAGTCATTAAAAGTACACTCCCCTTCACCAGTGCAACCTTCCCACTACCAGTGCCCCTCTCCCCCTGATTTCTCTCCTCCACTCCCCGCTTGTCTTTGAAAAGGAACTTAGTCATTCCTTTAACCTTCAAAATTGAAGAAAAGGTGGAGGGGCAGTGCTATTCTGCTTAAACATGATAATGGATAGTCACCTAAATTTGTAATTTAATGATTCTATTGACCTGTGACAAAGGCAAAGTTGCTACTATCCATATGAGAAGTTGTTTAATTGATGGTTTGTATAGTAGGAATTAAATTATCTTACACTCCCTCTTTTTTTTTTTTTAAAGGTCCCAGGATTTTTGCTGCTACAAATAAAAATGAATTGGGAGTTACAGAACCATCTTCTCCAAGTCCTAGCCCCGTGAAAAAAGGCACTTCAATTAATTGGAGTTTCCCGGATAAAATCAAATCTCCACGAACTGTGAGGAAACTTTCCATGAAAATGAAAAGACTGCCAGAACTTAGCCGAAAACTGAGTGTTAAAGGAACCCTGAATTATGTAAATAGTCCAGATAATGTTCCTCCCATGTCTAAATGCAGTTGTCAAGAAATACATCATGCAGTTATTCTGCCCTCAGGGACCACTACCACAGCTGCTAAGAGGAATGTTATAAGTCGATACCATCTGGATACTAGTGTATCTTCTCAACACAACTACCAGAAGAAAACCTCTATGAGTTCTAAATATTCTTGCAAAGGTGGTTATCTCAGTGATGGAGATTCACCTGACCTTATAACTAAATCTAGCAAGCATGAATCTGAAAACAAACTTGGAAAGGGGAAAGAAATAATCTCAAATAGTTGTAGCAAGAATGAAATAGACATTGATGCTTTTAGACATTACAGTTTTTCTGATCAACCTAAATGTTCCCAGTACATATCTGGGCTCATGAGTGTGCATTTCTATGGTGCTGAGGACTTAAAACCTCCTCGGATAGATTCAAAAGATGTCTTTTGTGCTATTCAGGTAGATTCAGTAAACAAAGCAAGAACAGCTTTGCTCACATGTCGGACAACATTTCTAGATATGGATCACACTTTCAACATAGAAATAGAAAATGCACAGCATTTGAAATTAGTGGTATTCAGCTGGGAGCCCACACCAAGGAAAAATCGTGTGTGTTGTCATGGGACTATTGTTCTCCCCACCTTGTTCAGAGTGACTAAAACTCATCAGTTGGCTGTCAAACTTGAACCTAGAGGGCTTATTTATGTGAAAGTGACTCTCTTGGAACAGTGGGAAAATTCTCTTCATGGACTAGATATGAATCGAGAGTCAGTAATATTTGGTGTTGATATTCGTAAAGTTGTAGAGAAAGAAAATACAGGATTGATGGTGCCGCTCCTGATACAGAAATGTATTATGGAAATTGAAAAAAGAGGCTGTCAGGTATTATTTCAATGTCTTTTGATCTATATGAATAAGTTATATTTTCTTATAATAAGAATTGTAGAAGGAATTTATGGGCAAGTGACTATCTTATTTAGACATCTCATTCCTGATTTTTTCCCATTATTGTTTGTAGAATATAATTCATACTTCAAACTTACTAGTATTGTTTTTTATAAAATGATAGGAGGTGATTCCTTAATGATATAGAACATGCTGCCTATACTTAAAAATTATGATTGTTTTACAGTGGCATACTTAGAAAAAAGCCAGAGCCAATCAAAAACAAGGAGTAGTTTGGGGGACTTTAGTGGTAGTACAGCAGGAGGGCACTTGCCTTGCACTTGGCCCACCCAGATTTGATCCATGGCAATCATATGGTCCCCTAAGCATGCTAGGAGTAATTCCTCAGTGAAGAGCCAGAAGTAACCTCTAAGGGTGTCAGGGTGTGGCCCCTCAACCAAAAAAAGACAAAGAGTAGTTTAAAGAAAATTCCTGACATTCTTTTCTTTCTTTTCTTTTTTTTTTTTTTATCTTTTTCTATTTTAAATTCCTGACATTCTTATGGTAGAAAGTCCCAAAGTGAATCTTAGAGAATTGTTTCACTCATAAAATGAGCTCCTTGACTTTAGTCCCCATCTCCCTCCTCAGTCCCCTTCTTTGGAAAACATACTTGTTGTGTCTGTGTCTTTAGCTTTGAGATCTAATTGCAAAGAGGATGAAGAGAGATCCTACTAATGACTTTTTATTACTTTTAATTAACATAAAACCCCATAAAACATAAAAATCTGATTTTATTAATATCTAGGTAAATATTAATGCTCTAGTTGCCTCATTTATTCTTCATAACAATAATAAAACAAACAATTGAGAAAATATGAAGATATTATTGAGGCATGGAAATTTGTTATATTAATTTTTGTAAAATAAATTAAACCTAAAATTAGAATCTGAACATTTTATGCTATTTATGTATTTAGTGCTATAAGAATTTATTCTAGGGCCCAGAGAGATAGCACAGCAGCGTTTGCCTTGCAAGCAGCCGATCCAGGACCAAAGGTGGTTGGTTCAAATCCCGGTGTCCCATATGGTCCCCCGTGCCTGCCAGGAGCTATTTCTGAGCAGACAGCCAGGAGTAACTCCTAAGCAACGCCGGGTGTGGCCCAAAAACCCCCCAAAAAAAAAAACCCAAAAAAACAAAAAAAAAAGAATTTATTCTAATTGTATGCATTGAGGACATCTTCAAATCTGAAGATTTTTTTTTTTTTATTATGTAGAAAGGAGTTTTAAATAACTGGTCTAGAATTAACATGGAAGTTAGAGAAAGCCAAAACTAGTGGAGTCTCATATTACGATGCAAGATATTTGGACCTTGGTTTACTTTCCATTATTAGTTATATGATATTGAACAACTCACTTAATTTCTGTATGTCTCTATTATTATTTTTTGTATGTGGGGAGAGGTTTATATCATAGTTGGTGTTGCTTAGAAGTTTTTCTGATCTCTGTGCTCAGGGGTCTCTCATAGTAGTGCCAAGGATTGAACTAAGGATAGCTGTATGCAAGGCAAGCACCTTAATCCCTGTATTATCTCTCTGGTCCTAGAACTGTACCTTTATTTTGTTTTGTTTTTAGACCATAACCAGGTGCTCAGGACTTACTCCTGGCTCTGTATTCAGAGGTCATTCTTGGCAGGACTTGTAGTGTGAGCATATAGGGATCCAGGGATGGAAACCTAATTAGCTTAATGAAAGGCAAGCATCTTTCCTACTATACTATTGCTTTAACCTAAAAGTTGGAAATTTAAATTTGTTTCTAGTATATACTTTGGCTTTTCAATGTACTAAGTCTCCAGCCCTGTAGGTTTATTTTTACCTGTAGTATGTTATTTAAATTTACATTAAAAAAAAAACAACTATAATCAATTTGATAAGTTTAAAAATCTTAGACTTGGTTTTTTTCTGAAGATCTTTTATTTTTTGAAAGTTTCACTTTCACAAATAATATAATGGAACCTTATTTTATTTATTTATTTTTTTCTTTTTGGTTTTTGGGCCACACCCGGCGATGCTGAAGGTTTACTCCTGGCCATCTGCTCAGAAATAGCTCCTGGCAGGCACGGGGGACCATATGGGACACCGGGATTCGAACCAACCACCTTTGGTCCTGGATCGGCTGCTTGCAAGGCAAATGCCGCTGTGCTATCTCTCCGGGCCCTGGAACCCTATTTTAACTATAGACTTATTTTATAGGCAAAGAAACTGAGTGTCAAGTATATTAAATAATTTGCTAGGATTAACCAAGCAAGGAGTGCTAGAACAAGATTTTACAACTCTCAACTCTTCTTTGACTATTGCTATATAGCTTAAATATAGAGTAAAATATACAATAGGACATGATGGGGCTTAGAGATACTGGTTGAGCATATAAAACTAAAGGAAAGGAATTGTGTAAATTAATTTAGCCAACATTATTGCAATGACTATTGTTTGAATTTAATTGGGACATATAATGTTTTTGTTAAACTAATCTTTATAGTGTATGGAAAGATTTCAGAAGTTGTTTGAAGTTATTTTTAATTAATTGTTATCAAAGCATATATGGTTGTCATATTTATGTGATTTATATGTACTGTATTTTCTTTGTCAAAGTATCATAATGTGCTCATTATTTTGTTTTCTAGGTAGTAGGTCTGTATAGATTATGTGGTTCAGCAGCAGTTAAGAAAGAACTCCGAGAAGCTTTTGAGAGGGATAGCAAAGCTGTTGTTCTTTGTGAAAACCAATACCCAGATATAAATGTAATCACAGGTAATAATAGATTTTCTTTTTTGTACTATTTTTTAAAAAGGAAAGAGTATTTAAATACTATTTTGCACCCTAAATTTAATTTGGTTTTATTCAGAAATATTGATTTACCTTTTTTTTGGGCAAACACTACTGGATTATTTTCTGTGGAGTGATAATAAGATATGTTCTCCCAAAACCTACACAGTTTTTGGGAAATTAAAATATGGATTAAATAAGTTGTAGAAGCCCAGGGAGGAGAGAGAGTACAGAAGATATTGTTTTGTAAATGGCTATGTTGGCTTGCCAAACTGCTTGATTCCTGGCTTTAGACATGATCCTTTTAGCACTGCTATAATAGTGACCCCTGAGTACAGAGTGAGGATAGCACAGAATACATAGTACAGAATAGCCCTGAACAGTGCTAGGTATGACCCCTATTTAAAAAAAAAAAAGAAAATGGAACATAGACCTAAGTAAATAAGTTAGTAGTAGTGGCTAACAGAAAGATAAGAGTACATTTTCTTCGTATAGTGATAAATAAAACATTATCGGAGTTCAGTTTCACTGGCTTAGGTAATGTTAGCAGCATTGGCTATTTGGTTAAAAAAATTTAAATTTCTTCACTTGTCAGAAGGAGTTCGGTATATTTTTGAGAGTATAATTTATAGTCTTTAGGCATATTTATCTAGCAAGATTGCAATTGGAGGCTGGTGCTGAAGGAAGATCAGGTAGGAAACTTTGACTAGAGTCAGCTGAAATATAATGAAACCTTTTCAGGGATCTCACTGGGTTCCTCTGGTGGTATGGCATTATACCTTGGTGATGTGGCATCATAGAGCTTGCTTGAGTAAATCTACATTCTTGGGCCTAGCTTTTGCATACTCAGTCAGTTGACCAAGTACTTAGCCAGTTGCCCAACTATTGCTGGAAGGGTCCCTGGTAACCCCTGCTTTCAAAGGCTTTCCCTCTAGACCTCCCATCCCTGAAGGAAAAAAATTGAAAGGAGATCTACTTTTGATAATGAAATGTAAATAAAGATAATAAATTCTTTTAAACTTAAATTGTATTTGAAGTTTTAGTAGGCAGATCTAAGTATGTATGAAGCAAAGATGAAAGAAACAGGGTGAAATAAAATTGAGCTATAAATTTTTTTTACGTGAGTGTTAAATAAAACAAATGGATAATATGGAAATACATTTTCTATTATTGATGGGAGTGAAAATGGCAATTTGAGGATCATTATTATGTTGTTTTAGTTAATGTTTTGCAGTTGTCTGAAAAGAAAGAACTTTGGTTATATACGGAATCTGGCAAAGAGGAAAAAAATAGCTAAAATGAGAGAAAAGGAGTCAGAAAATTTGAAAATAAGTAAAAATAGTGCTTAGAAAAGTTGTGATGTAGTATCATTTTGTATAGAGCTCATATAAAATGAGAACAAAAAAGAGGCTTTGAGTTTAGCAACAAGTTTTTAAAATTCTATGTGTTGGGGCCGGAGCAGTGGTGCTAGCCTAAGTCAGACAGTGGTTTGATGCCCCCCCCCCCCCCCCGTGTCCCATATGGTCCCCAAGCCAGGAGCGATTTCTGAGTGCATAGCCAGGAGTAATCCCTGAGTGTCACCGGGTGTGGTGAAAAACCACAAAAAAATTCCATGTGTTATTTTTGTTGTTTTAATTTTATTATTAAAGTTGTCAAGCTTATATAAAAATAGAGTATTTGGACAATCCTAGTGCCTCATTTTTAACTCTTTTAATCTATTACCAATTTCCCAATCAGCACATGAAATTACTAACTCTTATCTCACATATACCATTCTCATTTGATTCTCCTGAAACTTTGATTATTTTGAAACAAATAATCAGGTGTTCTGTCATTTCAGCTACAGGTGCTCTAGTATGTGTCTCTATATTTTTCATAGATTTTTTTTCTGTATGTTTGGGCAGTTTTTCCTATGCTATCAGGTACAATTTTTAGCTTGCTGTAATAGTGTTTTATTAAAATAGACAAAACAAACTGTTTTATTAATCCATTTAAGAGTTGCTTTAAAATAGAAATTCTCAGGAAATTACATTTTATACTAAATAGCCAGTATGGACATTACCTCAAAATATTTACACTATATGGCAGGATTCTCCCAGGCATCAGAGGCAAGAAAACTAGAAAAACTTTTCCAGTGTATGCATTCTGTTAGAAGAAGCATTAGTAATCAACCTGTGAATAAGAAGACATAGTCATCTATTGGTGACAAGTTGGGCACTGAGAATGAGGCTGATTGAAACTAGTGGCCAGCTTGTGGTTAACTTGATGACTTCCTGAGTGACATGGTCAGAAAAGGTACTTGCCTTACATGAGGCCAACTCCAATGTGATCCCCAGTACTGCATATCCCCTGAGCATCTCCAGCAGTGATCCCCCAGCACAGAGTAGGAATAAATCTTAAGCACAGCTAGCTGGGGGCAAAAATAAATCCTCAAAAGAAGTCTCTTTGGAGTGCCCTTTGACTTATTGATAAAGGAGTGTCCTCCCCTTTTGGAAGACCACAAAGAGATGAGTTTGTAATTGAAAATAACATAAAGTAAAAACAAAACAGCTCTGAGATATAAATGATTTTAATTATTATAATCTTTGGTTTGTTTGTTTGCTTTCTGTATAATGATACATATATCCCACTGAGGGATGAATATAATTTTCCTCTATAGTTGGCCCTTATGCCTAAAGCAAGCCTAGAGGTATATATAGTTTCATGGTATCTTTTACAGTGCTGTTTAAGAGGTGCAGCCAGAATCAGTTCCTTATTTATCTGTAATTGCTTGTTTGCTCTTCAGGTACATGGTAAAGTAGTTAGTGTTGTATTAAATACAAATTTTTATTAAATACAAAGTTTATTCCAAATTTCCTTTTAGTAATTCAGCTGGCATTGAATATTATTTCTACAAATTTAACTATCTTAAAGTTTTAAAACCCCAAAAGTTTGAAAGTGTCAAGAAGGCAATATGACTTAAAATATTCCTGGGGCTGGAGCAGTGGCGCAGTGGTAGGGCGTTTGCTTTGCATGAAGCTGACCTAGGGCAGACCTCGGTTTGATCCCCTGGTGTCCCATATGGTCTCCCAAGCCAGGAGTGATTTCTGAGTTCAGAGCCAGGAGTAACCTCTGAGCATCACTGGGTGTGGGCCCCCCTAAAAAAAAATATCCCTGTATGTCATTTTGTTCTTGGAATGAGGGAATGCAGTTAATTTAAAAATCAATGAACAGGTGCCTGAGATAGCACAGCTAGTAGGGCATTTGATCCCCAGTATTCCAGAAGGTCCCCGGAGCCTGTCAGGAGTAACCCCAGAGCACCACCAGGTGTGCCCTCCAGAGAAGTAGTTTGCATAGCATTATGTCCAACATAGTATTAATATTTCTTGGTGCCATTTTATAAAATAAATATTTTTAGTCTTAAACACAGAGTATAGAAATATAATTAAAAATTTGCTTCTTTGAACATAATGTTCATTAAATAAGCTTTAGTACTTGATATTTGTTAATAATTTTCTTCCTTTATTTGCTCTCAGGTTATGCAAAGTAATCTTGAACTTGGCTTAGTTGAAAATTCTACTTATGCTAATGGTTGTTTAGAAAGCATAATGATATTTTAAGTATATGGTTTTCTAAGTTATAAAGTTATCTTTTCTGGAAATCTTATAGATTTTAATTTAATATAATTATAGTATAGGGCAAGTCTCAGACTACCAGGACATAAGACTTTTTGGAATAACATGTCTTGACTTGTTGAGCAACAAATACAGAAAAAAAAATAATGTGCCCTGAAGGGTTAGTAGTGCCTTCCTTTGACTGCTATAGAAATTGCATTTCCATTTTCTAATTGTCCTCATTACACTAATGTAGCTCTTTATAATAGCTAGTTTGACTTTACAACTAGTGATATAAGTAAAGGTCACATGATATAAGTTCAACAATGGGAGTGAACAATAATATCTATGAGCTGCAAAATGCGTTATCATTCTTTTTACTGTATAAGTTATATAATTAAAATGATTCTATGTATGTTAAAAAAAAGTTTGATCAATATTGTTTGTTTCCCTAGTATTATTTTGCTGTTGAGCAGAATATTATGCCCTTTCACTGTTTAATAGAATATTCATACTCTTGAAAAAAAGTATATTGAAGCTTCTGGCACAGACATCATCTGCTTTTTCTAGTTAATCTTATATGCAGACCACTTGGGCCATTCTATATATTCACTGAAGACTTTGCTATCTTACCTATGGTTATATTTCTATGTCAAAGTCTTGACATTATTCTAAGTAATGTTATTTTTTCTCAGTTATTGGTTATTTATTTTTTTAAATACCTTTATTTGAGCACCTGATTACAATCATGTTTGTAGTTGAGTTACAGTCATAAAAAGAACACCCCCCTTTACCAGTGTAACATTCCCACCACCAGTGTCCCACATCTCACTCCTCCCCACAAGCATTCTACTTCTCTCATTCATTAACATTGTCATGTTAGTTATTCGTGTAGTTTTTCTCTGGAAAATGGAACTGGGCTCTGCTTTCTTTTTTTTTTTTTTTTTTTTTTTTGTGGTTTTTGGGTCACACCCGGCAGTGCTCAGGGGTTATTCCTGGCTCAGAAATTGCTCCTGGCAGGCACGGGAGGACCATATATGGGACGCCGGGATTCGAACCGATGACCTCCTGCATGAGAGGCAAACGCCTTACCTCCATGCTATCTCTCCGGCCCTGGGCTCTGCTTTCATTCCTCTTTCCATCCCTTCTTTCTCTTAACTCCTTCTCTTTTCACTTTCCTTCTTCAGAGTATGGCTATTGCATATAGCTTCTTTCCTTAAATATCATTTCACCTATTTTACCTTTAGTACTTTGCCTCCTTACTTGGCTAAGACAATAGAAGTCATTAGATGACAGTTTATTGTGACCCATGCTGCTAACCTGTACTCCATATCACCGCTCTTGAACAGAATAGAAATGACTTCCCTCACAGTTTATTTCCTACCTGTTTTCCTTTTCTTCCTTCCTCTTTAGGGATTTTTCTCAATTGATAATCTCTCTCTCCTCAATCTTTCAATCTTTCTCCTTCTTCTTTTACTTCTCCTTGTGTTTCTTATTCTTTCTTTCTTTTTCCCTTTCCTCCTTTCTTTTGTTACAATGACAAGGTCACAAACAGGCTTTCTTATGATGCTCAGCACAAGTGCAGGAGTTCTACACTCTAGTATCTAGTTGATCCTTGCATACTTGTGGCTACAGTGTTCATATCTTACACACTTTACAGCTGTGCCAGGGGCTTCAAATAGTAATGCTTCTGGGTTTTCCTATGCCCAGTACTGGGATTATGGGGCTGGAAACAAAAAGCAAACTCCAGCCTCCAAGCTTCATGCTTGCAAGGCCAGTTCATTTGGCCTCTGAACCATCTCCTGGTTCCTTCTTTCATTATTTTTTAAGTGTTCTTTCACTTCCTAATGAATTGCGTCTGATTTCATGTCCTTTACCAACACCCCCCCCCAAAAAAAAAAAAACAAAACAAAACAAAAAAAAAAAACAATGCATTCCTGCATAGCTAACTTTCTTTTCTAGTAGACATTTTTCTGTCCTTTTTAAAAAAGTTTTTATCTTCAGATCATTGTTTCTTATACCTAGTTACTAAACCCTGTTGCCTTAGAGTCACAACAGAAATTTGTTCAGCTTACAGGGATACAAGCTCTGACCCTGAAGCTTATGATTTAGTGAAGCTGGCACAGGTTCTGGAATTTATTTCTGAAGAGTTCCTTAGGTTAAGCAGTGTGCAGCCAAGTTTGAGAAACTGTTTTCGTAAGAAGCTACCTAATTTAACTATCATTGGGTATTATTTTATAAAGTAGGTTCCTGAAACATTCTTTGGCAGCACATATCTGCCCACTCCCCCCACTGTCATCCCTGTCCCTTAAGTCTATGACTCACTCATCTAATCATTACTCCATCTAATCATTACTCTCAGTCGCAGTCAAAAGTACTACTTGATAACCTTTTCAGGCTTGCCTTTTTCAGCAGGCCTTCACACATCACTCTTCATGCCTCCTTTATTATCTCAGTCCTGCCTAAGTTTCCACCAGTCATCATCCATTTAATGATGACAGGTCTGTGTCCTCAGTATCTTTCCCAGTCTCAGGTTTTTATATCTAGCAGCATTAAATCCATAGATGGCCTGAAATTCAATATGTTCTTCCTAAAAACATGATTTTTTTCTTCCCTGCTCTAGCCTCTCCACTATTTTTTAAGTTATGCACCACTATTCACATAGTAACTTAAGCCTCAAACCTATGAAAGATAGGAAGACTATTTTGTAACCATATATTTGTGACTATTTTGAACTATTGGTAGTTTTTCATATCAATTTAAAAAATGTCTAGAAGTTGAAGCCTACTAAGCAGTTGAAAATAATACATCAGCGAGTTTTGGAGATGCCTCCCAAAGGAAAAAGCTGTTCTGGGAAAGCAGGGAAAGAGAGAGGAGCCTCTGGGAGTGACAGTGCTGACAAGAAAGCGCAGGATCCCAAAGGTGGTGGCAATGTAGTAAAGGTCAGGCACATTCTGTGCGAAAAACATGGAAGAATCATGGAAGCCATGGAAAAGTTAAAGTCTGGAATGCGATTCAATAAAGTGGCCACACTGTATAGTGAAGATAAAGCCAGGCAAGGGGGTGACTTGGGTTAGATGACCACAGGCTCTATGGTAGGACCATTTCAAAAAGCAGCATTTGCCTTGTCTGTGATTGGTCTAGATAAACTTGTGTTTACAGACCCTCCAGTTAAGACTAAATTTAGTTATCATATTATTATAGTAGGAGGGAGAAAATAAAAGTGTATGAAAAGTTAAAAATAAAGTCTAGAAGTTAATGTTTCATATAATTAGAATAATTTGCAATACCCCACCGGGGCATCTTATCTGGTCCTGGCCCACATGCTGGCCACACACATGGCACTCAGCAGCAAGGGGATGCACCCTGAACCCAGCAGCAGAGACCCATGGAGCTGGATGTGAAAAGAAGAAACCTGATCTAGTTCCTAATAAAGGGTCCCTGTGCTTCCTGCTTAATTAGACTTCATTATTCTACTCTGTAGAGTTTATAGTTTGTCCCAGTGAAAGGGCCCCCTAGCTGTGCTGTGGCCCTGTCTAGATGCCAGCAGCCTCTGCCAGCCTTAGTCCCACCAACCATTCCCCCACCTTCTCAGGGCTTCTCCCAGAAGCTGGGGCCTTTCAAGGGGCTTTTCAAAGGACCTTGTTCCCTTCAAGCATGGTTGAGCCAGTCACCAACATTTTCTTCATGAAAAATCTCAGCACCGGCTTGGAGGGATCGATTAGGGGTGTAGGGATACATTCTCCCTTGCCTGGGAACCCTGAAAAGCTAGTCCTTTCCCCTCCAGAATTTCTTGGCTGTGTGTAGAGTTCAGACGCTAGCAGCAACATTTCTAAGAGGAGGCAGCATCAGCTCCACAGTGTCCTTGTATACTATGGTTGGTTTCCCTCCATGTTGGGCACTGTAAAACCTGTTTTCCAGAGCTCTTCATGTTTCTGTGGCTACGTGGCTGCTGCTTATATAAAATAAAAGTGTGACCTGAAAAAAATTACAAATAATATTAGTATGTCTTTTTGCTTGCTTTCAGTGGTACTGAGAATTAAACTCAGGGCCTCACATATTTAAGGCAAAGGCTACTACTACTGAGTCACATTCCAGACCTCTGATCTGCCTTATTTTCTTTGATTTTGGGCTACCCAAACACAGTGGTACTCCTGACTCTGCTCTCAGAAATTATTCTTTACAGTGCTCAGGGGACCATATGGGATTCCAAGGATCTAAAGAAATCTATGTTGGAAAATGGTGGTATGGTAATGCTCAGTGGCCAGTGCTGAGTATAAGGGCCCTTGGCCATTTGAGGTGTAGCAGCAGTAGCCATCGGGAAGCCGAGGGGCCTGTCCCAAGATGCAGAACATCCAGATCTTCAGCGGCAGCTCCCACCAGGACTTATTGCAGAAAATCACCGACTGCCTCGGCATGGAGCTAGGCAAGGTGGTGACTAAGAAATTCAGTAACCAGGAGACCTGTGTGGAAATTGGTGAAAGTGTGAGGGGCGAGGATGTCTACATTGTGCAGAGTGGGTGTGGTGAAATCAATGACAAACTAATGGAGCTGTTGATTATGATTAATGTCTGCAAGATCGCTTCAGCTAGCCGAGTCACGGCAGTCATCCCCTGCTTTTCTTTTGCGCGGCAGGATAAGAACAAGAGCCAAGCTCCCATCTCAGCCAAACTTGTTGCAAATATGCTCTCTGTAGTTGGTGCAGATCATATTATTACCATGGACCTACATGCTTCCCAAATTCAAAGCTTTTTTGATATTCCATTGGACAATCTGTATAGAGAACCAGCCATCATCCTCAAGTGGATATGAGAAAACATCTCTGAGTGGAGAAATTGTACCATTATTTCACCTGAGGCTGGTGGAGCTGAAAGAGTGACCTCCATTGCTGATCGGTTAAATGTGGATTTTGCCTTGATTCACAAAGAACAGAAGAAGGCAAATGAAGTAGACCATATGGTGCTGATAGGCGTTATGAAGGACTTGCCATCCTAGTGGATGGCATGGCTGACACTTGTGGCACAATCTGTCATGCAGCTGACAAACTTCTCTGAGCTGTAGCTATTAGAATTTATGCTATCTTAACTCGTGGAACATTTTCGGATCCGGCCATCACTTGCATCAACAATGCATGCTTCGAAGCTGCATTCATCACCAATACCATACCTCAGGAGGATATGATGAAATATTGCTCCAAAATACAAATGATTGATATCCCCATGATCCTGGCTGAGGCAATCAAGAGAACTCACAATGGGGAATCAGTTTCTTACCTGTTTAGCCATGTACCTTTATTATAGAAAAACTGCTGAGGCTTTTTACAAATCAAGTGGCCCTCTCCCGATCTCCCTTCTCCCCACCTCCACCCCCATGGTACTTGAGGAAAGATTGAGCAGAAAAATTAGCTGGCTTCAGTTTAGTTTACCCACTTTTGTGTCTCTCCTAAAGACAGATCGAGATGACTTTCTTGATTTCCCCATTGGATTGTGTTTGCTAAGTCTTGTAGTTTTCACTCCAGCTCAGCTGTTGCAAGATTTAGCAGCTGGAGGGTGTTGTGGAGGGCTTTGTGGGTATGGGAAATCTCATAAATCTTGAATGATCTTTTATGAATATTTGCATTAAAATATTTTGGATTCATGGGGCTGGGCGGTGGCGCTGGAGGTAAGGTGCCTGCCTTACCTGCGCTAGCCTAGGAGACGGACCGCGGTTCGATCCCCCGGCGTCCCATATGGTCCCCCAAGCCAGGAGCGACTTCTGAGCGCATAGCCAGGAGTAACCCCTGAGCGTTACCGGGTGTGGCCCAAAAACCAAAAAAAAAAAAAAAATATTTTGGATTCAGATCTTCTAAGAAATAAAGAACCAACCCCAGCATTGCTCCAAAATGCCCCTCACTGCCCCTCTCTGTACTTCAGTCCTAAGTCTCTTAGGATATTAAAATTATGTCAAATAATTGCCTAAACCCTGGTTGCCAAATCCTTGTACTGGCTCAAAACCCAGCTGAGCAGTGCACAGCACAGCAAAGGCTTGGGAGAAAAAAGCCTAATTGATCACCCTTAGGTGACTCAGTGACAAGGATTCTCCTTTATATTTGTCCTTTCAGTTTGGCCTCACTGAACTATGTTTTCCTGGCCAGATTTCTTGAGAGACCCCAAGAACCCCATGAACCCCAGGAAGTTCTCTGAGTAATCTGGCACACTTCCATGAGATCGATGTAGTGTACCTTTCCCTAGCTTGCTGTCCCTGGAGTGGTGGGTTTTAGGTGATGGCATAGTGCCTTTTAGTTGAAGTATTTAATTTTTTCTTCTTTGCACCTATTTGGCCTCTGTTAAAAATAAAATATTTGAGTCTCTTTAGAAAAAAAAACAATGAAAACAAGTGATCTGTTTAAAAAAAAGAAAAGAAAAGAAAAGAAATCTAGGTTGGCCACATGCAAGTTAAGTGTCTACCCACTATACTAGCACTCCAGTCTCTATGACCTGCATTCTTAACTATGTTTTACATACATTTAACTTTTATAGGAGAATAGAATCAATAGGGAATAGGTACCCAAAATTGCTAACCCTAATGAGTTACATGTAATATCAATTATTATTAGAAATTATATGTGTATCTTTATTATGCTTTCAAAACAAAATTGCTATTTAAAATCTTACAAAAGCAATTTGTCAGAATTAAAAATTGAGAGTGTTTTATTATAATGCCTTGTTTATAAATGTATATCTATTTTTATAATAAAGTTGATTCTAATAATAAATTGCCAAAAATAAATAGATAAGTCAATATTAGCCATGCTGAAACCCTATCACCAACTCTCTCATTTGTTTATTTTATAAAGGTGTTCTTAAGGATTATTTAAGAGAACTTCCTTCTCCTC